>NC_140963.1:50901343-50908843 GCF_056783735.1 Eptatretus burgeri
AACCTTGATTACTATCAGCATTTACCACCAATAAAGTGAGGCCCTGGACCTGCTTGTACACACCAAGGCAATCAAGCTGCCAGTCCTCTGCGATTCTCTTCCACTCCCTTTGCCATTTGTCCCCATTCAGCTTCACAGAGTCATTCGGCAAACTCCTCTTGATTAGCCTCACAGCTGAAAATGTGCTCTCGCTTCCACTCATTTGTCTGCCTTTTCTGCGACAAACAGCAACCAACAATCACCATCAGTCTGCCACAGCACCACCAGCCTTCTCCACAACCACCATCACTACCACCACCATTAAGATCTCCACTGTCAGCTAAACCAGCTTTTTCAAAACCCCTTTCACACTCCTACAATGTGTGGGTAGTGGCACAATACATGCCAAACCTGTATCCTACCATCATCACCTGTACAATACCCACTCTACCCCCCCCCCCAAATCCTGCTTTTCCAAGAACCTCAATTAAGCAAATAAAAACCGTACATAAAATTGATAAACTGCTGCAACACAAATGAATGTAAACAAAAATAAAATAAAAGGAGTTAAAAACCCTTTCCTTTACACCCAAAATTGCACACCTTTTGTGCCGTTTGCAAAAACATTCTCTCCTCCATGTTGAACTACAGAAGCCCATTTTGTTTGGCTACAGGAAGTAAATAGCATGCACAATGCACACAGTCAATTGTACCGTTACAATTGTGTTGCTGTGTCCATTGTCATCACGAGTTGCGAGAAGCTCCGAGCGAAGAACAATATACAGTGAAGTACCAAAAATAAATCGACGCGGATCTCAATTTCCACGAAGCCAAGTGAGGACAACCGAGCACGACCATCAAAACACAGAGTATTCAGTACAACAGAATACATTAAATGCTATGTACTTCAAGCGCCATCTCAAGATTTAAAAGGTCTCTCCAGATCATATCAAAATGAGGACCGATTTGAATTGCTCGATATGACTCGACGAGCATTTAAAATTGGCTCGAGTAGACACTACAAAAAAAAAAAAAAGATAAAGCAAAGCTTATGGGCTTATGGATGCACTTTACAGATCTTTCTTTGTGCCCGTAAAAGCTGTGCATTTCCAAATGCACACTCAATACGTACAATAAGCCAGCCAGAATAGGTCAACTTGAATGTCACGCATGTCCGAGTGCAGATTGGCAATAGACAATGCGAGCAGCAATGAGCCTTGCACGCTTTGGAGACCAGCATTTCCTGAGCGCTTGTCTCCAAAGCGTGCAAACTCAAATTCGAACATAACAAAACACTACTTCCATTGGTTAAGCATGCTAACACATCATCAAAGCACACACGCATGGACTCCCCCCGCACATCATACTGTGCACAAAAGTTTGGGACCTTGCACAATTTAGGGTTGTATTCAAAATTACAATTGCAGCAAAATATATATATATATATATATATATATATATATATATATATATATATATATATATATATATATATATATATATATATATATATATATATATATATATATATATATATATATATATATATATATATATATATATATATATATATATTGCTGCAATTGTCAAGAATGAAGCAAAAGTGAAAAAAAACTTATCCTGTGCACACGAATGACACAACGTGACGTCACTATTTGCTACTGAAAGCACGGAGCTGTTTTTGGACCCTGTTGCTATGTGGGATTAAAGGAGCTGCGAGTGGTGCTAAAGGGGGATTCAATAGCATAATCAACACAACTAAAGATAGCCTGAGTGGGGATTGTTTTTGGATTTCATGTCAACCATGAAACATCATTTGTTTGATAAAAGAGCCCTCAAGAGCACACCTTGTTGTGCGGAAGGTTACTTCTTAAACACCGTAAAGGATCATGAAAGAGCTGACAAAAGAAGACCAACTCTGAATGACCGGCACTGAACTCAACTGAAGCTCGTAGGAGCATTGACCACCATACCTACGTACAAAAGGCACAATCATGGGCCAAAATGATGCTGATGTTCCTGAAAAATGCTGCAGGCATTACTACTACTTTTCAAACACAATGAGCAATCCAACTGCACCAATTCAGTGGCACGCTTAAACACATCTGCAAACTTTCTTCTTTCTGAAAAGCTGCAAACAACTTGATTCAATGTTCCTCCTCTGCCGTGTTCCAGGTACCGCATGGAAATCGAGTTCACAGGACTAAATGAAGCATCCACAATCAGCTCACATAACCGTGAGGTATAGTTTGCAGATGCATTTACTGGGCCTCACGATCTGTGAAGAACGGGGTGCCGCCATACAAACAACAACTTGCTTTTGCAGGAAAAAAAGGGGCACTTTTGTGCATCAGGTGGGATTGACTTTCAAGGAAAGTCTGAAATGAGGAAATGCACAACAGAGTGGAAAAGCAAAGACCTGAAAGAGAGCTTGAAATGGATCATCTCAGATCCAAGGTCAAATGAGTTTATCATTTTGCCTTTGGGAGACAAAAGTCAATGAAGCAACACAGATTACACAAATTTTTACGAGCCAGGCTCCAACCAGAAGTTCTTTTGTGGATTATGCGAGTGCAGGCCTGAGCTGTGACAGCGACTTCTTGACACGCAGTGCAGTAAGTCTTGCAGCAGCATTTTGGTACCAGCATTCCTGCATTATCTTTGACACCCTGTGCAGAGTCTGGGTACAAGTTGGGGAGAAACAATTGCAATAATTTCTTTACCACCTTCACTTTGGAAAAATAAATAATAAGTAGTAGTAGTATCAACACAATGAGCTAGCGAGCTGCAGTACTGCTCAAGGATGCTCGATGAGGTTCTCTCAATTCACCGAAAAACATCATACACCCTAAGGTAGGCTGCAGTGCTACATGTTTCTCAACGAGGTTCTCCCATTCTACCTACTTTGCAGCTGTGCCAGCGAGCTGGGATGTTTGGCCGAAGCTTTTGATCGCACACAACACGACGCATCTCCTCCACTGAAGGATCCGACGGCACACAATCATGGTAAGGAAGCTGGTATTCCTCTGGAAGGCCTGTGATGAGTATGAAAAACGGGAATGGGGTTGGGAGGGGGAGGGGAATGGACACAAGAATTTGGTTTTTACAAGGCACACTTGATTGGCTACAAAGATCCAATTAAATGAGGATATGGAAGAAATAACTTACATGTCGGAGCAAGGAGCCCAATCTATTTTGCTTGATGTCAATTGATGTCAAGTTATTTTTGTCCACCAAAATGGGAAGAGACTCGAGGAATTGCAGCTTGTACATGGTAAATAGACATGTGCATGTGACGATCACTGACCAGTTTCCTTGCTTTGCTGCCCGAACAATGTCAAGGGTTTGTTGACAAACAGCTGCACTGTAATTGATGACCGACATTTTGGTTTTAGAGCACAGCACGACTGACCTCATGTGCGTCAGTCAGGACACCAAAGAGAAGACGCTACAGTTGATGTGCCAGACGTGAGAAGGTGCTTTCAATAGCCTTACCCATGCCATGTCTATTTACCATGTCTATTCAATAGCCATGTCTATTTACCATCTGCTTGAGCACCAGCATCCAGAGCAATCAGGCTTTACACCAAAGAGGTCAACGATTGACCGTATCCTTGCTCTTAGGGTCGTCACCGAACTCAGACGAGAGTTTCGGCAGAGGCTGCTTGCAGCCGATGTTGATCTCTGTAAAGCGTTTGAGTCAGTGAATCGGGATGCCCTCTGGAGGATTCTTGGTCTTCGCAGGGTGCCACCAAAACTGATCGATCTGATGTCTGAACTCTACTCTGGTACTGAGAGTGCTGTGAGATGTGGTGGTACCATCTCCGACTTATTTCCAGTTGTTACTGGAGTTCGACAGGGAGTGCGTACTGGCCCCCACACTTTTCAGCACTTGTATGGACTGGATTTTAGGGAGGATGTCAGAGAGATCAAGCTGCGGTGCATCGTTTGGTAATGTCAAGATCTCTGACCTTGATTTCGCAGATGATGCAGTCATCTTTGCAGAGATTTTACACATCCTTTTGGGGGTCCTCAAGGTGCTGAACGAGGAGTCTGAGCCGCTGGGATTACGGGTCTCCTGGGTCAAAACTAAGATCCAGGCTTTCAATGACATCTTGGATGTTGCTGTCCTGACTGCCAGTTTGTGGTGAGGATGTTGAGGTTGTGGAGAGATTCACTTACCTTGGCAGTGATATTCATGTCTCTGCTGGCTGTGAGTCAGAGGTCAATAAGACGTCTGGGTTGGGCCTGGGGAGTCATGGATTCACTGGACAATGGGGTGTGGCGCTGCCGGTACCTGTGCGGAGGAAGAAAGTCCGAGTCTTCAGGTCCTTGGTGCTTCCAGTCTTGCTCTATGGATGTGAGACTCAGAATCTGACCAAGGATTTAAGAAGGAGACATAATTCCTTTGGTACGAGGTCTCTTTGGAGAATCCTTGGCGATCACTGGTCGGACTTTGTGTCCAACGAGCAGTTGCTGAGAGAGACTCAAATGAGATTTGTTACCTGCATAGTCCGTGAGCTTCAGCTGCAGCTGTATGGACATACGACTCGTTTTCCTGACGCTGATCTTGCTCAACAGATTCTCTTCGCGAGGGAGTCTCGTGAGTGGAGGAGGCTAATGGGCCGACCACATGCCTCGTGGTTGCAGCAGGTTGATCGGCAACTCAAGAAGATTGGGATGGGCCAGGCATCTGCCTGGGGGATGGCCAGACGGAGACCCCTGGAGTACCGGCGGAAAGTGGACGCAGCGATGTGCTGCTCTGGCGCATGCTCCCATACCTGACTTGACCTGACCTTTCAATAGCACAAGGCATTGCTGGAGTACTTGCCAGGTCAGGAGCTTACTTGGAAGTCATTGAGACAAGTTTGGATCTTATATCAGCGATCACAAGCTTGGCGTCATCATGAACAGAACTCAACAGGTCAATATATTTGCAGAAAATTACAACATTAATGGTCCAGCATTTGTACAATCCAACGGGATGGCGCAGACAAAGCGCACTTGCTTCTGAGCTGTCTAGTCTTTGTTTGGAACTTCCCAGGCAGGGCAATGCATCAAAACGTGCGCCGTCCCTGCAATAGACGTTGCAATACTACCAATCTCGTGGCAGTGATTGTTCGTAAACGTTAAAGATCCTGAATATCTGTTGACGAGTCATAAATGAGTCATCCCCAAACTCCGAAACAAATTACAAATTCCTGCAAAACTCTGGGTAGCAAGTGGTGTGGTCTTTTCATCTCCCTCAACACCAGGTTCCACTGATTGCTATCTCAAGAGTGTGTGGTTGACAGTGGATAGCAGCTTCTACAATATAAACAAATCCACACACGTAGATGATGGGTTGCATCCTACATGTGAAAGGAAAGATTCTCAGAAACAACTTGCATATAACAAGCTCGAGTAAGCACCGCTTCAGAACTTTGGCACAAAATCTTACAAACCATACCAAATGTTATATTTACAACACTACCAAGCCTCATCATCAAAGCAATAACTTTCCCACCACCATAGGACAGTACATACCACCATCAATGCAGCGCCGAGCTATCTCCCAAAAGACCAAGCCCATGGCATACACGTCAGCACGCTTGAAAGAGTCAAAGTGTTTCATGTTTATGGTGTCGTCCAGAACTTCTGGTGCCATATACCTGCACAGAGACACATGTATTCTGTGAGCTCAACCATCATCAAGCCAAAAACGACAATGACCAGAAGCAAATGTGTTAAATTAATAAAAAAGAATCATTAAAGCAAACTTATAGTTCACTGCCCACAAGCAGATACATTAAAAAGCCTGGTGTTAGCTGAGCCACTATACTAAGCTAACACCGCTAAGCCTTAGCGGTTGAGGTGCCTGGCTTGTGATCTTGGGTTCCTGAGTTTGAGCCCCATTGGCCACTAAATTAACACCAGGTGGGGTTGACAGCCTGTCATCCTCCAAGGTTGGCTAAATGAGTACCAGTGTACTGGTATAGGGGCACAGCATGAGGAGGAAGAGGAAGTGGAGGAGAAGAAAAAAGAAAAATATTTTACAAATAAAGCTCACTATATAAATATGTATATAGCAATAAAGCTTACTGTTCAAAAGCTGATATCACTGCTGATGCTGTACATTTCAATTTCCATGGTTTGCACTGACAGTTTGAAGGCAATAAAAATAAAGGGGAGAAACATCCACCTTTGTCAGCAGCAATGAAGCAGAGGATATAAAATACGTGCTGTACAAAACAGCCACATGCACGCATGCACAACTAGTCTCGCAAACCCTTCAGGGCAAGACTTAAAAAAAAACAAGAAATAATAATAATAACAAAACAGCAATCAATGATTGCATACCCTCACCAGGACTGCTTTTGTGTCATTGTATAGTATGTATTTTATAGAAGTATTGCATTCCAATTGTATACTTTAGACATACTCGGTTGAAAATAATTAGATAAATAAATAAATAAAACTAGAGGAGGAGCACTCGGGAGAGTGCAAAACCTCCGCCGCCAATACTGCTGGGTCACTCAAGTGAACCATCTTATTCATTAAATGTCAACAGTGCTGACAAGTTATAGTTCTTTTCTCCATTTTTTCTTTGGGGGAGGGGGGGGTTGGAAATCACTTAAAACATGTAGAAATGCAAAAAAAAGAAATCGAAATTTTGTTGAAAAAAAAAGTTGCAAAATTTTTTTTTTCTCTAAATTTTTTTTTGGGGGGGGGGGGCTGGAAATCACTTAAAATATGTAGAAATGCAAAAAAAAATTTCTTTTTTTGGGAGAGGTAACAATTTTTTTGGGGGGGGGGGTGGAAATCACTTAAAGCATGCAGAAATGCAAAAAAGAAAAAAAAATTTCTCAAACAATTTTTTTTTGGGGGGGGGGGGACCAAGTCCAAAATCTCATGGCATGATCTTTGGACCATACCTAACCCCCCCCCCACCAAGTTTCGTCAAAATCCGTGGAGGAGTTTTTCCGTAATACTGTTCACAAACAAACAAACAAACAAACAAAGACAGACAGACAGAAAGGGGTGAAAACAGTAACCTCCATCCATCTTCGAAGATGGCGGAGGTTAAAGATAATGTGAACGTGTAGAACTGGCTACCATTGGGTGGCATTTGTGGCCTACATTACTACATTCTGTACGGACAAAAACAAACATATTGACCCAAATGCAATACGCCTTCCTCTGGTGTTGGTAAAAACAAACCCCTTCTCCTCTGGTGGGGGTAAAAACGAACCCCTTCTCCTCTGGTGGGGGTAAAAACGAACCCCTTCTCCTTTGGTGCTCAAAAATCTCGTGAATATATACATGTTATTGTTAATATTTTTCTCACCAAGATACTTTCACAGAAACGCCAAAAATTATATATAGCATGATATCTCAAAAATATATCGGGTCGGATATGTTCTCGTGGATCAGCAATTACATGGCGGAGGTATGCGCTTCAGCGAGTACCCTTCGAGTAGATCTGATAAAGTGCTCGAAACATTTTGCAAAAACTTGTCACCCATTTGAAGACACAAATGA
>NC_140963.1:50913843-50923843 GCF_056783735.1 Eptatretus burgeri
GAATCAAACCCAGACATAGCTCGCTGGCTATCGTGTGTAGCCTGTCTGTTTGGTTGCATCATTTTCTGGGGGCACAGCTGTGCCGCTGAAGCATTGCCTTCTATTGTTGTGGTGCCGGGCATCGGCGACAAGCACGACCGCTCGTTGGAGCAGCAGAGTCGACTCCACCGAACACCCGGAATTCAGATTGTTACCCCCGGATAACTCCGAAGGTACGGGTCCCTTACAGGACCGTGAATAGTCAATAATTCAGCCACGTGGGACAGGGTTATTTGCCAATCTTCAAAACACCGAGAGACCCACGTGGCGAGCTACCGAGGAATCCACACCCTCGACGGAGCTCAAACGGGATGAGCCGTAACTGTGATCGACCCGTGCGAAATCTGAGCGGATGATTACCGAGGTCCGGTAGGTCCAAATGCACAACTACTACAGCAACGGCCTTTTTAATTCTCCCAACACGCACCGTGCCAAGCCAATGAAGGAAAGGACAGAAACGAGCTGAAACATTCAACAAATGGATATTTATTTACAATGGGGGGGGGGGAAGGAACACGGAAGAGCAGAGTTAAACCGACTATAACAAATGAAATGCAAATAATGTACAAGGCAAGCACTTAACAATTCTACTTATAGACGGGCCCACACAGACACACACACCCAAGAGAAACGGACCCCAAATGGTCTATATTCGGCTCTCCAGCCGTGGAGGATAGTTCGGCTGGGAGTCAGGACGGCTGGCTACCTGGCCGCGAGCGTGCGGCTGGACGTCCACCCCTTCCCGGAGCTCCGGTCGCCAAAAGACTGACCAGGGAAGCCAGACGCAGACCAGTGCCAGCGGCAAGATGAGACCAGCGCCAGCGACGAGACGAGATCAGAGAACCAGACCAGCGACGAGACGAGATCAGAGAACCAGACCAGCGCCAGCGACAGGACGAGACCAGAAGAACCAGCGTAGACTCAGCGGCAAGATGAGACCAGAAGAGCCAGCACGACTCACTCGATCACAGCGCCGTCCGTCTATTTATTCTCCCCCCCCCCCCCGGGGTCGGGGGGGGGGCGACGTGTCTCATCACCGCGCCACTCATTCGCCGGGAGAAATCGGTCGTCCCCGTGATTGGTCGGGGGGGGCGCGTCGGGGCATCACGGTGGACCTCTCTCAAACAGGGAGAGCAATATTGTCCTGCGTGGGCTGTGCTCATTGGCCGACCACCGGGGAACTCACTCGCATCTCTCTGATTGGGTGAGAGAGAGAGAGGCCAGGCCCTTTTGAACTCCGCCCACGGCGAGCGTTATGGCGTCAGGATGGAGTGAAGGTGCTGTTGTCAGTAAAGGTGATGTAAAAATCCTATCTATAAAATAATTTCCCAGCGCATGCACACTTAATTCCCATTCGACATCGGGGATGGATTCCAACTATAAACACATACTTATCGAAATAACTAAGCTATGGGGATGGCTGTCTGTCTGTGTGCACAAGGCTTCCAAATTCATAACACTATTAGCAGTACACTGGTACTCATTTCGCAGACCTCGGAAGGATGACAGGTTGTTCTTGTGTCAATCCCACCCGGTGTTAATTCAACGGCCGACGGGCTCGAATTCAAGACCCGAATATCTTCAGCCAGCCACCTTAATTGTTAAGCCAACACCAGGCTTGAATCCAGACTCAACAATTGAAGGGATTAAAGACAGTAAAATAGCACAAAAAACAAAATATTTTCATTCCATCACATCGAAGAATATCATGTCCATGTAAGCGAGGTGGGTAAAAGTGGCTGCGTAGCTTTGTTCTCTGATAGAAGGCAATTCCTGTTATCTAAACTCCAGAGCACGTGTTTACTCCACTGGGTTGGCTGTTCATGTTCCCATCTGAAACCTGTGGCTCATGATGCAGGGAACCCAGGTTCAAAACCCATATACTATAAGAGTTTGTCCATTCGACTCAAAATAATGGGAGCCATCTTGATGGATGAAATTTTGAAGCGTGCACTTGGTAACAGTGAAAATTTGCACAAGAACATTCAATAAAATTACTCAAATCCATTCAACCCTTGAAAATGATTTTAAACTGGAAAGTGGAAAATCCGAGGCTTCTTTCCTTTTGCCATCATTTTGTACACCCGCCAACAAGACGCTGCCCCAGGTGGACCGACTTTTGCCAACCAAATAGGTTTCTGCAATTACTCCGTCAGACCTCCGATCGTATCACAAACAGGTCCTTCACCTCTCCCTTCCCCTCAGGAACTGGTGAAGCTAATAAATTATCCAGAACCAAGGAGAGAGAGAATGCCAGAAAAGGAATTGCTTTGATCCCAACTTTCTTTGCTACTGGCCATTGAAGCACGATGACCTCAACTTCGATGGAAATTAAGGGCAAACTCTGACATCAACATCAAACAAGACAGATGTGCAGTGTGCATACAACACAAATAAACTGCATACTCAATACTGTAATGTTTGTGGGGTAGATGGAGGAATTTCATCAGAAAGATAGGTTCCTATGGAGTTGCTTGGCCCGTGAATGTGTAGGAGACATCTCGATGTAAACTCGGTCAGGAAACTGTGAGCTTAAGTGTTACTAGTCACCACACCGGGGGGTGGTGCGGTGTTAATTAGATAAGGATTAAGGATAATTTCCCTAGGATGTAATTACCCCCCTGTGACGTTTCCTATGTTTTTGTATTACAAACCAGCAATGGAAGAATTGCATTTTTTATAACATGACCAAGTAGGCAAGAAGCCCCACCACCAAGGGTGATGGCGGGCGGTCATGCCCCTGAGGAGATGATGGATGGGTGTGATGTGAGTGGGATGAAGAAGAGCGAGAGAGAGGCCACGTTAGTCAGAGGAAAAAAAAAATGCACGAGTGGAGTTCGGTGTGAATGAGGCGATCAGAAAAGCAGAGCACATCTCGGCAAGAGAACAGGGAGGCAGGTCGTTTCAGGAGAAGAGAGACATGGTCGGAGATGAAGGATCAAAGCGGGACAAAAGTGAGAGAGGCAGGATCGGTGGTCGAAAGAGCAGGGCATTACGGCTGGCTTGCCTTCGACGCATGAAGAAGAGCGAGAGAGGGGACACGGGAGTCAGAGGAACCTGGTTGGGACGGAGGATCTCGCTTCGCTCTCCTCGGGGCACGAGAAATAGCTGCGTGATTCTCGTATTCGAACTGAGGCAAATTGGCCGTATGCTGAGAAAGACGCTGGCTGTTGACTCTTGGTTGGTTGTGAGTGACGGACCTTAAAGCCTCGTGTATATCACCGAAGGGAGCGGGATCGGCAAGCGCAGTCAACCAAGAAGCGACACCACGGTTCAGGAGCCCTGATGTCGAATATTGCCTCATGAATTGCTCGGTGCCATTTTTGGGAGCGCAGTTACCTACGCAGCGACGATGCGGTCTGAGCACACCTCAACAAAAAAAGATCGCCTGGACTCAGCTAAGTGAAGGGACGAAAATTGATTTCTCTATTTTATCTGACTGTATGTGTATGTGTATGTATGTGTGTGTGTGTGTGTGTGTGTCAAATAGGAACTTAGGCTGAAGATTACCTCACGTTTTTCTTTATTATAATTTGAATTGGTAATCAAATATGTACAATGACAATGTCATTAAATTATCCATTTAATTTAATTTCATTTGTGTAGCCTGTTTGTGTGGGCTTCGAGTGCAGCCCGTGTACCTCCCCTCCATCCCTGCATGCACCATTAATCTCCAAAAAGGGTTAACTGTAAGCCTCCAAAAGAGCCGTTTGGCCATCCGTCCAGGTAGCGACCAAACCCCTGGACACAATAATACCGTGTACTTTAACACCACAAAATAAAAAGAAAGGATTAAAGATATCGAATGGTCAAGAAAGGTCCCGGGTTTGAGAACGGTAACAAATTTGTTCAGCTTAGTTACAACCTATACGTGGATTTTATCTTTTCGTATGCAGTGCAAGACGACAGGGTAGTCTCATTGGCTGACGGCGCAGCTCTGTAGGTTCGGGAAGAATTTGTAAATGTTCATGGTGCCAGTGATAGCTTGCTTACTCTTCAGAAAAGACCCAAATGGGAAGTTTAACGTCCACTCACGATTGCTGGCAGACGGGATTCCCATTTAACATTCATCTAAGGGACAGCGCCACACACTGACGAATCACTGTCTGTGAAAAAGTGGGATGACAGTTTATAACTCAGTAAGGATTCAAACCCAGGGTAGACAGCTGAGAAGCGAGTGTGCGTACCTCTATGTCTCGGCTATCCTGCTTGCCCAGTGGCATTTCTAAAAGGCAAGGTTATTAAAGTGAAGAAAATGAGGCACAAATAAGTCTTTGCCTGCTGCACAATTTACCAGCTCTCTCCAGGATGAGTAGTTACTACCACCACTGAAGGTGGACAGAGGTTATGTTTTCACCCCATCTGTCTGTCTGCGAGCAGGTTAAGTTATGGACGGATTCAGACAAAACTTGGGAGACAGGGTGTGTGATACCAACAAAATGATTTGATTTTGGTGAAGATCCGGATCCAGATAGGAGAACTTTTTATTTTATTTTATTTCTAAAGCGATTCTTCACCATTGAGAGATGGGGCAAAAAAACGATAAAGAGCACGATATCTCAAAAATGTATTGAGCCCGACATGTTCTCATGGATCAGGCATTACGTGGCGGGAGCATCTCAAAAATGTATGATGCGCTCCACAGAGTTCCCGTTCAATTTCATTTCCTTAAATAGGCATTATCTATCAAGTGGAAGCATTAAGTTGTGGGTGCAAAAGAAAGTGCAATGGGCCAAATGGCCCTTTCACCGACAAGCCACTCCTTGCAAAACTATCCGCACCTGAACCAGAACCAGAAGTAGTCATCTCGTAGAGCAAGTCCTTGATCGATGTGCCCTCGGGGATGTACGACTCATCTGTAAAGGGTTCATCAAAAGGCGGAGTCACCAGAAGCTGTCGGTGCAATCCACGGCGGCGCCACAGGAAGAGCATGGCGAGCAGCACAACAAAGAGCAGCAGCAACGGCAAGACGATCACCAGCAACATCCACAGAGGCTTCAGAAGTCCAACACCTGGTACACAAGGAAGAACGCGAACTAACCAAGAGGTTTTATCATGCTGTAGATTCAATCCACTTTTTAACAATCATTGTCCTGCACGTGATGAAGCACAAGGGCTCATACATATCCTTAAAAAAAAACAAAACAAATTGCACTGACCACATATGAAGGCTTATACTCTAAGGGGAAAAAGCACATCTCGAGCTGGAAGCTTAATTGCAGACACAAGGTTCAGTTGTGAATATAAACAAAAATTGAGGACGAATTTGAACCATCACCAGAACTTCAACAAATGGCATTATCTGGCTGTCTAACAGTCTCCTCAAGGATGTGAACAAAGCAACCCACTGCTGAGATTCAAACTGCCTCCCTTCACCAACATCCACACAAATAAAATTATTACAAATTGTTTATCATTTTAAGCAAAGCCAGGAACGTGCAGTATAGGATGAGATTGAACGGGAAAAAGGGAGGGGGAGGGGCGGAGAAGGCCTACTTGGAGTCGGGGATTGCAAATCGACGTCTTCACTGTTACACAGGTCCTCTTGACAACAGTGGATAACAATATCAGGATTGGTAGTTCTGCAGGCGAACAATGGTCCCAAGTTGTTCTTCTTGGAACAGCGCCGGTCGTAAACAATGTGTCCATCTTTTAGTCTCACGGCCGACGCGATGCACACCCCATCGGTATGGCACTTGTATCCATCCACCGGGCACGTTTTGCAATGGCATTCGAGAGCTGTGCGCACACGACGATGTGCATTTATTCAAAAACGTTGGTGAAACGTGATAAGACATCAATTCTTTTATTTATATATATTTTTAATACATTTAGCAGCATAAACTTCAAGTTGAAATTGTAATCACATACTGCACTATGAAAATACTGTATTTAATAGTAATCATCATCATATCCACCCGACTTCAGCACAGATACAAACAAAACTATAGCAAGATGGTTCTGAACAATCCAGTGACTGCATTTGAATTTTAATCGAAATAAACCAAGTTTTAAAGACCCATCATTATATTTCAATGACTTTGACCAACCCAGGAGTGCAAGCAAACGAGGCCAACATGTGCATGGGGGTTTTTTGAAAGGGGGAAAAAGAAAAATTGTAAAAAGAAAAACAAGGCAAGTTATGGTGAGCTTCATGCCAATGGGAGGGGGGAGAGGGCTAAAGGTGGTGAAGTGGGAGGGAAATGAGGGTGGTGAAGGCGGTGGGTGGTGGGGGGGGTGTGAGGGCAAAGTGGGTAAAGGTGATGGATGTGAGAGGGGAGGGGAAGGGGTGGTGTGAAGGTTGTGGATGTGCCAGGGCAGCATAAAATAACCGGACCAAGCTGGTGCATTCTGAACATGGTTTGATCCTGAAATAAAAATAATAATAAAATAAATAATTAATATTTTAATTATAAATAAATGAATAAAATAATTAAAAAAAACCTTATTTTGAGGTTTAAAAGTCGAGTTAATGAATTTTATTTATAAAAATGCAAAATCAATTTTCTCCCAGTAACTTAAGTGCATCTGGTGAGTTTTAACAAGAAACACACTTACTGCACAAAATATACACTCATACAAAGAAAATCAGAGAGTTCATAGAACCCTGCACAGTGTCATAATATAACTTATCAAGATAATTAAATTGAAATAAAATAAAGATTGTAAAGGTCGGAGAAAAAAAAAATTCCGGAGGTTTACTGCCGCTGACGCAGTGGCTGTGACATCACCATGTCGAGCACGTTCAATTAGTTATTCATGCTTGTTTGTTGTCTGTGTCCTTCATGATGTCCTTAAAAACAGAAGGTTTCCTGCTTGCAAAGATTTTAATTTTTGTTTGACTTCCAGACAGGCAGAGTAACAATATTATCTCACACCTCTCTGCACATGAGCAAATTCAGACAAAGTACTGCGAAACTGCAGATTCGTTTTCCAATTTGTGTTTAAAATATAACATTCAACTGAAATCAAGTTGTTCCTCGATCATAAACTGACGTTTGTGGACAGATGGACGGATCTTTTCACTTCACGTGTGTGGGGTTAAAACATATATATGTGTATATATATATATATATATATATATATATATATATATATATATATATATATATATATATATATATATATATATATATATATATATACATATATACATATATACATATATATATATATACAGTGCTCCCTCACCTATTGCGGTTAATAGGTTCCAGACCCACCCGCGATAGGTGAAAATCCGCGAAGTTGAAACCACATATTTATTTAATTATTTAAATTTTTTAAACACATTTTAAACGTATTTTAAACCATTAAACAGCATCCACACACTCTTATTAACCTTCCCCACACACATTTAATCAGTTATTTTAGAAAAAATTTCGGATGAATACGCTCGGATGAAGGCGAAGGCGTAGGCGTAGACGTAGACGTGACCTCTTTTTTTTGATTTTACGAGGAACATAGTTATGGGGAGTTGCTAGTTCTGCTTCTTCTTCTGGGCCAGCAGGTTTTTATAGACGGACATTAACCCATCAAGCCCATTGTGAATTGCAATGACCGCATCATCTGTGGGTCCCACTCTTGAATTACCTGTTCGAGCTCCTTACCCATTCTGACTATCGTTGCAAGACGATCGAGTGTTAGACCAACCTCCTCTTCTTCAGCCCCCGGTTCATCTTGTTCCTCTTCCTCTTCCTCACTCGCAGACTTCGTCAGCTCCGTCAGATCTTCCACAGTCAATGGTTGCAAGTGGGCATCGATCACCTCATTGATGTCGGCGGAGGTCATATCTTCAAAGCCTTCTCCTTGCAGCAATTTTGCCAGCTGCATGGCCTTATCCACAGCTGAGTGGTTTATCTCTTCAGGCGTAAATCCCTTGTAGACGTTTGCCACTTCTGGCCATAAACTTTTCCAGCTGGCATTAATTGTCTCGGGTTTCATGTCCTGGATGGCCTTCTGTATGTTGATGAGACAGGTAGCGATTGTGTAGTCTCGCCAATACGCCTTCAGCGAGAAGTCTTTGTCCGCGTCCATAGATTCAACCAGGTGTTGAAGGGTGTGTCTTGTGTAAAGCGCCTTAAATGCAAGAATAACGCCTTGGTCCATGGGTTGGATGAGTGATGTGGTGTTCGGTGGCAGGAACTCTACTTTCACACCTTCATACGACAGATCAATGGCGTGACCTCCTGCATTGTCCATAATCAGAAGCACGCTGAAATCGAGGCCTTTCCCTGATAGATAACGCTGGACCTATGGGATAAAGCACTGATGGAACCAATCAGAAGTGAGGACTTTGTGATCCACACCTTCCGATTGTGCATCCAATACACAGGCAAGACGTTCTTATTCTTATTTTTCAAAGCCCTTGAGTTTTTGGATTTGTAAATAAGGCCGTGCTTGATCATAAAGCCCGCGGCATTCCCACACATGATGAGTCACACGATCTTTCTGGGCTTTAAAGCCCCGGACTTTGGCTTCGTCCTTCATAATGAAGGTACGAGATGGCATCCTTTTCCAGAATAAGCCGGTCTCGTCCATATTAAAGACTTGTTCGAGCTTATAGCCGCCTTCTTCTATAATTTCTCTGAAAATAAAACCCGTGATGTAGTGAAGCCACAAAAAGTGAACCGCGATATAGCGAGGGAGCACTGTATGTATATATATATATATATATATATATATATATATATATATATATATATATATATATATATATATATATATATATATATATATATATATATATATATATATATATATATATATATATATATATATATATATATATATATATATATATATATATTGTTACGGTTGTGGAAATTCGCATTACACCATAAAGAGTCCTCAGGTGAGATATCTCAATAAGTCCTTGTATAGTGAGCCCACACCCGTTGTATAGAGGAAATTTATGTGATCCATTCGGGCTGCGATCCTTCAGTTAGCCATTTTTTTCTTTATCTATTGTTATTTTCGACCATTAAGCCGCCAACAACACAAACAGCCACGACCTTTACCTTCACAACTCCATCCCGCAATCATCGCTTCACGCCATTCCCAAACGACACCATAACCATCAAACCACCACAGAAAACCCTCCACCACCTTCACAACCAACAACCGCACCACCTGTGAACACTGAACGTCGGGCTTTCGAAGGCCCGTTCAGCGATTGGTGCCAAACGCACCGAGCCGCGAACGCAAATGGCGGCCTTTGCGGGTGAAAATTCGGATCCAAAATGCTTCACGCCCACTTCCCCTCCGTCCAATGGGCGAACGAGAGGCGGCTTGGCCCCGCCTCCAACCGCGTGTATGTGAAGTCCGTTTATGCAAATATGCGGATCAAGGGAGGTTCATGCCCCTTTTTGCCCGACCAATGGCTGAACAGAGGGTGGCGTGGCCCCGCCTCCAATCGAGTTTTGATCCGCACATTTGCATATCAGCTCCTCCTGAGACTTATAAAGATATGAGAGTAAGGCGACTCGCGGGGCGGGAGTGTGGAACTAAAAGAGGGTGAAGTTGAGCTTGGAGAGAAGTTGCGGAGGAGTTACAGGGAAGACGGCGGACGGCGACGAGGTTGCGGTGTGGGGGTCGCTTGACTCGTCGCGAGATCCAGGCCAGCCAGCCATACCCCTCTCCCTGAGCATCAACGATTTCCCCCCCCCATTCGCGCTGAGATAGTGCCGAGGGGGGGGGGGCGTTCCTCCCCCACCCGAAACGTGGTGCCAACGGGACCGCTCGCATGGAGAACGCCGGAGAGGACTCGCCGACCACGCCAGGGCACGGAGTCGGGGCGCAGCGGCGCGAACATTGCGGCTTGCCCGCCATCGCATCACGAGGACGCGGGTAAGACCTCCCCGGTCTCGTGGACCTGGCCGACCCTCCAGGATTCACGTACATTTGGTCTACGGACCTGTCTGCCTCCTCGCCTATGAGGGTGGCTTTCTTTTTCCTTTGCCTT
>NC_140963.1:50928843-50945343 GCF_056783735.1 Eptatretus burgeri
ATCGGAAAGGCCGCCATTTGCGCTCGCGGCTAGGTGAGTTCGGCACCAATCGCTGAACGGGCCCGAGACAGCCCGACGTTCCGTGTTCACAGGTGGTGTGGGAATGGCCGTAGAAGGAGAGAGGTGAAGGTGGTGGAGGGTTTTCGGTGGTGGTTTGATGGTTATGGTGCCGTTTGGGAATGGCGGTGATGCGATGATGTGGGAGCATAGATGGTGGCGGTGGCATGGTTGTTGTTGTCTGAGGGTTGGAGCGTGGTTGTAGTTGGTGACGATGGCTGGTGTGGTGGTTAAGGTGGTTGTTGTGTGATGGCGCTTGAGGCGTAGTTGTTTCAAAATAAAGATAGAACAGAAAAACGACCCACTCAAAGCGTCGCAGCCCGGATGAATCACATAAATTCCCTCTATACAACGGGTTTGGGCTAACTTCACATGTACTTACAGAGATATCTCACCTTAGGGTCCTTCATGGTGTAATGCGAATTTCCACAGCCATAACACTATATATATATATATATATATATATATATATATATATATATATATATATATATATATATATATATACATATACATATATATATACACATATACACATATACACATATACACATATACACATATATACATATATACATATATATACACATATACACATATACACATATACACATATACAAATATATATACACATATACACATATATATATATATATATATATATATATATATATATATATATATATATATATATATATATATATATATATATATATATATATATATATAAAATTATAGCTATTAATTTCATTACGATCACTTTCCTCTCCGCAATGAAGAGCAAGATATAAAGCACTGTTTGCCTCTCAGGTGAGATTATTTGGAGGAATCCGTTCACACTGGTCATGTTATTTCAATATTTAATTTTGTCATGGGAATTCCCACAAGAGGACCCGTCAAGTACCGACTGTATATCTGCTTTGGGTAGGAGCAAATGAAAAAAAAGAAGTGGATGTACAGCTTAACTCTGCCCTGCCAGTGATCAGCTGCCTTCGACCGACACAAACTCACAACCTACCGAAGTTGGCAAGCATCTCACCTCACCATCAACGACGTGAAGTCGCGACCAGACAGCTACCTTCAAAACAGCTGAGCAACCTGCACACCTTCTGAATCGCAGAATCTCAAGATAACTGCCTGTACAACAACTCAAGAGCCGCAAACACTTCATCATCGCTGCTCAACCCAACATCCCTTGAAACAACAAGCAGGGCAGAGGACAGTGACACTTCAGCAAGTGGAGAAGGAAACAGCCTGTTGGTAGAATGTAACAAATACTGCCAATCGCCATCACACCTACTGGCTACTGCCTCCTGCACAAGGAATGGTGAAGCCTGAACTGTCTAGAGATGGATGTTGGACGCTTTAATGCATGCACGCACTCCTGGAACTGGCCGACAATGCAGCTTGGGACTGTGCCGCGATAGACCGCAGACCACTTTCTGGAGGAGTACTCCATGCACCAACTTGATAGAGGATGGAATTCACTGCGGCAAGCACAAGATTGGCTGCGAACTGCTCATTTCACCAGCGAGTTCGCAGTTCATGCAACTCAAACAAAACCATATGAAGAAGAAAAAGGACCTGTCTGTTGTCACCGGTCATTGATGGACATTAAAGATCCCCCAGTGTACCTCGTGAAGAGGAGGGGAATCATCGTTGGCACCTTGAACAAATTATAAACTCCTGCAAGGATCAGTCCAAAATCCTGGGACAAAGCGGCAATCAGATCAGGTCAGGAACAGGAGCATGCACCGGAGCAACGCATCACTGCATCAGCTTTCACTCCAGGGACCTCCGTCTGACCATTTCCCAGACCGATGCCTGGCCCATCCCCATCTCCTTCAGATGCTGATCAACCTGCTGCAACCACGAGGCATGTGGTCGGCCCATTGGCCTCTTCCACTCAAGAGGCTCCCTTGCTGAGAGAATCTGGTAAGCAGGATCAGCGTCAGGAAAATGAGCCACGTGTTCATACAGCTGCAGCTGACACTCATGAACGATGCACGTAACAAATCTCATTTGAGTCTCTCTCAGCAACCGCTCGTTGGACACAACATCCGACCAGTGACAGCCAAGGATTCTTCGAAGAGAACTGGTACCAAAGGAATTAAGTCGCCGTCTGAGATCCCTGGTCAGAGTCCAAGTCTCACATCCATAGAGCAAGCCTGGAAGCACCAAGGACCTGAAGACTTGGACTTTCGTCCTCCCGCACAGGTACCGGCAGCGCCGCACCCTGTGATCCAGTGAATCTGTGACTCCCCAGGCCCAATCCAGATGTCTATTGATCTATGGCTCACAGCCAGCAGAGACATGAATATCACTGCCAAGGTAAGTGAATCTCAACGTGACCTCAACGTGCTCGCCACAAACAGGTACAGACAGGATAGCAGCATCCAAGATGTCATTGAAAGCCTGGATCTTAGTTTTGACCCAAGAAACCCGTAATCCCAGCGATTCCGACTCCTCATTCAGTACCTCGAGGGCCCCCAAAGGATATCTGGAGTCTCCGCAAATATGACTGCATCATCTGCGAAATCAAGGTCAGAGAGCACAGCGCAGGGGAAGCATTCCCAAACAATGCACAGCAGCTTGATCTCTCCGACATCCTCCCCAGAATCCAGTCCATACAAGCGCTGAAAAGTGTGGGGGACCAGCACACACCCCCGCCGAACTCCAGGAACAAATGGAAATAAGTCAGAAATGGTATCACCACATCTAACAGCACTCTCAGTACCAGAGTATATAGGGTGTCCCCAAAAAATACAACTTTTAAAATGCTTCGTTTGATCCTAAAAAAGCAGTAATTTTGTCACTAATGCTTCATTTCTTGTTGCAGAGATCCTGAAGTTTATTTTGATACCAAGCAAGCGCCAGAAAAATGCCAAGACTGACCGTACAACAACGAACAAAAATTGTTGAACTTTGGCACCAGACGAAAAGTGTCATACAGGTGCAACATCTTTACTCGAGACATTTCGGTATCCACTTGCGCCATGCACCAAACTTTCGGACAATAAAGTGCACCGTCGCAAAGTTTGCCAATGTGGGAACCATCTGTGACCTTCACAAGGGTCACAGTGGTCTGAAGAGGACAGGTCGTAGTGAAGAAAATGTGGAAATGGTGAGACAGGCTGTCGTTCAGAGTCCAAAAAAATTGATTGGACGACTTTTTGCCGAGACAAACATTCATAAGAGCACCGTTCAGAGGATCCTTCGCCAAGACATTCATGCCTTTCCATATAAAATTCAAACGGAAACGGTGCTTACTGATCAACAGAAACGCAAACGACTAGACGTTAAGCTACGAAGACGTTGAGTGGCCACCGTATTCGCCTGACCTCACTCCTCCAGACTTCTTGTAGGGGTATCTCAAGGACAGGATGTATGGAAAGCCAAGGCCTCAGACTCTTGATCAGCTGAAGGAAAACATCCACCGAGAAATCCAGAACATTCCTCAGGAAACGTTTCCCAAAGTGATGGAGAACATGACAACGCGTTCGCAGGCAGTGATCGGAGAACGTGGAGCTGACGTCGAACATGTGGTCTGAAAGAAAACGACGGTTCCATAAGAAAATATAAATTTTGGTGGCAATTTTGACATTTGTACAATAAACTTCAACCTTTCAGCTTTCTATCCAGCCATATATTGTTTGTTTTTTTTTAAATATATGTTATGACCATCCCTCTTTGCAGATGAAAAGTTGTATTTTTTTTGGGACACCCTGTAGTTCAGACATTCAGATTGATCAGTTTTGTTGGCACCCCACGAAGACCAAGAATCCTCCAGAGGAAATCCCGATTCACTGAACTGAATGCTTTTGAGAGATCAACATCGGCTGCACGCAGCCCTTGCCGAAACTCTCGTCTGAGTTTGGTGAGGACCTGAGGAGCAAGGATACAGCCAATCGTTGACCTCTTTGGTGTAAAGCATGACTGATCTGGACACTGATGCTCAAGCAGATGGTGGTGAACCCCATCAAGAATTATCCGAGCAAAGACCTTGGCCAGCACCGAGAGCAGTCACCCCTCGGAAGTTGTTACAGTCCTGGGGATAACCCTTCCATTTCCAGAGAGGGACAAGGCCCCTCTTCCAGTCTGTTGGGATGATGCCCGTGTTCTAAGCAGAGCACAGAACTGCATGCAATGACACAAGTACAGCATTTCCACCAGCCTTGAGAAGTTCAGCATGGATGCCACAGATCCCAGGAGCTTTACCCAATTTCAATCGGTTCACCGCAGCCTGTGTTTCCAGAAACGAAGGTGGATCACAGTTGATTGGAGGGTCAGTAATAGAGATAGTTATACCCGACATCCAACTCGATAGCTGGTGGATCAGCCTGGTTCAGTCGCTCAAAGTAACCGGCCCAACGGGCCTTCACTTTGGATTCCTCTGTCAAGAGCCCACCACCCGCTGCTCGAACTGCAGTCCACCGAGGGATGGGCTTGGATGAACGCAATGTGTGAATTCCCCTGTAAGCAGGACGAGAATCGCTTGACCACAGGTGATGCTCTACCTCCTCACAGATTTCTCACACATAGGCTTCCTTGTCCACCCTTAGCGCATGTACAGTTTTATGCCTCAGCTCCCTGAACAGCTCAGCTCTGCCATTCAGCCTGGCCCTGCAACTCTGGCCAATGGTATCCAGGGTCCTTGAGACAAAATTCTTCTGCGCCCTATGGTGAGTTCCAAGACATCCACCTGCAACATCAAGGACAGTGGTCTTGAAGGCACTCCACAACTCTTCAGTACTCCCCAAAGCACCCAGACCCCCCAAATCCCCACTCAACCTGTTTGCAAACTCCTCAGTTACTCTCATCCTTGAGCTTGCCAACATCCAGCCTTGGCTGGGATGGTACCATTCTCCTGCATTTAAGCTGTAACTTCAGAATTGCTACAACAAGCCTGTGATCAGTATTGAGGAACTGAGAATGCCAGGAGAATTTCCCTGCAGTTCTGGATCATCCTCCAGCGACCATCAACAAGCACATGGTCAATCTCCTTTGCCACACCGCCAGCGTTGGAATACCAAGTCCAGCGATGAGCCTGTGGGCGTTGAAACGATGAACCAGCCACCCTAAATCCATGACTTCTTGCAAAGTCAAGGAATTTCGTGCTATTCTGGTTCATAGTTCCTGACCCATGGGGATCAACACACATCTCATGAACATCCCCATCAGTTCCAGTCGGTGCATTGAAATCCCCCAAGACTCGAAGTGTATCTCGCCAGGGGCACTGATCAACCAGACTCAAGCATGGCATAGAATGCATCCTTCATGGTGAGATCACTCGCCTCAGTCAGAGCATATACAGAGACCAGGGAAATGACACCCAAGGAGTGACAAATCCTTAGTCTCATAATATGTTGATCGGTGTTCCCTCAATTATCATTGGAGTCAGCTTATTTGACACAGCTGCAGCTACGCCTTGGGCATGGCAACCATCAGAACGACCAGAGCAATAGTATCACCACCCCCATGATCTCTTCGCAATCCGGTCTCCGAACCTCAATACCAATGTCCAAACGCTTGAGCTCAGATGACACCAGACAGGTGAACATCCTCTCTCAAGGATCGGACATTCCAAGCACCCACCCAAAGGGATCACCGTCTGCTGGACGACACCTCAGCACCACTCCGATACACACCACCGCAATCTGACCCGTGAAGGGTGTTTTCCTCCTATCATCAAAGATTGGGGGTCCCAAAGGCTTTGCCACAATCTCGTCATCCGGTGAGCTGCCCTGCGGAGGGCAGCTGCACAGGAGGTACTGCCACGGAGTAAGTTTTCAGATTCCTTTGCACTTGTAGTACATTTTGCGGAATGAAGGGTTTTACGGTGGCCGGAGTGCAAATCCTGCCACAAACCTCCAAATAAAAAGTAACCCAACTGCAGGAGGGTGTCTGCAGAAAGTTGCGTACTAGATATGGATGGCCGCTGGCTCACAAGAGGGTCCTCCGCCCTTTGACATGCTTTGTTTTTAATCCTGCTGGGTGTCCATATGCATACCCTCCTCACCAGGAAACTTGGTGGTGGAGACGGTTTAGTCACCGACGACCCAACCACGAAACAAGTTAGTGCAGGTTTGCATGTTACCTGTCGCAATTCACAGATCTAATCTGGCCTGACTTGACAAAAGCTGCGATCCGAACGCCACAAAGCTCTGTCTGGTGAGCATCACCCACCTGGTGATGGACTAAGCATCATACACAGGCACAGGATGAAGTCTGCCCTTCTTTTAATCCTCTCCCCGCTCACCCCGCACCCCACTCTACTCTACCCAAGTTGGACCCAAATTGTGGAGATCCCCTGAACAACATTAATGACACCTCACGGTAGCAGGAAAAGAAATTTCGCAAGTTTTGACAAATGTGAAATTCAGTTTCATTTGTGGTGTTACTCATGAAGTTTGGATGGGTCCAGTCACAGAATCTTCATGCCTGGGAGGTATAGTGGGGTACACCTCATGGTAGGGTGACTTTCAATGCGGGGGCAGCTTGAGGCTGGAGTGGAAAATTTAGGATCATTCAGGTAATTTTGATCATCACATTAGTAACCAATTACATTTTATAACTAGAGGGGAGCACTTGGTAGAGTGCAAAACCTCCGCCGCCAATACTGCTAGGTCACTCAAGTGAACCTGATATCCCATTCATTCAATTTGACGTCAACAGTGCTCACAGAGTTATAGTTTGCAACTTTCCCTTTTACTTTTAACTTTTACAAACTCAATACATTCGTCATAACGAGATTCCTCGAGACAGAAATTGATTTTACGTGGGTATATCCACCTGAAGTTCCAAAATCAGCCGCAATTATAATTTTGGCATGTTTTTTGTTGGAAATCACTTATAACATGTAGAAATGCAAAAAATTAAAAAAATATCGAAATTTAGTTGAAAAAAAAGTTGCAAAATTTGTTGGTTTTTTTTCTCTTAAAATTTTTAATATTTTTAACCTCCGCCATCGAAGATGGACGGAGGTTACTGTTTTCACCCCTGTCTGTTTGTTTGTGAACAGTATTAAGGAAAAACTCCTGGACGGATTTCGACGAAACTTGGTGGGGGGGTTAGGTATGGTCCAAGGATCATGCCATGAGATTTTGGACTTGGTCCAAAGTCCAATATGGCCGCTATGGAGGCCATTTTGAAAAAATATTTGAATTTTTGTTTTTGCATTTCTACATGTTTTAAGTGATTTCCAACCCCCCCAAAAAAATTTGTTAGCGAAAAAAAAAATTTGCAACTTTTTTCAAAAAAATTTCGATTTTATTTGAAAAATATTTGAATTTTTTTTTGCATTTCTACATGTTTTTAGTGATTTCCAACCCCCCCCCCCAAAAAAAAATTGTTCGAGAAAAAAATAAGAAATTTTGCAACTTTTTTTCAAAAAAATTGTTTGTTTTTTTGGCATTTCTACATGCGCGTCAATCTAGTTTAGTTTATTCAATCGTGGTTCAGTCGAGTCTGATCAGTTTTGACCTACAATGAATAGGATATCAGGTTCACTTAAGTGACCCAGCAGTATTGATGGCAGAGGTTTTGCACTCTACCGAGTGCTCCCCCTCTAGTTTTGGGTTGGAAATCACTTAAAACATGTAGAAATGCAAAAAAAAAAAAATCAAAAAAAAAAATCAATTTTTTGTCAAAATGGCCACCATAGCGGCCATATTGAACTTTGGACCAAGTCCAAAATCTAATGGTATGGTGCTTGGACCATACCTAATCCCCCCACCAAGTTTGGTCGAAATCCGTCGAGGAGTTTTTCTGTAATATTGTTCACAAACAAACAAACAGACAGGGGTGAAAACAGTAACCTCAGTCCATCTTCGATGGCGGAGGTTAATTAAATGAGTAAAACTCGGTGAGTAATGAGTAAAAATTAAAGCCATCGGTTTGACAGTAGTTAGATGAATGCTTTCGAGAGATCAACATCGGCTGCACGCAGCCCCTGCCGAAACTCTCGTCTGAGTTTGGTGAGGACCTGAGGAGCAAGGATACAGCCAATCGTTGACCTCTTTGGTGTAAAGCATGACTGCTCTGGACGCTGATCTTCTTCTTCTCCCTTCGGCTGCTCCCGTTAGGGGTCGCCACAGCGGATCATCCGATCCGCATAGTGATTTGGCACATGTTTTATGCCAGATGCCCTTCCTGACACAACCCTGGTCGCCTCTTACGACACAGGGATATGGTACACCTATTTTAACCGGGGTATACACCGGCCCTGTACACTGGTACTCATTTCGCCGACCTCGGAAGGATGACAGGCTGAGTCAACCCCCTGGTGTATTAATTCAGTGGCCCAACGGGGCTTGAACTCAGGACCTTTTGGATCCCAAGCCGCTGCCCTAACCACTGCGCCAACACACCAGGCTTGGGACATGCTCTGGACACACCAGACACAGGGACATGCTCTGGACGCTGATGCGTCCTTCTTTTTCATCCTTCTTAATCTTCTTTTTCATCCTTCTTCTTCATCTTCTTTTTCATCCTTCTTCTTCATCTTCTTTTTCATCCTTCTTAATCCCCTCGCCCACATTTCCTCTTCCACCACATTTAGCCAAGTTTTTCTCGGTCTTCCCCGTCCTCTACTTCCGACTACACTCATTTCCAACACTCCTCTCACCCAGTCACTTTCATCCTTCCTCAACACATGACCCAACCATCTCAACCTGTTTCTCTTCACAACCTCCATCACAGACTCTATTCCCATCATCTTCCGCAAGTCATCATTTGTCTTCCTCTCTCTCAACGATACTCCACACATCCACCGAACCATTCGCATTTCCACCCTTTCCAGCCTTTCTATAAAAAACGGCGCCACTGCTTGATTTTAAAAATTAAACAATAAAGATTTTTTTTAAAAAACAATTGTGAATCGAGTTACTAATGGTTAACGACATTCCTCTGAGATCCAAAAGGATGATCCGGGAATCGTTTCACTTTGGGAGAAAGTTTTCATCCAAAACCAGAATTGCAGTTTACAAAACTTCACCGGCGGTGCAAGGTATAGCATGATATTTCAAAATTTTATTGGGCCCGACATGTTCAACTGGACCAGGCATTACGTGGTGGAGGTATGCGCTCTACCGAGTGCCCTTCTAGTTAGTTAGTTCAGTGTTGCTCCACAAACCTCAGATGCTTTCCCCCCCCCATCTCCTGGTTTACTTTGAATAAGTCACTAGCATAACCTGCGCTTTGCGCGACATGTTGGGGTGGGTGTGTTTGAGAAAGGAACTGATGCAGAGTATCAGTCGTAATTTTACTTTAATGCAGTAAGTGGAATATAATGTTCAAAGTACTTCTTGGCACGATTTCACTGTTTCAGAACCATTGTATTTACTGTTTTTTGTACCATGCACCTCATATGGTCTTTGAGATAATGTAAGCCGACTATCACGTTACTCGAGCGCAGAACAAAGTCGAAGATAGCGCGACAGGAAACCACAAACTCGGAAATAATATATAAGATGACGCAGTGGGACATGACGTCATACAATCCCAGAGTTTCAAAGTAAAATTTAACCAGAGTGGTGTCAAAGCCCCCCAATGCTCGCCTGTTTATACATTTATCGTTTTTAAAAGACTAGTCGATTAATATTTTAAAAAAAGCATTGCAGTGAAGTCTGATCCAAATAATTTTGAAGCAATATATGTATTTGTATATTGTAATCAGTAAAAAATAGTGTGGTAGATAAAAACATGAGAAAGGAAATAACTGGCACGAAAAACTTTAACATTTTCACGTTCACGCTGGGGGGTATCGCTATAGCTCTCTGCTCTTCGAGCAGGTGAGCGAAAAAATGAACATGCGACCCATAAGGAAATATTGAGAAAAATTTTTTAAAGCCTATTTCCCAGAAATACCTCGTTTGTGACGTACTATTCTCACTCTCCACAAATTATCTGCAACTTGCACTGCGTGTTTGGGTCGTCTTATGCTGCACCAGGAAACTCGGTTGATGTGGGTGTGTTTAGTTACAAAGTTTCATGTAAAGTGCTCGCCAAGTGGCTTAAGCAATCAAGCAAGCACTCCATTCAAAACGGCTGGCTTGGCAAGCGCTGGCAAGCTGCTT
This sequence comes from Eptatretus burgeri, assembly GCF_056783735.1. Lineage (NCBI taxonomy): Eukaryota > Metazoa > Chordata > Myxini > Myxiniformes > Myxinidae > Eptatretus > Eptatretus burgeri. Next base: position 50,938,977 of record NC_140963.1, read on the forward strand.
GGCAACTGAACACACACCAGGTTTGGGTTGGATCATTATACCACAGTGAATCCTTCTGCCAAAAACCTCTCAAACACACAATTCACTTTTATATCAAATGTGTACACACACACACACACACACACACACACACACACACACACACACACACACACACACACAAAAAACACACACACACACACACACAAAAAACACACACACACACACACAAAAAACACACACACACACACACAAAAACACACACAAAAACACACACACACAAAAACACACACACACACACACACAAAAACACACACACATACACACACAAAAACACACACACACACAAAAACACACACACACACACACACACACACACACAAAAACACACACACACACAAAAACACACACACACAAACACACTCACACACACACAAAAACACACACACACACACAAAAACACACACACACACACAAAAACACACACACACACAAAAACACACACACACAAAAACACACACACACAAAAACACACACACACAAAAACACACACACACAAAAACACACACACACAAAAACACACACACACAAAAACACACACACACAAAAACACACACAAAAACACACACACACACACACACACACCAACCTCCCCGGTAACTCACCAAACGAGACATTCTCCCCCAGCAATATGGCCAAGGCGAAAACACCGAAGGTTCGTCCGCCAGACCACATTCCAACGGCCTGACGAACTTCCTCACGAACTTCCCTCCTTCCTCTGTAAGATTACAACGTCGCTTTTGAACTCCAAACAAAGAGGCTTCTACACTCCACGAACCATGTTTGTACCCTCACATCAGGCCTAGTCGCGTCACGTCACATCAACACGGGAGACAAAACAGAACGCGCTCCACTCCGCCATTTAATACTCTCGGACGAGGACACACCGCAAGTACTCTCTCTTGGTTGTCTTTTTCCCCCTTGAAGATCAATTACACTTTCGAGCTTGTAATTCCTTTCGGGTTAAAAAAAATTCCAACAAAGAAAACGATTCATTTTTATGTGATAATTTTAACGAGTGAATCTAAACCTACCACTCCGCCATGGTCAGCAGATACCGTTCAATAGAGCGAAACGTCCTGTAGGAATTTCACTGGTTCAAAGAGCAAAACTAAAACCACCATGTTAATGTAGAAACAGTGTTTGCGGGGTGAGAGTCATTAAGAATGGCGAAAAAAAAAGGCATTTCCCCCCAAAATATTATACGATCGAACTCTGCGAAACATTAATTAAATAATTGCGTTGTTAAAGTATCACTTTCTCAATGCAAGAACCCAATGGGATTATTAATATGGTTTCATAGTGGGCGAATGGCAACCCTGTGGTTCGGAAGCAGCCACAACAGTTTCAGGTGACTGTGTCAGGTGAGATGACCGATAAATTGCGGAAAAATCGAGCTGCCATTTCATTTCCAATGATCAAGTGAAATATAGTCAATGAAACGATTCGAACAAGAGGGACATCATCGATCGACTCAACAATTCATGAGGGAATCAAAGGGACACGGATTATACCCAGCCGCAAACAGGGCAGCCAACCTGAAAAGGTGAAGATGATCAAAACCACGAACATTCACCATGACGTGCAGACACAGGGACATAACTGTTCAGGCAAATTGGATCGATCAATTTACATATAAAATGGAAATAAGGCAAATCAATTAAAGTTAAAATATTATATATATATATATATATATATATATATATATATATATATATATATATATATATATATATATATATATATATATATATATATATATATATTGTTGTGGTTACCAAATTCGCAAACCACCATTCAGGTCCCTTAGGTGAGGTATCTCGGTAAGTACATGTGTAGTTAGGTCCAAACCCGTTGTCTAGTGGGAATACATGTCATTTATGCGAGCTGCGACTCTTCAGGATAGCCGTTTTTCTTTTACTATCTTTATTTTGGACCAACCGCCATGATTACCACCACAACCACAACATCAACCACCAACCACAACGCCGCTTCACCACAACCGCCACGACCTTCACGTCACACCTCGCAACCGTAGCATCGCCACCGTTCTTGCCCCGCTGTGGGTACCGGTGTTGGACTCGTGCAGGGCGCACGTTGAACAGCGTGTACAAAATCACGGATTTTGTGCTTCAAAAACGGATCAAAAACGACACACGCCCACTTTTTGCCGTCCAATCGGTGAGCGAGGGGCGATTTGGCCCCGCCTCCAGGGCGATCGATATATGCAAATTTGTGGATCAAAAAGCCTTCACGCCCACTTTTTCTCGGGCCAATGGGGAGCGAGGTGAAAGGTCGAAGGGAGGGGGTCAAAGATGAGAGGGCGAAGTTACGGGGCGGATAAAAGGAACGTGTTCGTCAGTCAGGAAGAGAGGAGAGTCAAGAAGAGCAGAGTCAGGAGACACCAGACGAGGAGTAGAAGTGAAGAGAGTCCAGAGTCGAGAGTCGGAGAGTCCAGAGGCGGAGAGTAGGAGAGTCGGAAGCAGAGGGTCAAGACTTCGCGGGCGGTGGAGCTGCTCGTCGTGTGCGTTGGAGTCGGAACGGAGGGGACGAGCTGTGGAAAGGCGGCGACACCAGACGAGGGGGTGCTCGCGTCGTGCAGGGAGCTGCACCCGAGGGAGGCCGACAGCGCGACCTGGCCGAGGTGGAGACGCACACCAGGGATAATAAAGATCCTCTATACCCCGAGCATCAGCAACCCCCTCCTGTTTCCCCCGCGCTGAGATAGTGCGACCAAGGGGCCCCTTTCCCACCCCCTACCAGACACTGCCCGCGAGGCCCGCGGGGTTGGGGCGCCATCGCCGCTCCGCGTCTCATCACCAGACGGGTAGGCGCGACCCGGTCTCGGCCTCAGGCCCGCCTCATTCTTGGGGGTATTCTTTTCCTTGGTTTTGGGTATGTGTTGTCGGCGCCGTCTGTGAGGTAGAATTGTATAAGTGTTGCCGTGTGCTCGGTAGTCGGTATTAGCTCTGCATTGTGTTTTCGCTTTTACATTTGCTTGTTGTGTAAATTGCATTGTGTCTTTTCTGTGTGCATTTGGTGGAATTGTATATGTGTGCTTCCCGTGTGCCGCGAATAAATGTGCTTTTGTGTTGAACTGTTTCCCGCTTCGCTTCGTCATTTCTCCCATTGAATCCTCATCTTGCTTCACGTAAAGGGTTGGTAGTGGGCTGAATACGCCCGATAATTAATCGAACCGTCGAGGTCGACGATAACACCGCTCGGTTATCCCGATAGTACGGAACGGGTCGCTTAAGTGGCCCGTGTCCGAAGTCGACCTGCGGCGAGGTGCGATTGCCCAGTCTACCCTCCGCGTGGGTACTTAGGTAGGTCGAATTTGGCGAGCAACCCTATCCCACGCGGGGGCTGATTGGCTCGATCGCGGTGAGACCGAAAGGTCCACCCGTGACTGGTTCCCGGCGTTAGTCCGAGAGGGTCACGACTGGATTGTCCGTCCGGTGGGCGACGTGCCGCGGTTCGAGTTACGTGGCCGTCAGCACGCCGGCGGGCGCGAATCCGCAACAATATATATATATATATATATATATATATATATATATATATATATATATATATATATATATATATATATATATATATATATATATATATATACACACACACAATATAAATACAATATAATATATATATACAATATAATATAATATATACAATATAATATAATATATACAATATAATATATATATATATATATATATATATATATATATATATATATATATATATACACACACACACAATATAAATACAATATAATATAATATATACAATATAATATAATATATACAATATAATATATATATATATACACACACAATATAAATACAATATAATATATATATACAACATAATATAATATATATACAATATATAAACAATATAATATATATAAATTATAATATACAAACACAATATAATATATACAATATAATATAATATATTGTTGCGGTATTCGCGCCCGCCGGCGTGCTGACGGCCACGTAACTCGAATCGCGGCACGTCGCCCACCGGACGGACAATCCAGTTGTGACCCTCTCGGACTAACACCGGGAACCAGTCACGGGTGGACCTTTCGGTCTCACCACGATCGAGCCAATCAGCCCCCGCGTGGGATAGGGTTGCTCGCCAAATTCGACCTACCTAAGTACCCACGCGGAGGGTAGACTGGGCAATCGCACCTCGCCGCAGGTCGACTTCGGACACGGGCCACTTAAGCGACCCGTTCCGTACTATCGGGATAACCGAGCGGTGTTATCGTCGACCTCGACGGTTCGATTAATTATCGGGCGTATTCAGCCCACTACCAACCCTTTACGTGAAGCAAGATGAGGATTCAATGAAGGAAATGACGAAGCGAAGCGGGAAACAGTTCAACACAAAGCACATTTATTCGCGACGAACGGAAAGCACACATATTCAATTCCACCAAAAGCACACAGAAAAGAAAAACACAATTCAATTTACACAAAAAGCAAATGCGAAAGCGAAGACACAATGCAGAGCTAATACCGACTACCGAGCACACGGCAACACTTATACAATTTTACTTCACAGACGGCGCCGACAACACATACCCAAAACCAAGGAAAGAATACCCTCAAGGATGAGGCGGGCCTGAGGCCGAGACCGGGTCGGGCCTACCCGTCTGGTGATGAGACGTGGAGCGGCGATGGTGCCTCAACTCCGCGGGCCTTGCGGGCAGTGTCTGGTAGGGGGTGGGAAAGGGGCCCCCTTGGTCGCACTATCTCAGCGCGGGGGGAAACAGGAGGGGGTTGCTGATGCTCGGGGTATAGAGGATTTTTATTGTCCCGCGACGAGCGTCTCCACCTCGGCCAGGTCGCGCTGTCGGCCTCCTTGGGGTGCAGCTCCCTGCACGACGCGAGCACCCCCTCGTCTGCCCTCGCCGCCTCTCCACAGCTCCGTCCCCTCCATTCCGACTCCAACGCACACGACGACCAGCTCCTTCTTGCCAACTCCACCGCCCGCGAAGTCTTGACTCTCTGTTCCCTCTCGACTCTCCTACTCTCTGGACTGACGAACACGGTCGCTTTTTATCAGCCCCGTAGCTTCGCCCTCTCATCTTTGACCCCCTCCCTTCGACCTTTCACCTCGCTCCCCATTGGCCCGAGAAAAAGTGGGCGTGAATGCTTTTTGATCCATAAATTTGCATATATCGATCGCCCTCCAACGCCCTGGAGGCGGGGCCAAATCGCCCCTCGCTCACCGATTGGACGGCAAAAAGTGGGCGTGTGTCGTTTTTGATCCGTTTTTGAAGCACAAAATCCGTGATTTTGTACACGCTGTTCGGCGCGCGCCCTGCACGAGTCCAACACCGGTACCCACAGGCGGCGCAAGAACGGTGGCGATGCGACGGTTGCGAGGTGTGACGTGAAGGTCGTGGCGGTTGTGGTGAAGCGGTGGTTGGTGGTGGTAACAATGGCGGTTGGTCCAAATTAAAGATAATAAAAGAAAAACGGCTATCCTGAAGAGTCGCAGCACGCATAAATGACATGTATTCCCACTAGACAACGGGTTTGGGCCTAACTACACATGTACTTACCGAGATACCTCACCTAAGGGACCTGAATGGTGGTTTGCGAATTTGGTAACCACAACAATATATTCAATATCATATATATATATACAATATAATATATATATATATATACAATATAAATACAATATAATATATTTATATACAATATCATATAAATATATACAATATAATATAATATATACAATATAATATATATATATAGAAATATATATATATATATATATATATATATATATATATATATATATATATATATATATATATATATATATATACACAATATAATATATATCACACAAGCATTTAAAGGCCATTTTCCGCGCTAAAGTGGGGGTTAGCCTTGCGGGCCCCATGACAATCTTCTCCACTTTACCCTGTTTTCTGCATCTCCCCTTCTTAATCCCCTTGCCCACATTTCCTCTTCCACCACATTTAGCCAAGTTTTTCTCGGTCTTCTCCGTCCTCTACTTCCGACTGCACTCATTTCCAACACTCCTCTCACCCAGTCACTTTCATCCTTCCTCAACACATGACCCAACCATCTCAACCTGTTTCTCTTCACAACCTCCATCACAGACTCTATTCCCATCATCTTCCGCAAGTCATCATTTGTCTTCCTCTCTCTCAACGATACTCCACACATCCACCGAACCATTCGCATTTCCACCCTTTCCAGCCTTTGTTGCTGCTCCATGTTCAGTACCCATGTCTCACTCCCATAAATCATCGTACTCCTCACACATGAAGCAT
>NC_140963.1:50968343-51109568 GCF_056783735.1 Eptatretus burgeri
GAGACCCTCACCACAAAACAACTTTGGCCACAGTGGGCTCCGAAATTGGATACGCAGCCACAAGGGTGTTTGATCCCTGGGCTGGATTCGGACAAGGGAGAAACTGAGAAGCGGGCCACCGTAAAAGTGATCCCCCTGGTAAATTTCGACGGGTCAGGGAGCGTTGAAGCTTTTCTGACACAATTTGAGTGTATTTCCCGACGAAACGGGTGGAATGAGCGGGAACGTACAGGGAATTTGGTGGCAACGTTGCGGGGACCAGCCGCAGAAGTGTTAAATGTGATCGCGGAGGGGATGTTGACCAGCTCCCACATTTGCGAGGCGTTGAGCCGTCGGTTTGGGTTCGCGGAAAACTGTGATCTGGTGCGGGCCCAGCTCCAGCACCGCAAATTAAAGCCGGGTGAGACAGTGCAGGAGCTGGCACAGGACATTTACCAATCAGTCAGGATCGCGTATCGGGACCTTACAGTGGAGGCATGGGATAGATGGGCACGAGAGAAATTTTTAGCTGCTCTTCCTGACCCTGAGGTCCGAGCGCTAGTGGAGTTACAGGATCTACCCACCGTTCAACGAGCGGCTGAGTGCGCAGCCAGGCTGGCCTCGTGGAGTCGGCTGGGTCGGGTGCCCGAGAGGCCATCGGTGACGATCCGACAGGCGGAGATTCAGGATCAGGGAGGGGGGCTGGGAGAAATTGGCATTACCCAAATATTACAGAGGATGAATCCTCCTGCTGAACTGCCAGGTCTATCCGAGATGCCCTTACATAGGTCGAGTCCGGAAATCACTGTCGGGGGTCGGGGAGACTAGATTGGGCTGAGCATATACGGCCATGCTCGGCTGCTGAGGTTGTGGCGATGTGCCCTCCTTTGGTGGAAAAAAAATGAATTGTGAGAAAATTGGCATGGGTTTGTAAGTTCTGCTGGGTTTTAGAGTGACAATAGGGACAATGGGTAATTGGAAACAAAGCGGGCACGAGTGGCTGTCCAATGGCTGGTGCGTGGATCGGGTGAGAAGTGCTGTGTGAGTTGTTTTAAGTGAAGAAGTGAAATGTATGGTGCACACATTGTTTTTTTTATTGGGCATGGCGTGGTAACAGGGAAGGTCATGGTCGGTGAAGTGTTAGAAATGCAGGTGTCACATGTAAGGCCGATGGGGTGGGGGAGTCATGTGGGTTTTGTGGGTGGGGATGATGTGCTTGTCCACAGGGATTGCTGAAGCTCACGGTGAGCGGGAATTGCGACCCCCTTCAAGGAGATTCACCCCTGGTGGCTAATGGTGACAGTGTCTGGAGCCAACTGGGAGAGGGTCTGGTTGGGCGACCAAGGCGGGTAGGACCTTGGCGACCCAGGAAGGCCAGAGGAGCCAGTGAGACCCCTTCCAGTGTGTTGTACAGGGTTAGAGCTGATGGCTACCAGGGGGGTGGGAATCAAAGGGAGCGGGGCGGAGAAACGTCCGGGTTGGACTAAAGCTTACCTGTGGGCATGGTTGCACCTGAGATGCCCCCATCATCTTGTAGTAACCCACCCCACGGCCACGACGGGATTCAGCCTGCATGATTAAAATGAGGACCATGACCTAGAAATGTGATGATGACCATGGTGTGAGTGTTGTGAAGATGTACGAGTCCCACTCGATCCCGCACAACTTGACATGTGCAGCAAGGGCATGATGTCCGCATAATTTTGGGGCAAGTAAATTTGAAAATTGGCTCCCCAGGTAACGCTGGGTCTATTAGCATCCACTGGGGGAGGCGGTCAAGTGTAAATGTCGGGGATTGTATGTACTCTAACAGCAACCAAACATGTCTACTAGTGTTTGGTTAAAAGTCTTTAGTTTCAATTGGAAAGAGGGAAAGGATAAATCTTCCCATTAGTTTATCTGTGCACTGTCAAGAAACTTGTTTTGACATTGTTACAACACAGCTGGCCTTGACCGTTTGAATGACCTTGCTAATCGGGCAGCTGAGCTTCCTGGAATCTGTTGGACTACTGCCCAGAACTGTTAAGGCCTAAACAACATGTAGGAGGCTACCTTTTAAAATTCTTTAAGGGAATCAAGGGTGTTGTTTCTGCACTCTCTGCGCTCTCTTATCAGCAGTACTGACAGAAGAATGCAATAGATTAATGAATGGTAATAAATCCTCTTTGACACACAGTCATTCAAAGGTCGCAGTAAATTGAATATAAGGCAGTACCGAAAGACCGCTCACCAGAGGATTAGGCTGGGTGGACTATTGTGTTCAAAGCCTGTTGTCTCCATATGCATATGTCTGATGTGAAATAAAACCTTCTCTCCCAAGATCAGTGATGAACAAAGCTTGACCTTAATCGCTGTGGACCTCACCTGAATCTCAACAATTGGCGTAGTCGGCGGGGGGCAAGCCGGATCGAGGAGGAGCTCGAGAGCCCTGGTGAGACAAAGGAGGAAAGAGCCGGCCAGCTTAAGGAAAAGGTAAGAAAGCTGCCTCCTTTCTCACACTGGGGATACTCGTTGCTCTCTGAGATCTGTCCTTGCCCTTTCAAAACGAACCAGGGGAGAAGGAGGTTTATTTGCACATCGGAAAGGGGTACCCGGGAAGGTAAGGGCCCATTGGAAGGTTGAGGGGAACCCCAGGACACTCCTTTGGGAGACCGTGGGGGAGACCCAAGAATACGCCAGGGCCAGGATCCGAACGGGAGATTGAGAGGAGGGAAAGGTGTGAAAACCCCGTTGGGAGGGTGAGGGAGCGGGAAGTGTGCATTGGGAGTGTGAAGAAACACCCCAGGCGGAGAACACTAACCCGGCCCAAGAAAACTCTAGGAAGGATCAGTGAAATAAGGAAATATGGGAAATAAGACGTCAAAATCAATAGTGGATAAAGATGCCCCACCCCGAATACAGCTGCGGGATTAATGTATGAAAAATATGGACCTAAGTCATGCACTCAATTGGCATTGTGGGAAAGGTGGACAAAAAGGGATCCACACCCATTCCCAAGGTGGGGTTCTCTAAGATCAGAAATCGTAGATAACCTATCAAGCCGGCTAGAACATCGAATGAATGATAAAGTAAAACCTGAGCCAGACATGCGAGCGTATGATATGTGGGAGGAGGAAGCCCTACAGGTAAATGAGGTGGCTAGAAAATTAGTGGAACAAAAAGTCGAGAAAATGGGAGCACGAAATAAGGGGAAGCAGGTTCGAGTCCTGTATTCTGTGGTAATAAAAACAGGTTCGAGTCCTGTAGAAACGAGGGAACAGGTTGGAATCCTGTACCATAAAGGGGAGGGTTAAAGGCCCGTCCATAAGAGAGAAGGCTAAAGGCGATTGAGTAGAGCGGGACTTTGATCCTGCACATTAAAGAGAGGAAAGAAAGCTATCAGGCGGTATGCAAGAAAGGGGGATTTTGATCCCGTGATAAAAGGAGACAAGACTAAAGCTTTAGGCTGGTGACAAGTTAAGAACAAAAGATGGGGAATAACTCTGCAAAGAACATAGAGTTACCCAAAGGAACAACACTTAAAGTTACCGGTGAAAGTGGAAAACACTGGAGAGCGTTTGCAGCGTGGCTAACGGAGTCACAAAGTAAGACAGGACGTAAGCGATTTGATTCAGAGGGAATCTTGAACCAACGGGAAAAAAAAAAAAAAAAAAAACACAAGGTTAATGAGCCAGGAGAAGGGCTGTTTGTAGAGTTACCTGTTTGGATGTATTTGTGAATACAATGTGGTGGGGAAGGTTGAGTTTTGTGTTAGACGTAAGTTGAGTGTTCCAACCTGGAACTTGTATGTGTGGAACAACTTGTATGTTTGTATGGAGATAATGATTGGTCGTCATCGTTAATGTGAAGACTTTGGACGAGGTGAATTGCGCACACCAAATCCGGAGGAAGGACGATGATGACTGATTCTGCACGTGTTGTTAATTCAGTGATGGGCAAATGTCATTTTGAGGGTGTGTGTTTGTGTGTGTGTGTGTGTGTGTGTGTGTGTGTGTGTGTGTGTGTGTGTGTGTGTGTGTGTGTGTGTGTGTGTGTGTGTGTGTGTGTGTGTGTGTGTGAACTCGATGGGGAATTGAATAATTAAAACCACTTCAGCAGACAGTTTGGGGATTATGTGTGAGAATTTCCTACAGTACTCGTGCTGTGTGTGGGATGTCAAATGGACCAACGTTCGGGTTTTCTCATGGTCCGATAAACTCTGTATGCTGTTTTGGCTTTGAACACCGTACGTGATAAATGGATGGTCTCCACGGAGCATCATTTTGATTTCAAATTCAAATTCAGTTCTGTTTCCACTTTGTATTGTCGTAAGGCTGATCGACGTTACGGGTTCGTTTTAACGTCAGTTTCAATTCTGGTTTCATTGTTGGGGTCATTAAGCATGTTTTATACTTGATTTTCGTAAATCTGGGAAAAAAACTGTTATTTTATGGGGTTTTGCGAGTCACGTGACGTGCGTAGGATTTAACAGGCGCGCCGAAAGCACGAAATCGTCCCATCGAAGGACAGCTTATCGTGAGGGTTTACGAGATGGATTAGCACATGTTACAAAGTTTGGAGACGCCCTTCATAGGATTCTGTAAAAATTCCGATTTAAAACGAACGTATTTGAGATGTCGTCAAATATTTGTTACGCGAGTTTGATCGTAAAAACCAACGCGCTGAGAAGACGTATTGCTCATGTGAGTGCGTGATGACGTAATCACGCATGGGCCCAGCGCGCTTTGTCAAACTTGAAAGTGCAATTAACACCCTGCTGTGAACGTGCCTGCTTGTCGGAGCAATGTACGAGAATTTCTCGAGGCGGCTGATCTTGAATATGGTGGACAAACTAGATTTTAAAGAGATAGCTTTGTGGTAAAATTAATTAATAAGGACATTAACGTTGACGTTTCAAAGCATCGCTCGATTTTTTGTTTTGAGGCGAGTGCACGCGCTATCGAAACATGGAAGCGACAATGCTTTGAAACAAAAGGCTGTGATATATGTTTGTTCTGGTTGTTGTTGTTGTTGTTGTTGTTGTTGTTGTTGTTGTTGTTGTTGTTGTTGTTGTTGTTGTTGTTGTTGTTGTTGTTGGTTGGGCTTCGTGACGGAAAAAAAAAAAAAAAAGAGACGCGGAAGAGGCGCAGGACCGAGGGATTTAGGATGGATGGAAAGGGGGATTTTAAATGCTTTGAACAAGGAAGGGATTTTATTTAAAGTGGGTTTATCTTTTAGCCGCGTCTCGTGTAGTAAACGCCGGCTCTAAGAGAGCTCCGCGTTGTTCTTCTTATTATTCTTCTTCTGGTGAAGACAAAACCTTTAGGATGTGGCTCTTGGACACATTTGTCCTTGTTTACATGTCAGACATCCAAGAACAAGGATGTTTGGTAGGCTACGCACTGATGAGGATAGCGGTGTTTTTGGGAAAAAATTACGGGCGGAGCTCGTGCTGTTTGAACACGCAGCCATCGTGGGCCTTGACGAGGGAGCGTTTCGATTCTCTGCCTGTCGGGGTCGAGATGTTTGTCTGGAAGCGGACAGAAAAGCATTTCTGTTGTCTTTATATGAGCCTCTATCTGTCAGGATAAATTCATTGGATTTGGGAAGCATAAGCGGAATTAAAGGGATGTAGAGGAACGGTTGCTTAGCAACGACATCGATCTGGAAGGAATGGAATTGGCTTTGCACTGCACTCACTGTCTACTACGATGAAACAGGGCAGGATTATGAATACGTGGCCAAAGCACATAGAGATTACACCGTCAAACGCTCTCTGATGACAACCAACCGATGGATCGGGAAGGAAGGAGCGGCGGTGGAGGTGAAACAAGCCGCCAGAGAGCGCGAACTAATGAAGCACAGAGAAGGACTAACACCGTACATCACAATGGCAGTTACAAACAGACATAGTGCAGGGGAGTTAGGAAGAATGGTGAACAGATTGAGATGCGCCCCAGAACCACAAGATGGGGCAACGAACACCAGAACACTTTACAGGCCGTCAGACAAGGAGATGGATGGAAGGTATGCTTGCCTGATCAAAATCTACAGTAGTGTACAGTAAGGTCTCTGGCCTTCACATCCACTCACCACGCACCCAGAGCAACTTCCAGTCCTGCAAGCTCTAGTCATGGTGGGAGCCTCGTACGGAGGTATCATTTAAAAATAATCTTTTACACAAATACTTGTCATTATGTTGCAGTTGACTGCAGTGTTCAGTGCAGTGGCATGCTGTAAACCTTGTAGTAACGGAGACAGTGACAGAACCTTTGACGACACAACATGCAACTCCTGGTACTGACACTACTCCTTTGTGGGGGGGGAGGGACCTATCACTAGGCAACACACTAACACACTCAAGCCAAAGAAACCGTATACACCTCCGTGGCAAAGGGGGACACGGAAATGAACCAGTACCAACCCCACAGCGACATAGGAGGGGAGCGGCTGGAGAAAGAATGGAAGCGGGTGAATACGCAAGGTTGGGGAAAACATACAACCAAGAACTAGATAAGGTAAAGATATTTTCAAAGGAACCTGGCAAGACCGCACCACTCATTTCCAGAGGGCTGACAACCATCCAGCCACAGCAGCTCATAGAACTGTCTTGCGTCCAAGCCGAGGAAACTTATGATTTGATAGAACGAAACGAGGAAATAAAATCAATTAGATGGTCTTATGCTATGACAAAACCTGTTGGGAGGGACGTCAGAAAATGCAGAAAAGACAGAAGTGGCTTGGCAGAACAAAACGCAAGACAAAACCCAGCGGGGGCACTTTGCACAAATAGGATTCATATGGGGTCAACACGCATCTCTAATTACCCAAGTTCCATGGGCCCCGAAAGAACCCTTTTGGAGTACAGTTGTGAAATCTTGTGAAAATACAGTAACCTCCCGGAGAAGAACACATTTCACTTATAGGTGTTTTCACCTATAAGGCTTGAAGCTCTCACTAGCGATCGAGTGGAACGCAAGGAGGGTTACGCAGGGTGGAGATCTATATTTCATGACTGGGGAGACTGGTTACTGCGCCTGGTAGGGGCAGCAATCCTAATCATCATGGGAATCATTTTTGGAGTATTTCTGATCAAACGTCTCATTTCCATTTGTCTAAAGAAATGCTGTGAAGCCTCACCCCTCACCCAGGCCATCATAATAATTAACAGCGAACTCAGGGAGGAAGACCCCGAGGACCTCTGTATGGGGCCACAACCCGACCCGACCCCCCACCAGCTGAGGAGCCAACAAGGTGTTCTGGCGGAGGGGCGCCCTGGGGAAGACTCTTCCAGGTATTACTGATTACTCAACGAACTTTCAAGTGAAAAGGTAAGCCAAACATGGACTCACGCATCTCACTACACACGAAGATACAGGAAGTTGTAACAAGAAAGAAAGGAAATCTACAAGTAAAATGCTGATGGAGGTTTATGATAGATGTGGCAGTGTTTTGACTAGCATATGCATAATCGTGGAAAATGGACAATACCAGATAGTGAAGGCATGTATGGAAAATACTTGTATGACCCTTAAATGTAAATATGCATCTCATGAGACTCTTTTGTCTTCTAGCGCAAGTTGAGAAAGGAGCTTACACCATGCCTTGAGCGCTCACAGTGCTGCTCACCCATTATTACATTTGCATATTGTAAATATTATTGTTGTAATTAGTGTTGAGTATAATTGCCTAAATAATAATGTTGCTGTTAATATTGTATAGACTTGTAGTGCCTTTAATATTGTGTGGACTTATTACTGATGCTTTTCAAGGTAATTGCCCAAAAGGCCATTGGAAAGTGTTTTTCAGGATGGACAACAAAGCCCAGTACCCAGCTAGTACAGACGGAGATGGCCCCGGTGAACACCGCTGGACTGCTGCCATCCTCAAACCTCCCTGCACTTACACCTACCCCCCCATCCCAATACTATGTACCCCACCCATGTCACCCCAACCCACGAACAATGAAACATATTGTAACCTTGCAGTAGTCGCCGATCCATTACTCAGGCTTCCTCCGAGTGATGAACAATTGCTTCAACTCACATTGGACGAATGTCTTTCGTTGCTTGCACCAATTGAAGGGCTAGGTAGAAATACCATTTGATTTGCCTTGTTGGTAATTGCTGGCAAGTTGTGCCTTCATTATACTCTGGCTTGTAGTTTATCAAATATTCTTTTGCTTTGTTCATAAAGAACATTACATTTATATACTTTAACACTGCCTTACTTGTTGTTCATGAAGTCCATTAAGCGGCAATATATATAATCAAATATTTAATGGAACGTATATTCCTGTATAACTTCATTCTTGTTTAGCCATGAGCAATTCTTGTACGAGCAGCTTTTGGGAGTGCTTGGCTTCCTTATATTCTATGTTTAAATGTTGCGATATTTCCCTTGTTGAAGACTCGGGGTGTTAGTGGACCGGTTGGAAAGTGGGTGGGAACCCCCTTTTGGGCTAGGGGGCGCAGGTGGAACTCCCGATCGTTTTGGACCATCTGGAGCTAAACCTAAGGATGGCCACCCACTGGAGGTTGCTGTCTGCTGACCTGCCGGCCTGCGGATGCTCCTTTTCTTCATTTGTAGTTTCTTTTGCAAATGTTTCAAAGAAACAAGAGGAGGGAAATGTCGGGGATTGTATGTACTCTAACAGCAACCAAACATGTCTACTAGTGTTTGGTTAAAAGTCTTTAGTTTCAATTGGAAAGAGGGAAAGGATAAATCTTCCCATTAGTTTATCTGTGCACTGTCAAGAAACTTGTTTTGACATTGTTACAACACAGCTGGCCTTGACCGTTTGAATGACCTTGCTAATCGGGCAGCTGAGCTACCTGGAATCTGTTGGACTACTGCCCAGAACTGTTAAGGCCTAAACAACATGTAGGAGGCTACCTTTTAAAATTCTTTAAGGGAATCAAGGGTGTTGTTTCTGCACTCTCTGCGCTCTCTTATCAGCAGTACTGACAGAAGAATGCAATAGATTAATGAATGGTAATAAATCCTCTTTGACACACAGTCATTCAAAGGTCGCAGTAAATTGAATATAAGGCAGTACCGAAAGACCGCTCACCAGAGGATTAGGCTGGGTGGACTATTGTGTTCAAAGCCTGTTGTCTCCATATGCATATGTCTGATGTGAAATAAAACCTTCTCTCCCAAGATCAGTGATGAACAAAGCTTGACCTTAATCGCTGTGGACCTCACCTGAATCTCAACATAAATATCCTGTGAATAGTGTGGTTAAGGCTTAGAGTAGGAATGTAAAGTATAAGTGTTGTGTTTTTGTGGAACCTTTTGTTTCCCCTCCCCAGATCACTGGAAGAGTGCTGGGCAAGAGCGATGATCCAGAGGATGGAGTGCAACTTCGCTCAGTGCTCTCATGTGATAAAATAAAAAAATAAAAAAAAACGAATGATTGTTTCGGCGAGGATAAGGCCATAAGGGGGTAGTACATTAAGCAGGATAGGTAAGTTAGCTGCGACTCGCTGCCCATTGCCCCTCCTACTTTATTTCGTTAGGTTAATTAGGTGTGAGTCAGTAAGTGTTGAGGCTGGTACGGTAGCGCCTGTGATATACCTTGCAGGAGCTGCGGTACCAGAGGAGGGGGCAGTGTTACGTTTGAGGGGGGGGGTATGCATTCAAAGGGTAATTAGGATGTTTAATTAGGTATGCCATGCTGTTC
The DNA here is from genome assembly GCF_056783735.1 of Eptatretus burgeri. Taxonomy (NCBI): domain Eukaryota; kingdom Metazoa; phylum Chordata; class Myxini; order Myxiniformes; family Myxinidae; genus Eptatretus; species Eptatretus burgeri. The sequence goes on from NC_140963.1 coordinate 50,977,987, forward strand.
GAGTTTACCAGGATCTCGATGTAATAAGTAGCAATTCAGTGGTGAGAAGTTGTCCAGTAAATGTTCATTTCTTCAAGGGGGGAAATGATAATTGTCACGTAATTAGATAGGGACACGGGATAGGGTAAGTGTGTCTGCGTAAACCCCTTTTGGTATTCTCTGAAGACTGGCCGTGACGTCACAGGACTGTGCAGCGGATGGCTCCGCCCCGTGATCACGATTGGCAGAAGGCGACGGCGGTGGGCCAATAAACGGCTCGATTGGAAGTGACGAGGACAGGAGGATAAAAAGGTTCTGTTCGGGGTCGAAAAGGAAGAGGAAGAAGATCGGGACAAAACGATCGTGTGTTTTTGGTGTGGAGGCTGTTGCGTGGGAAGCATACTTGTTGTTGTGCTGATTCGATCGTGTTCTTCATCGTGTCTTGGAGCCTTGCTGAGCCTCGTTCCTCACCTTGGTTGGCTCTGGGGTTCTGCTGGCTCGCACTACGGGGTCGAACGGCGGGCGGACCTGCCTCCCTCTCCTGCTCGCAATTTGGCGCCAGAACTGGTTCCTTCGCGGCTGTGAGCAGACTTGGGCCAGGACCAGGAGGTCGACAGCACCACGGTTTCTCCTGCCCCCCCCCCCCCGACGAGAGCAAGGCCAGCTCGTCCGACGCTGATCCAGGGACAGTTGCGTCCACACCACGGTCCAGCCTGACCACCAGAAGTAGCTACGTTTTGTGTGTGTGTGTGTGTGTGTGTGTGTGTGTGTGTGTGTGTGTGTGTGTGTGTGTGTGTGTGTGTGTGTGTGTGTGTGTGCGTGTGTGTGTACTTGGCGCCTTAGAGGGTTTGAGATCTGTATATTCATTGGAATTGTCTGTGTTTTCCCCACGCCCGATCCCACACCATCCCGTCGAATCGCCCCGGATCCCTCTTCTTGCTGAGTCTTGTTATTTCTGGTTAATAATAAAAACAAATAAACATCATCAACTCAGTGAAAAGCGACTCGTGCCACCTTCCTCGTCCCGTTTGCGGTAGAGCGATTAGAACTGCCATGTTTGGGTTTAAATAAATAAACCGCCTCTATCGTTTCGGCTCATTCTACGTTGGCGGGACTGTTCAAGTCCCGTGGACGTCACTATATATATATATATATATATATATATATATATATATATATATATATATATATATATATATATATATATATATATATATACATATATATATACATATATACATAAAATATGTTTATAATTTATATAAAAAAAAATATAATATATATATAAAATAAATATAATAGATAAAAAATATAAATATATATATATATATATATATATATATATATATATATATATATATATATATATATATATACATATTGTTGCGGGGTCGGGTGAGAAGACCATAAGGTGGGGGAAGCGACGTCGATTCCCACCAGACTTCCCGGAATTGTTGGCCGTCGCTCACGGACTTCGCTCTGCGTCGCCGTCGCTCTGCGTTTCCCTCCCTATTACCTTGTAAATAAATAACTGTTAAATGTTCCAGTTCGTTGTCTGTGATTGCGTTTTCTTTCATTGACCCAGTATGGTTCGGGCTTGAGAATTACGGAGGCCGATTGTGCCGTAAATTGTTATTTGGGCCAGCGCGGCTTTGGTAATACCCGCTCGGTTACGCCGGATCCGAGTCAGTAACAGCGACTCGGTTCGGAGAAAGCCGGCCGAGGGTGTGGCTTCCCCAGTAACTAGACCGCACGGCTCATTAGGTAAATTGGAATCAGATAAAAAGACCCTAACCGTGTGGTCGAAATATTGGCGTCCATGATCCATTAAGCGACCTGTCGACTTCGGAGTTATCTGGAGTGACGATCTTCAATCCCGGGTGTTTGGGGGGGGGGGGAGATGGTCGTTCCCCAACCCCGAAAGCATATATATATATATATATATATATATATATATATATATATATATATATATATATATATATATATATATAGTTTTTGGCCTTATCTCTCAATTTTAGTCATCAGGCCTATGTTGACCTCAAAATAATTAGTGGTTGAAATCAGTGACCTGATGTGCAAATTTCAAGTAAACTGGATGAAAATTGATGATTTTATAAATTCCAACTAAGTTGTTGACCTTTGGCCTCTGTTGACCTTAAAAGTAATTGCTGGTTGAATTCAGTGAGCTGACATGAAAATCCTGTTCAAATTTCAAGTCAGCAGATGAAAATTGCCAATTTTAGAAATTTGGCATATGTTGACGTCACGAAACTTTGTCGCCTGCGTCACAGGGATGGTACCTGCAATCTGTGAAAGTTTTAGAACGTTGGGCTGTAATTGAGCGGATAGATAAACAAACTAACGGAACAAATCAACATATTTTGCAAAGAAAAATTGACAAGTAACAGACAGACAGATAAACAAAGGTGAGAACAGAACCAGGTGGAAGGAAGAAATAATTGTGAAGGATTTGGCACAGGAAAACTGGATTTATAGAAGAAAAAAAAACACAAACAAACAATACTTCTTCTTCTTCTTTCGGCTGCTCCCATTTGGGGTCGCCACAGCGGATCATCCGTATGATCCGCATAGTGATTTGGCACATGTTTTACGCCGGATGCCCTTCCTGACGCAACCCTGGTCGCCTCTTACGACACAGGGATATGGTACACCTATTTTAACCGGGGTATATACCGGTCCAGTACACTGGTACTCACTTTGCCGACCTCGGAAGGATGGCAGGCTGAGTCAACTCCCTGGTGTATTAATTCAGTGGCCCAACGGGGCTTGAACTCAGGACCTTTTGGATCCCAAGTCGCTGCCCGAACCACTGCGCCAACACCAGGCTTCAAACAAACAATACTCAACAACCAAAATTTAAATTTCTGCATTTACATTGAGAAAATTGGTCAGAACTTAACTCAAACCATTTTGCCACAAATATCAAACATGTAAGCTGAAGGCTGAAGTTAAATGTTCATTTTAATTTATAAAACAGCAACATCCATACTTTCCCTTTGGATGTTTTTGGTTTAATACTGCAACAATAGGTTCAATGAGCCTGGTGTGGCTCAGTGGTTAAGGCGGTGGCTTGGGATCCTCGGGGTCCTAAGTTCTGGCCCCGCTGGCTGCTGAGTTAGCATCAGGAGGGTTGACTGAGCTTGTTATCCTTCCGAAGGTCGGCAAAATGAGCACAAGTATACTGTTAATTATTCCTGCAGGGTCAAAGGTGACTAAAGGGTTGGCATCAGGAAGGGCATCCGACCGTAAAAAAAAAAAAACATTGCCACAAGAAAGGGTTCCATGATTGGAGCCCGCAAAAAGCTGACCCCTGCTCAGGGATAAAGGCTTTCAAATGGTGTGATGATGACTACAACAATAGGTTCAGGGATTGTCAATCGAGTATTTGGTGCATTGGTTTGCAGATGTAATACATGCTTGGGTGGTAGAATAGTGTAGAGTTACGCACACTCGCCTCAAAGCCCTCTCGACTGGGTTTGAATCCCAACCCAGCTATAAACTGTCATCCTGGTGTTTCACAGGCAGGGTGATTCATTAAGGTGTGTGTGTCCCTCAGATAGATGTTAAGCCGAGCGTCCCATCTGCCGGAATTAATTTATGGACGTTGAAGATTCCATGGTGTCATTTGCGAAGAGTAGGTGAGTTATCACTGGCACCATGAACAAATTACAAATTTCTGCCATGACTGAGGATAGCGAGTAGGCTGGTCTTCTTGGAAGTTCCTTGACCCCAGATTACACCGCTTGCTATCCGAGTCATTCCATCTGAAATCACCAAATTTAAGAAAATATTCCCAGTTGACCCCCTCCGATTTACATTAAACTTTCATAAAATAGTTCCCAGGTATCAAAATGAAGCTGCGTAAAATTTTAGGTTCATAGATGCGGTCAACTCCGAGATATTGAGGGTTGAAAATGTGGTTGTGGCCCTATTTTTATGGTCGTTGCGAGCATCACAAAATGAACGGCTACTTTTAAACTCCCACAACTTTTTAAATATTAATGCTAGAGCCTTGAAATTTTCAGAGATTATTCTTCTATAACTGCTCTGTAAGAAACAAACATAAAACTGAGTATACCTCCATTAAAATTTTCTGACCTGATCAGTTGAAATCCAGAAAAAAATGATGGTTTTGTATGAAGACCCAACTTTGAGACCCCATATATTTTTATTGACCCATCTCAGAAGCTTGAAATTTTTTCATGTCATAATTATGGTAGTAGTATTCAAATAAATGTTTACTTTTCTTTATCAGTCATATATAATACAGTCATGATCCCTCAAAAATTGAAATTTTTCCCCGAAATTCAGGTGAGGATTGCAAATATATGACAAGGTATACCACTTCAAATTGTTCACCATTGGAAGAGCATATTCAAGTTTACAAAAGTGTCAAATATCAAAGTGGAATATTTTTTTAAAATATATCTTCTTATTTTTTTTTTAAACTGTTGTTAACACAGTCGTGATTACATGAAGTGTGTGCATGTTGTGGGCACCATGGTAATCATGAATGATTAGTTCTATGATTCAAATTAATAATACAAAAATATATCACATACTGCAAGAACAATGTAATAAAACATTTCACGTAAATGATTTGAATAGGCCCTTGATCTGCTTTTCCAAGTCAGGTGCGAGCTTGTACTGCCTCCCAGTATACGTTAGGGGAGCATCAATAACTTTCATCACATGGACCAAAGGAACCCAACAAATGTCCTCCCTTGAATGTAACTATATACACTGCTGACATCATCAGATCAGCCACTATTCCTGAGTTCTATTTTTAGCCACAGCCAGACGAGTTAAGCTCTTGCTATTTACAAATGAGAAACAAAGAATTACAAATTCAAATTTCAAAGTATTGTGTTCATGGTATCCTAATAGCAGATATGTATGTACATTGGACACATATGTACTGCATGTAAAAGGAGTTCATTAAATAGCACACACAACGCGCACAGCACTGGCAGAACATCATTTATTCAAATATTTTTAAAATATTGATAGAAACATTATACCTATACCACTTTGATATTTGACTCTTTTGTCAACTTAAATATGCTCTTTCCAATGGTGAACAATTTGAAGTGGTATACCTTGTCATATATTTGCAATCCTCACCTGAATTTCAGGGAAAAATGAAAAAATTTCAATTTTTGAGGGATCATGACTGTATTATATATATATATATATGACTGATTAAGAAAAATAAACATGTATTTGAATATTACTACCATACAGTTATTACCTGAAAAAATTTGAAGCTTCTGGGATGGGTCAATAAAAATATATGGGGTCTCAAAGTTTGGTCTTCATACAAAACCAACATTATTTTTCTGGATTTCAACTGATCAGGTCATAAAAATTAATGGAGGTATTCTCCGTTTTATGTTTGTTTCTTTCAGAGCAGTTATAGAAGAATAATCTCTGAAAATTTCAAGGCTCGAGCATTAATATTTAAAAAGTTGTGGGAGTTTAAAAGTAGCCGTTCATTTTGTGATGTTCGCAACGACCATAAAAATAGGGCCACAACCACATTTTCAACCCTCAATATCTCGGAGAAGACCGCATCTATGGACCTAAAATTTTACGCAGCTTCATTTTGATACCTGGGAACTATTTTATGAAAGTTTAAAGTAAATCTGAGAGGGTCAACTGGGAGGCCTCCGGTGATATGAGGTGGAATGACTCATCTTGGAGTGTGGTTGCTGTCTGGCAGCAATTTCTGCACTATAAACAAATTGACCAGGTGGTTTGCTTGTTTCCTGTAAACAGCCTTCTTCGGTTATGAAGGGGCAATGTACACACATACATGTTATGTCGGGAAGGTGAGAGAGAGAGGTACAGCGAAAGTCGGCACTGTGGTGTGGAAAGGTGAATAATCACAGAGGGATAGAAAGTCACATCACTTGGTAAAGAATATATAAACCATTGCTGATGAGATCACCAATGCATAAAAAGGTCTGCTTTTATTCCAACTGCCTGGCATTCAATCTTAAATTATATAAAAATAAAAATCACTAAATTATATTAAAATTCTGACTCCAGCATTGAGCATGCAAGTTTTTTTTCTCACCTATTAAAAGGATTCACAGGTGAGAGGAAGAACAGTGGATAGCAAATCACCATGGAGACAAAACCAATTCAGTCGGTGGATTCCCAACCCCCGGGGTAGACGGTCGCGCACAGACGAGACGCTCAGCACGATGCATTAGATTCCCGAAGCTTGCAACATGGCACTTCATTCAACATGTCATCAGAATGCATCTTGTAACACAAACCATGTGAATCACTTCTCATAGCAACAAGTTTGAATATCAAACGGTCGAGGAGAAATCGGGTGTGAATGCCACAGGAGCTTGCCCCAAACAATTCCAAACGATGTACTCCTCAGAGATGAGCTCTTTAGCTGAAAAGGATAATAGTACAAATATTGTGATTTACAAAAACTTTGATACGTGCAAACGAAGATGCAGTGCAGCACATGCACAAGGAGGGGACACACAGGAGCAGAACACAGCAAGTAAAACCGAACACAATCTTCTTACCAATTGTTTACGATTTAGTTGGTGTGAGGAGGACATGTGGGACTCGACTTTAAAGAAAACAAACCTGCTTCCAAAATCAAGCAAACCATTCCAGATAGTCTCCTCTAATTATGGATGAAGACAACAGGGTGTTTGAGGTTTGCGAACTGCTGTGGGAAGCAAAGTGAAGCTGACATGTTGGGTTTTATGCCTCTCTTGCTCTGACAAAGGGTTAATGCCCAAAACGTCAGCTTTCACCTTGTTTCCCATGGTCGTTAGCAAACCTCATTCAACATCCTGATGATTTTATCCATTGTTCTACCAGTCCACCAACGCAGATCTACACTGGCTTTCATCAGCAAGATCAGTTCCCGTTTCGTTGCTGCGTCTTCTCGGTGTTAGACTTCTTTTCGTTCAACCCCCTCACCCCACCGACCCATCCCGATTCTTCCAGGATGTTCCTCAAGTAACCCCCTCCCAGGTAAACTCTCGGAATAAGGGCTTCCCACACAAAACTTTGCTCCTCTTTCCTCCAATTTGTGGATCTGCAGACAGCTCAATCAAACTCAGCTGCAGAGCTTAAACTAGGCAGTGCACCACCATCTCGTAATCTTCCGTCACGACTCAAAAGTTTTCTATCCCCCATTAATCCTATCCTCACTCATCCCATTTCGTGGAGGTCACCGTTTCTTTTACACGATTCACTCTTTTCCTGTTTTTTCATTGCCTTCATTCTTGCGTCCACCTCGTTCCCCAAGTTGGTATGTTTCCTTGTACCCTCCATGGCCTTGCTCTTTCAAGAGCCGAGATTTTATACACAACATACAGAAAATCACCATTATTGAGGAAATGTAAAAACATTTAACTGGAGAGCTCATAGAACATGATACCCCACAGTGTTAAGGTATATACTGCAATTTAGTCTTTACTATAATTCACGGACTAGTATTTGTGTTTGTGTGGGTGTGTTTGTTTGTCACACGACTCCTACAGTTATTGGCTGATTACATCCAGACTTGCTACATAGGATCAGCATGACCCCAATTAATGTGCAGGGGTGTTTTTATCGTTGTCGGTGGTCTTGGAGATGTGGGGGGTGGGGGTGGGGAGCATATTCTGTCTGTCAATGTGTATCGTGTAGCACCGCCTCCAGATGGGAGGGTATTACAAGATTCCACCATTTACAGGACAGTATTCCTGTACCCACGTTTTCAAGTGCAGTAAGGTGTTTTCAATTATAAACAGTGGATATGTTTTTGCTTCATGCACATAACCTGGCTTTTTGTGTATACAGAGCTCAGCTACACACCGCCAACATAAAGGTACACTGTTGTTGCCAAAAATATTAGCACCCTTGCACTTTTTTCAAATAATGCACCATTTATTCCAGAAAATTGTTGAAATTAAAAAATATATATTTTGGTATCCACAAATTTATTTATTTGGTTTGCAGTGGAACAAAACAAAAAAAAGCTGAAAAATAAATTACAAAAATATGAGCTTATTCCAAACAGAAATCCGAAAATGGCCCGGACAATATTATTGACACCTTTTAGAAGTTGTTCGAAATAATTAGATTTCAAGCAGGTGATTCTCCTTTACTTTGGAATTGAACTCACCTGTGATGAGTTACAGGTGCCTGCAATATAAAAAAATCACTCATTCAACCAGTTTGAATCGAGAAAAGGAGTCATTCTGCTGTTTTGTGTCACTGTATGTACTGCAATGAGCATGGAGAAAAGAAAGCCAGAGAATTGTCTGAGGAGGTCAGACACAAGATTGTAACCAAGCATGGACAATTTCAAGGAAACAAGTCCATCTCCAGAGACCTTGATGTTCCTGTGTCCACCGTACGCAATGTTATCAGGAAGTTTCAGGCCCATGGCACTGTAGCCGACCTCCCTGGATGTGGTGGCAAGAGAAAACTTGATTGAAGATTGCAGTGAAGGATTGTTCGAATGGTGGAGAAAGCACATCAATAAACTGCCAACAGATTCAAGCTGACCTTCAGACACAAGGTACGACAGTTTCAAGTCACACCATCCATCACCAACTCAATGAAAGCGGGGTTCTATGGTCAGAGACCCAGGAGGACCCCACTTCTGAGAGAGAGACATAAAAAAGCGCAACTGAAGTTTTCCAAAACACACCTGAACAAGCCAAAATCCTTCTGGGAGAATGTCCTGTGGACAGATGAGACCAAATTAGAGCTTTTTGACAAAGCACATCATCTCGATGTTTACAGAAAACAAAATGAAGCCTTCAAAGAAAAGAACACCTTCCCTGCAGTCAAACATGGAGGAGGTTCAGTGATGTTTTGAGGTTGCTGTGATGCCTCCGGCACTGGGTACCTTGAATGTGTTCATGGCGTCATGAAATCAGGAGATGACTAAGGCAATTTGGAGCGCAATGTTCAAACCAGTGTTCGAAAGCTGGGTCTCTGTCGAAGGTCATGGGTCTTGCAGCAAGACAAAGACCCCAAACACGTCTAAAAGCACCCAGGGATGGTTCAAGTAATGAGTGGCCAGCAATGAGTCCACATCTAAATCCCATTGAACACCTGTGGGGAGATCTGAAAACAGCAGTTGGGAGAAGGCACCGTTCAAACCTGGGAGAACTGGAGCAGTTTTCACAAGAAGAGTGGGCCAAACTGCCAGTAGGGAGGTGTAGGAAGCTCATTCATGGCTTGAAGAAGTACTTGACTGCAGTTATTTTGTCCAAAGGCTGTGCTACCAAATATTACGCTTCCAAATGTCAATAATTTTGTCAATGCCAATTATTTTTATTTTCTGATTTGAAAGGATATATTAAGTTCTGAATAAAAAACAAAGGTTCTGTAATATTAACAGTGAAATAAAGTATTGTGAAGACCAAATACTTTTATCAATTTCAACTTATTTTTCCAGAAAATTGTGAGTTATTTGAAGAAAAAAAAAAGTGCAAGGGTGCCAATATTTTTGGTCACAACTACGTCAGAAGAATGTGTTGCATCCTTGGAACAATTTCACCCATCGGACGGGTACCCTGCGAGACTGAATAAAATAATGATTTGAAAGATTGTTAAAAAAAAAATCCAGAAGTTTAGTGTGACTGAAGCAGTCTTATACACCACCCTTACACATTGTAATAAGACGACGTTGAGTTACAGTGTTGGAAATGGAGGCTTTATTGATTACCATAGAACGCAGCATCAATCTGCATCATACATGGCCATATCGGCGGCCTCTCCTTCACCCTGTCACATGCCACACCCTCTCATGCTATACCTCGACATATAGCATGATTCCTGGAAGTATTATGAAGGTGACTTGCGTTGTTCAGTGTTCAAATAAATAATTCAATTTCAACAAAGGTTTAAAGGCTATACATCACTGTGAAAGGTGTATAAATCTCATTGATGGTTGGCATCCATAGGGAGGAGGAAATTCCTCCTGAGAAATGCCCCACTGACTACAGTGAGAAAAGCAACGCCATTATTGTGACGTCGCTGGTAGCCAGAGTATCCCTGGAAGTGACAGCACTTCACCCAAACTCATTGGCTATGTTAAGTGTTTGTCTTGTCAGTATGTCCGTGTGTGTGCATGCGTGCATGCTTCATTACAAGCCTTTGACCTTGAATCTATACTAATAAAGTGTGTGCGTGTGTGTCAGTGTGTCTCCTCCATAACTCCAAAACCATGAAACCTATCAGCCTGAAACTTTGCATGCATACGAAGAAAACTCCAAGGAAATGAAAGAGTGAAAATTGGGTGTTTGGGTTAATTAAAAACACCGCTTTTGAAGATAATTAACGGCCTTATTTAATTATATCTTTCACCAGGCGATCCTCGGCCACCTCACTCTCTGAGATTTTAAGGCGTTTCTTGGGTAACCTTGTTGGGGTCTGAAGCTGCCATCTTTTTTGGCCTGCTCAACCATGCCTTGACTTGGAACAGGCCGCAACAAATTCTTCATGATAAAGTTTTTGGGGTTTTTTTTTTTCCACTTTCCTCAATCATATTATCGAATGCCTGTTCATCATAGCTACAAATCACTGCGTACATTGCAATGCTTATAAACACCTGGAGACGTCAGCGTTCGTTGTTGTATTTCATTTCCACACACGCGATCCCCACGAGTATCTCTTCAACTCAGGAGAATTACAAAATTTAATCTCCAGAATCAAACTTACAAGCAGTTCCGACTTCTATAAAAGTGTTCATTTGTTGAATTCGGACATATTTGATATTTTGGGAGTCTCCAGGAGGTGTATGTTTAATATGACGGTTTGGTGATTGCCAATTGCGTGCCAAGGGAGCCGTTTCTTATCAACCATTTCGTTGAATTGATTAAGTCAGCGCTCTACAAATGTATATAGATCGTATTGAACAAAGTTCAGGGCTACTCGCCTGCTTTGGCCACGTTTTGTTCTGTGGTGCAACAGGAAGTGGCTGTCTCGCTGAAAATGTGAAATTTTATTCTCCACAACGTTTCCCGATTTTGACGACATTACATGTCCCGTCACTTCGGCATAGTTTAATACAAATAAAAATTAATTGTTTCGCTTTTAAAAGTTTATTCAAACATTTCATACTTTGTGTGGTGAAGCCACTTGGCACGTTCTTCAACATTCGATTGCGATACCGTGGTTCTACACTGGAGGTAGGAAGAAAAATTAATTATATGATCACAATGAGGAAAAAAAAAAACAAAACTTCAGTTCTGAAGTAAAGAATCGCCACGTTATGGCAGGAAAGCAGAGAGGTACACATGCTCACTCTGTGTAACCTGGATTTGAATCCCCACCCAGCTCTAAAACTGTCCAACATGCCAGGTGATTCATCACTGTGCAAGTCGTCTCTCGGATGGATGATAAACTGGGCATCACATCTGCTGGAATCCCTCACCCCTCTCCCTTCCAACCTATCCCTCTTTCTGACCCCAACCCCTCTCTCATCTCCTCCACCCCCCCTTTATCTCTCTCCCTCCCAACCCTCCCCCTGGTCCCCCATCTTTCACCCCTGTTGAGGGTACTGTAGCATGTATGAATCGGATTTGGTGCCAACCAGTGGGGTGCAAAGGTCGCTGTATGTACTGTATGAGATGTTGGTTTTGAATGTTCCCGCCCCAGGTCTCAAAAAGTGTGTGTGTGTGTGTGGTCGTTTATTGGTATCTACATATGCGGGTTTCAGAATGTGGATTGGAGTCCTCCTGGGGTGGGATCAAAGCATCCACCTTCATTTCAGTAAGGGGTCAAGAATCATGGACCAAGCTGTGAAGTTTTCTGTCCTCAAAGTGCCGAGGGCTCTCTTCAGGATCGTCACTGAGCCCCAGACAGCTTCCAACTGGAGTTCGCTTGTTATAATATTCCCAGAGATGGCTTTTAGCTCACTTGTAAAGTAGTTCCAGGAAACTTATGGGATGGTGCGTCGTCCGTCTGTCCGTCCATCCGCAAATACTTGCAACTTCTTCTCAGAAACTACACGTACAATTCCGATGAAACTTGACCACCATCTTCACCACCCATGATGTACTAACGTTTGTTCACAACATTAAAAAAAAATTGGGGTCCAAGAGTAAAGAGTTCTCTGGAGGGGGGGGGAGGGGAGTTGTCCCCCAAAATATGTATTCGCTTTCTTTTCTGAAACCACACACAATTTCGATGAAAATTGACCACAACCTTTATCACCCATGATATGCCAAGGTTTGTTCATGGCATTAAAAAAAAATAAAAATAATCCATAGGTATTTACTTTCTTCTCCATTATATATTTTATGTGTCACCCATGCATTCCAGTGATTGCCAGGTTATCTTTTCAGCCACTACCAGGTGAGCGCCCAGGGGTACTGCCCCTATATTTAACATCTCTGTGAGGTTCTTTGTCATCATTCCTGTAGGTCCAGCTATCGCTGGTACAACTTGGGCATTCTTCAGCGAACAGGATTTTTCTCACTTCATTCTTGAGGTCTTAGTGTTTGGTCTTTTTCTTGATTTCTGCATCGTTTAGTCCAAATTCACTGGTATTAACACCTTAATAAGCAATGCCTTCTTCTATTTTTTTTGTAGCCAAGTATGATATCTGGTCGCAACGCTTTGTTTTTGATGTTTACACTCGATGGGATCATTAGGTCGTACGTGAGCGGTAGGTACTTCCATGTTTTCAGCGATTCCTTTTGGTTCATGTTCCCACAAATTTTTCTGGAACTGGGATTTCAGTTATTGCAGATGTGCCAGCGGATTACATGATAAACTATGTTGTGTCATTGTGTGTACAGCTGTTCTGATATGAGTGCGTGTGTGTGCATGCGTGCATGCGTTCGGTCATTAAGCACAACATACAGCATCATTCGCTTTATGAACCCCACCTCCACCACTCACCTTTCTCTTTTTTTTTGTCGTTCTCTCTCTCTGTCTGTCTCTCTCCCCACCTCCCCCCTTTCCTCCTACCTCTTCTCTCTCTTCTCTTCTCTCTTCCTCCCTCCTCTCTCAACCCCCCCTCTTAATACCCCCGTCAGCGAGGCGACGGGTTGTGTATATTTATATATACACTAGTACGAGCCCGTAAAAAATAAAAAAATAATATTCAAACCGCGAGCAACAAACAACAACCACACAGGCCGTTTCTTCGCTCTCACGTTCCCGTACGTGCGTGGCCCGGAAGTTCGCATATTATTAGCAATTTAGTATTAATACCCAATTATCGCCAACGTATTTTACCTTTTCGCAATGTCATGGCAAGGAAAAACAAAAAGAGAAGAGAAGACAGAGAAAAAAAAAATTTACTTCCTGGTTCGGAGCATACCAGCACTCTGATGTTACCAAAATTTATGCACCGTCTAATATGAAAACGATCACAACTTGGGGCATTGTGTTTATCTATAAATGCGCACAAGAAATCGAGAAATTATTAGAATACACGAAGTCATCACTCTCTGGAAGTCCGTACGTTGGAACCCGTAATGGGGAACGCGGCTGAACTTCCCTTCCCCATCAGCCACGCCCATGCAACGTGTCTTGTCATTGGTTTGGTAAATAAATGGCCATAACTTGGGAGGCACTTGTCCGATTAATATCAAACCTTGAAAAGGCACATCCTCAGGTCCCCAGCAATATATCTGGCAAGTTTCAATTAGATCGGACCAGTGGTTGTCGAGAAACAGCGGTCACGGTCACAGACACACACACACACACACACACACACACACACACACACACACACACACACACACACACACACACACACACACACACACACACACACACACACACACACGTTTTACTACCATTTTATACCCAGTGTCTATTACACCATCCTATCAAACACATTGCATTAGTTATTCATGCATGTTGTACGTGTCCTTTATAACGTCCTTAAGAACAGTAAGTTGAACCGAAAGAGCTTTTCTACAAAATTCATGAAGACTCACAAAGATATTTTTGTTCCAAAACCCAAAATGAAATTTCATGAAAACAACTTCTTTTTTCTTTTTTTCTTTTTTAAAATCAAAGCAAGTACAATGGCTTGGAAGACCAGAACCACTCACCAGTGGTTACTTTTATTTTAGCAGGTGGCTGCGCTTGGATGGAGTATGAATCCACGGTGCAGCCCGTCAGCGTGTAATCCTGGATCTTGAAAATGATCTAAAGGAAAAGGTCAGTGCCCTTAACAAGCAGTAATCATAAATTATTGCCTCAAAGTTTGACAATGTGCAGTGTAAAGTCGAAATACAAGTACACCCTCCTCGTGCATTACCCGTCACGGCTACAACAGCAATTAATTTGGCGAAAGGAGCGAATCCATTCAACATCCCAGTTTCAATTTCAACAACTGTGTAAGCAGTCTTTAAAAGGTCATGATTACCTGTCATTCCATCAGTCACATCTCACCTTGGCATATGCATTAAGGCCACTGCAGAAAGGGGCAGAAGAAACTGCTGCCTTGTGCCCAGTTTGCCCCTCAGTGAGCACCTTTCCCGTCAGGCTAGCTTGGAGGCTCTTGGGGAAATGTGTTCCTGGGGGAACAAACTGAAGAGTTAGCTATTGGTATCTTGGCTGTGAATCGAGCTGACCGTCAGGAAGGCAAAGGCCAATGAAAAATTGGCACAAGTATTATTGATGCATTTCTCTCGATTCCAACATTTGTTATTTGTTTGATTACAAGGAAAGATGAAGTTTTCATTGTAACAATAAACAAGGGATGAGGACCTGCTCCCTGACCTAGAGACAGGCAGTAGAGTTAAAAAAAAAAAAAATACCAACCAACATTCCAAACAAGCAGCGCCTGCTCTTTCTGAACGTCCAGATTTCCCGTTGAAACTTTGCAGTCCTTGACGTTAATGAACCCCCTGCGGAATACAAGGTCAGGTGATCATAAGGATGACAACTCTGCAAAGAACTGAATGTTAATGAGTGATTATATGGAATAGCGGAGTACCCGCCTGACAGGCGATCTTTTTCCAAGCATGCAACACGTTCATCTGAGGTATACCTTTATTTGGGTGGTGTATCGGCAATTGACAGCTGCCTTAATCGCTCCCAAAAATAAATAAAAAAATAACCCGGGTGACATGCATGAAGGAAAAAAAACAAAAACATACCTACTGCTTACAATTCAAAACACCTCACAGCACTGGAAAACGTGGGGCCAGGAATACTGAACTGGAAATGGTGGAGACTTGTAATACCCTTCCCCACCTGGAGGCGGCGCTACACGATACACATTTACATGGAGAATTTGTGTTTCTCCCCCTGCGCCCCCCCCGCCCCCCCAAGACCACGAGCAAAGATAAAAACACCCCTATTCGTTCATTGAGGCTCTGCTGATCCTACAGTATGCAGCAAGTCTTGATGTAATCAGCCCAGAACTGTAGGAGTAGTACAATAAACAAACACACAAACACCGGTCCGTGACTTGTAGTAAAGATGAACTATTAAATAGGAACTCCAACCTTAGACAGTAGGGTCTCAATGTAATGAACAGATATGTTCGATATTGGAAGGTACAGTTCATGATAAAGTCTGGTAAAGATTTTGTTTGTGGGTGATGACATCACTAGTAGACAAAACCAAACCCAATTAAATGTTGAATCCAGGACTATTATGGTGTTGTACTGGCTTAGAAGACACTTGTATAATAACCTTCTGAGAATATAAGCATCAACGCAGGCACCTGTTGAAGAAGGGGATATGGACGGTGCAATACTCAAACGCATTCCGGACAGACTCGTGCAGGGACAGGCAAAGTGACAGGTTTAGCAGCGAGACACCGCCGCCGTTTCTTCCTCGGCTCGTAAAGCCTTTCTCTTCGTCCAACCGATAGAGCCCAAGCACAGGCATGATGGGACAGGAAGCTGTATAAATGCACAAACGAAATGTTCCAGTGGGAGGGATGAATTGGAAACGGTATGGGCCTGCAAAGGCCTCATCACTGGAGTCACCGGTTCCGTAAATGTCCAAGGAGGTGGCCATCAGGGTGGATTCGGGCACCGCACGAACGCACGGGTGCACAAACAAGTCTTGGAGTGGTACACCAGTCACAGGGAGGGTTGCATTCAAGCTGACGTCGGGCCAACCTTCCAGGTCACACTGATCAAGACAAGCAAGCAAGAAAAAAAAATATATAATTTAAATAAATTAAAATTATAACACAATTCCCATTGTTAATGTGAAATACAAGGCTATAAGGAAAACAATGTCGAGCTATCTTGTCTTGCGGTCGATTCCCAGGCAGAATATACGGTATTTTTCAGCGTATAAGTCGATGTGGAAGTACGAGTCGAATTGCCTAATTTTCCCATTTTTACCTCTGCCACCGAAGATGGACGGAGGTTGTGTTTTCACCCGTCTGTCTGAGCAGAATACCTCAAAACGTTATGGACAGATTTGGACGAAACGTGGCGGACAAGCACGACGCATCGCTGCTACATTCCAGGGTCATGAATATTAATAAGTTGTTGTGTGCATATTATTTGAACTACTTTGTGGGGCGACCTTTCTGATAATTTAGGAATGCAAATAGTTTTTCAACATGCTTGTTATCATATTGAGGTACAGTATTTAAAACAAGCTACACAATCAATATCACCACCGACTCATAGCACATTACATTTTGCCAGTCCCGAACACATATCTCACTGACACCATAATTCCTGGGCGGAACCCATATTCCCACCATAATTCCTCAGCAAACTTAACAACTGCCACCTTAAAAGCTGCAGTGTACAACTTGCATGCCTTTACGGGAGGCATTTTGAGGTGATGTCGTCAGGATGAATACATATCATTCGGATTGAAAGTGATTGATGAAACGTAAATGGTGAGTGCGTGGTCGTTATTGATTGGACAACTTCGCGTGCATCAGTAAAGCCGCTGTCACACCTTGACGTTTTAGCCAGTGTATGGCAACGTATCAAAATGTATGTAAAACGCTGGTGTACGCTGAACTATTGATGTTTTTTTTCGGTTTTGGCCGTATAATAACGTGTTGGACGTATGCATAACGTATTAGTAACGTACACAGAACGTTTTAATCACATATAGATAACTTATACCAACAAATGCTGAGTGTGTTGTCGGTGTTCACAACCTATGCCAAACGATAGTCTAACTTATGCATAGCACACGGCAGCGTATCGCCGACGACCACGTGGCGTAGGCTATTAATAGGCTGCGACCCGACGATTCAAATCTTAACCGCACGAGACATCGAAGTGTGAAGCCGCTGTCACACCTTGACGTTTTAGCCAGCGTATGCCGACGTATGAAAAATTTGGCGAACCAGTTGAATACGTTATGGGTAAGTTTTGTATACGTTAAGAGCACGCTGGCATACGTCGTTATATGCAGAGTACGTCGAGAAATTTTCAGCATGTTGAAAATTTCTCGACGTACTCGACATATGACACACATTCCGCATACGCTGGTATAAGTTGTAGGCACGCTACGCGATCGTTGACACACGTTACTCATAAGTCGAAACACGTCGCGGTAATGTTTAGCGTCAGTGTTCCAGACTCCCTGTTTTTTTTTTTCCTCGGTATGACGGTGATGTTGACACTTCGATTTCTAGTGCGGTTATGATTTAAATCGTTGAGCGGCAGCCTATTAATTATATTATATTATAACCGCACTAGAAATCGAAGTCTCAACATCACCGTCATACCGAAGAAAAATAAAAAATAAAAAAAACAGGGAGTCTGGAACACTGACGCTAAACATTACCTCGACGAGTTTCGACTTATGAGTAACTTACAAGTAACGTGTGTCGTCGTGTGTTAACGATCGCGTAACGTGCCTTCAACTTATGGCCAGCGTATGCGGAACGTGTGAGTCATATGCGGGCATACGTCGAAAAATTTGTCTAACAGCTCGGCGAACTATGACGTTTGCCAGCGTTCTACGACGTATGCCAGCGTGCTCTTAACATATACAAAACTTACCCATAACGTATTCGACGTGTGCCGGCGTTTTAGCCCAATTTTGCATATGTCAGGCATACGTTGGCTAAATCGTCAAGGTGTGACAGGGCCTTTAGCGGATTAAGGTTTAATTGCTCACCCGATTGGCAAACGTTCCGGGCAACGATTTCTGTAGTGTTTTAAATTAACAATTCTACAATTTATTTCATAAATAATAACACTTTGCAATTTTTACCCTCGCCGGAGGAGAGGTGATTGCATTTGGGTCCGTTTGTCTGTTTGTTTTCGCCAAGTATGTTGGTCTGTAGTGTCTGTCTGTCTGTTGGCTCGCCAAAATAGGTGACCCTTATTGTCAGTAATTCTGTCTGTCTGTTTGTTCGTTTGTCATCAGCATAATTGGTAGTAAACGTGGGCGGATTTTGACCAAACTCGGCTGGTAGGTACATCTTATGACCTAGTGCTTTGGCAATTGTGATGGTTGCTCGGGACGCTTTGGTTCTGTAGCAACAACCGAAAAACCTTCAAAATCGGTACGGTTCACGCAAAATCAATTCCGAAATCCATTGTCCCACGTAGGGTGATGAAATTTGGCACGAATGATCTACAGGTGATGCTCTATCAAACATATTCCGGTTTTTGTGATATATGGAATACTTTACCCGCAGCGCCCCCTACAATTAGGGAATGCGCCAAAATTGAAGGCCCCCTAGCGACCAGGTGAGTGCATCGATACAAATGAAACTTTGCAGGTTCATGGTACTCAATGAGTACTACAACTTTGCCTCAAGACATATTGACCGATTTCGCATAGGTCAGGGGGTCAAAGGTAAATTAGTGCAAACATCGATAATATGCGAGAGCTGGAGGTGCCTTCGTGCCAAATGCTACTCCTCCTAGGGTTATGGTCGGATGATCATGAAAATTCACACTAATCGTCTGGAATACATTGTGCACAAACGATCGAGCCGGATTTTCAATTTAGATATATGTTCAGCCACAGCACCCCCTCGAACTTTGGGGATTTCCGATTTCAAACCGCATTTTCCGAACTTTTCATTCAAATGGATACCGAGTAGTTATCAGTAGATGGAACTGGATGAGATTTGATGTGCATAATCTTAAGGTGATTTCCTATCCACTATATGACATCCATTTTGCTCTATATCTTATAGTTTCCATGCTCGGCGACCCATCGCCGCCTACCGGCTTGTCTGTTTGTTTGTCTGTCACATGATTCTTGACCACAGTTTTCAAGCAATCGTTCTGAATTTTTTTATGCCTAGGTGACTGGCCAAGGACAGCAACGCTTAATTTTGGTGAAGATCAAAATCTGGATCTGAGAATTTTTTCAGTGATTCTTCACCATTCAGAGAAAGGGCCAAAAACAATATTTTGCACAATATCTCAAAAGCTTATGGATGGATTTGGACGAAACTTGGTGGACAGGTTGAGTGTGTGACAAGGACTAATTGGTCCAATTTTGGTGAAGATCCAAATCCAGATCCAGACATGAGAATTATTTATTTTTTTCCACCGATTCTTCACCACTGAGAGATGGGGTTAAAAATGATATTGCACGATATCTCAAAAACTTGTGGACGGATTCGAATGAAACTTGGTGGACGTCTTGGGTGTGTGACAAGGACGACTAAATGATTCGATTTTGGTAAAGATCCAAATCCGGATCCAGATTCAAGAATTTTTCAAATGATTCTTCACCAGAGAGATCGGGACAAAAACTATGCTTTGCATGACAACTCAAAAAGTTGTGGACGAGTTATGACAAAACTAGGACGGGTTAGTCAGGTGACAAGAACAAGCCGATTTGATTTTGGTTGAGGTCTGGATTCAGATCTGACCCATCAGTGGTCCAATCAACTGTTCAAAGTGGTGGAGGTATGGGCTCTACCGAGTGCCGTTCCATTTCACCAAGCATCACTCTACGAGTGATTTTTCATTACTTGCAAAATCGAAAATTTCTCAAGTATATTGGTTCGATGATTTTGTTATTCTGTCGTCTGTCTCTGTTTATCGCCTACGGATCGCAATTTTAAACTGATATTCATGAAACTTCACCACATGGTAGTTTGTCATCAGGAAGAAGCCTATTGCTTGAGGCCAAAGGTCAACAACTTGGAGGAGTTTTCTAAAATCCTCATTTTTCATCACATCGACTTGAAATTTGAAGAGGATTTTCATATCATGTCACTGAATTAAACCACAAATTATTTTTGAGGTCAAATTTGTTTTATGGATTTTTCAAGTCTTATGCTCTGCATGTCGTCTTGTTGTTTGTCTGTTTGTTTATCCCAACAGAACTTTTGTGGTTTTCTCCATAACTGCTTGTCGGATTGAGACGAAGTTTTCACCACAGGAGCAACTCCTCATGGAGAATGATTTAATGATAAGTATGATGTCATATGCCACATAGCTTGGCAGCCCTAAAACTTATTTTTATAAAATCTTCTTCTTCAGACGCCCAGACAGATCGAGGGGAAACTCCAAATAAATGCTTCCGAAGCCTTTAGGATACCAGGGTATTCACAAATAATTCATAGGTCACATTGTGTGGCAGCCATATTGGATTGAATGAAAATCTTAAAATTATTTCTCTTGAACTGCTTCATCAATCGACGTGAAAGTTCAAAATTATGATCAAGTAGTGATGGGGAATATATATGTTTAAATTTCAACCCGATCGGACGCATGGTCTGCTGGCCAGAATTTTTTGAATCTGGGTTCTTTTTTATTTTTTTAAAATAAGGCTCACATGGATGGGTTTGAGGGTAGAGGAGTAGCAGCTGAAACCCAAATCCTATCCAGGTTCCTCCTGCCGACTTAATCGTTGCTTTTTGCGTGTTTGGGTTCTTTCTGATTACTCCAATGCAGAACTGCACCCATTTGGTCTTCCGTTTGATTTGACTTGAATTTATTTTAATCCCATTCTAAATTCAATTGAATAGTCATAAAAGAAACCTCATGGGTCAGGGTCAAGTGTCCGGGTCAACAATAAATGTCATGAAGTACCCTTTGAATTGTTAGCCAGTACCTTGACCAAAGTCTAAATTCCTACCCAAAACAACAGGAGCACTTCATCATTGGCATAAAGGAACCTCCGTGATGATGCAACCAGCAGATCAAATTCATAACTGCATTGTAGTCAAATGTACATTCAACCGAGAGATGTGAAACACACGATGACGCTTCAAAACTGAAAATTACTCGGTATGTTCATGGTAGTATTTCTAGAAATTTCAATAGAGGCAGCTACGTCTTGTTCAGGATTGGCTCAAAAGCACGTGACACGTTTCAGCCAAGAGTGGACAAAACATGGCTGTCTGCATATAAATTGGAGAATTTCACGTTCTGTTGAAGAGATCTGACAAATTCAAAGATTTGTTGTGAATGATGTGAAAACTACAGGTTTCATGAACGTTTTTACAGTTGTTCAAACTTGCTTCGTGATTCCCATGAACCCCAGCAACAAAACATGGCCACAGGATATTTTTTTCAAGAAAAAAAAAACAAAAAAACGCATAACAAAGCAGTGAACACCTTGGAGGTGATGCAGCCGTAAACTTCCCAAGCATCAGGAACATCACGGCGGCCATACTGCACCGCACGCACCCATTCGGTCACAACAGCAGATGCTGCCGCCTTGCCCCGACTGCCGAAGGGTCTCCAAGCCGGTGTTGGACGATCATTCACTGTGCCAGAACCAATCGAGTTTCTCCGATTGAGACTCAGCTGGCAGAGGTCGGTATCAATCGGAGTGCCAAAAGGACAGGCGGCAGTGAGCATGGCCGGGAGAGAGGAGAGCTGGGGAGGTGGGGAGGTATTTGGAGCAAGTGAGAGAGAAAAACTTTAAAAACAGAAGTCGTTAGCTGGGAGGGTCCACAGACTTGATAAATGGCTATATTCAGTCGAGGCATTTTATCTAAGGGATAGTTCAAATTTGATGTGCACCTTCGTAAAAATCATGCAGGATGATTCGTAATCGATGAAAAAGTTAATTTTCTCGAGTTGCTTATTTGAGTTGCTGACTCAGACTCAAGTGCCACTCGAGCCACTTTGTTTTTGACTTGCGCCTTGACTTAGACTTAGCGTGAGACGGTGTTTTTGACTTATGACTTGTTGACAACATTCATTTTCCCTCCCAAAAAGGCTGTCTAAATTTTGAAAAATCCAGGTGGTGGTGGAACCACAGCACACGACATACAGTACATGCACAGATATTACATATAGGCTTCTCTCTCATTCCACAGATCTCCACCAAGATCAGTGGCTGTCCCGCCTGCGTCACTCCTGAAAATCCTCGGAATGCTTATACCTTATATTTTCACTGTGAAGCAAAACGTATGAATAAGAAGTCAATACAGACTCTTATTCTTCTGAACAATCCATCAAATAAAAAGCCGAGGAAATTGGAAGCTATGTGTAAACGCTACATGAATAACTGAATGAAGTATTATGTAAAAGCGACTGGAAATAAAGAAATATTCACGTAATATTTGATGTAAGAATTCCGTTGTTTTTGAAGAAAAAGAACATTCAATAATTAGTGGAAACAAATAATTTAGACACAATTTATTTGTATTGTCATACAGTACTGTTCTGTATTTAACTATAATATTTCACGACTTCTAAAGATTATTTCATGAAAGACTATTTTTATGACAATTAAGGCCTCGGGGTGTGGGTGCATGCTATCAAGGATCCGGAAACCGCCCCAGCACCTGTTCTTCGTCCTCGGTCGTCAAGACTTCAAATACTCCAAAAGTCATTCATTTGGCTTTAAAAATCATGATAGTTCAGTCAAATAAAAAGTTGCTGTCTGTAAAACATGTGGAACAAAGGTGGCTGATGGCCCTGCGACATCAAATTTCTTTTGCCACTTGAAAAGCCAACCTGAAAAGTAAGCTTTTGATCAAACGGTTATGTATTTTCAACCAATTTATTTTCACACATTACATCGAAGTACACCCTATATTCTTATATATTCATGCTTTGCAATGAAACCGACTGAATAGCATTTTCTAAAATTTAACTTGAGTGTTTTTAATTGAAAATTACGCTCTTTTTGAAAAATCCAATGACTTTCTCTACATTTGGGCAATTCCGCAGTTAGTAAAGTTACATTTTAGGGACATTCTCATTATTTAGATAAGAGTCCTTTCTCTATCTGTGGATTTAAAGTCTCATTAATGTCACCAGAGATCAACCTAGTCTAGACGTAGAACAGAGCAAAGAATGAAATCATTTCATGAAACATTCTAGAAGAAAGAACTGCTTTTAATGCCGGTTAGTAACGTTACAAAAAAAGGACGTTACTAACCGGCATTAAAAGCAGTTCTTTCTTCTAGAATGTTTCATGAAATGATTTCATTCTTTGCTCTGTTCTACGTCTAGACTAGGTTGATCTCTGGTGACATTAATGAGACTTTACATCCACAGATAGAGAAAGGACTCTTATCTAAATAATGAGAATGTCCCTAAAATGTAACGTTACTAACTGCGGAATTGCCCATTTACACTTCGTTTGTAATCAAGAGTTTAACTCGTAGACCCATGTTATTCCTATGGAGCACAGCCATGGAGTGTGTATGCTGTCCTCCAGAGTTTTCTCTCTCAAATTTGCATCATTAATTTATGTATATGCTTGCGCGGATGGGGGGGAAACGGGTCGTTTCATCTGTACGTTGGTTCAAAGATGGATTGAGGGCGCAGCCGTGGGAGATAATTTAAGGAACAGCCAGTGACAGTTGAAAGATTATGGGAAAGATGTGAGCAGTGGAGGAGTTACAACAGTACAATTAACAATTGAGAAAGAGAAGAGATTGAGAGGAGAAGAGTCGCATCCAGCTTTCAGACATGGCTAATCTGGCAGCTGTGGGAGCAATGGCACATTCGGTCTCGGATTGGGCTCAAAGTGGGAGTTATTCAGCAAGATAAACCTCTTCTTTTTAATATGGTCTGCAGTTTGGCTGCATCATTTTACAGGCCCTTGGTCTCAAGTCTCAAGACTGTCACCATGACCCACTGCAGGCGCCCTCAGCAGTGTAGGTGCCCTCAGGGCTCCTTTACTATTTCCATGAGATTATGGTGCTTCATATGCCTGAATGCCCAAAATGGCTCTTTCCCTGCATTAATGGTGGTCATGCCAACAGGTCAGGTCACGTCAGGTATGGGAGCATGCGCCGGAGGAGCACGTCACTGCGTCCACTTTCCACCGGTACTCCAGGAGCTCCGTCTGGCCATCCCCAAGGCAGGTGCCTGGCCCATACCCATCTCCTTGAGAAGGTGATCAACCTACTGCAACGACGAAGCATGTGGTCGGCCCACTCGTTTTCAGTGTCAAGAAAACGAGCCACATATCTGTACAGCCGAAGCTGACGCTCACGGACTATGCAGGTAACAAATCTCATTTGGATCTCTCTCAGCAACCGCTCATTGGACACAAAGTCCGACCAGCGATAGCCAAGGATTCTCTGAAGAGACCTGGTACCAAAGGAATTAAGCCTCCATCACAGATACTTGGTCAGAGTCCGGGTCTCACATCCATAGAGCAAGACTGGAAGCACCAAAGACCTGAAGACTCGGACTTTCGTCCTCCCGCCCAGGTACTGGCAGCACCACACCCCATGCTCCATTGAATCCATGGCTCCCCAGGCCCGACCCAGACATCTATTGGCCTCTGGCTCACAGGCAGCAGAGACATGAATATCACTGGCAAGGTAAGTGAATAATAACATCCAAGATGTCAATGAAAGCCTGGATCTTAGTTTTGACCCAGCGGCTCCAACTCCTCATTCAGCACCTTAAGGGCCCCGAAAAGGATATCCTGAGTCACCACAAAGATGACTGCATCATCTGCGAAATCAAGGTCAGAGATCTTGACATTCCCAAACGATGCACCGCAGCTTGATCTCTGACATCCTCCCCAGGATCCAGTCCATACAAGCGCTGAAAAACGTGGGGGCCAGTACACACCACTGACGAACTCCTGTAACAACTGGAAATAAGTCAGAGATGGTATCACCACATCTCACAGCACTCTCAGTACCAGAGTGTAGTTCAGAAATCAGATTGATCAGTTTTTGTAGCATCCCACAAAGACCAAGAATCCTCCAGAGGGCATCCCGATTCACTGAATCAAACGCTTTGCGGAGATCAACATAGGCTGCAAGCAGCCCCTGCCGAAACTCTCGTCTGTGTTCGGTGAGGACCCGAAGAGCAAGGATACGGTCAATTGTTGACCTCTTTGGTGTAAAGCCTGACTGCTCTGGGTGCTGGTGCTCAAGCAGATGGTGGCAAACCCCATCAATAATTATCTGAGCAAAGACCTTGCCTTGAATTGAAAGCAGCGTCATCCCTCGGTGGTACTTGCACTCCAGGCGATCACCCTTCCCTTTCCAGAGAGGGACAACAAGGCTCTTTTTCCAATCAATTGAGATGATGCCTGTGTTCCATGCAGAGCACAGAACTGCATGCAACGACATGAGTACAGCATTTCCACCAGCCTTGAGAAGTTCAGCATGGATGTCACAGATCCCTGGAGCTTTACCCCCATTTCAAGCAGTTCACCGCAGCCTGTTTCCACAAATGAAGGTGAATCACAGTTGATTTGGGGGTCAGCAATAAGTTTAGTAACACCCCTGACATCTAACTCAACAGCTGGTGGATCAGCCTGGTACAGCCACTCAAAATAACTGGCCCAGTGGGCCTTCACTTCGACCCACCACCCTTCTGTCAAGAGCCCACCACCCAATGCTCGAACTGCAGTACACCAAGGGACGGGCTTGGAGGAATGCAATTTGTGAATTCTCCTGTAAGCAGGACAAGAATCACTTCACCACAGGTGATGCTCAACCCCCCCTCACACATCGGCCTCCTTATCCACCCTCAGCGCACGTACAGTTTTACGCCTCAACTCCCTGAACAGCTCAGCTCTGCCATTACGCCTGGCTCTGCAACTCTGGTCCATGGTATCCAGTGTCCCTCGAGACAAAATTCTTCTTCACCTGACAGTGAGTTCCAAGACATCCACCGGCAACATCAAGGACGGTGGTCTTGAAGGCACTCCACAACTCTTCAGGATTCCCCAAAGCACCCAGACCCCCCAATTCCCCACTCAGCCTGTTTGCGAACTCCTCAGGTAACGACTCATCCTTGAGCTTGCCAACATCCAGCCTCGGCTGGGATGGTACCATTCTCCCGAATTTAAGCTGCAACTTCAGAGTTGGTGCCACAAGCATGTGGCCGATATTGAGGAACTGAGCACTCCGGTCGACCCTGCAGTTCTGGATCATCCTCTGCCGACCATCAACGAGCACATGGTCAATCTCCTTTGCCACACCACCAGCGTTTAAATACCAAGTCCAGGGATTGTCGAAGAATTCTCAATTCCTTCTGTACATTTGAGTCAGTAATTAAAACAAAACGTGTGCAAACAAACACGAACATATAAATATGGAGAATTCAGAGGAGTTTCAATAAGCAACACAGTCTTCCTCTGATTCTGCAGCATATGGATACTTTGAATTCTTATATTGTACTCAGCGAGACTACGTCTGTTCATCCTCCAGGCAAACTGGTGCCACGGCTGACGTTTTGGGGTTCAGGGGGAAAATTTTTTTTAAATTAAATTTCACAGCTTTGTGGCAGCAGCCATCTGGAGGTCAGCTTGATTTTGAAGTGCTAAGGAATATTTATGACCTGAAGGTTGATAGGAGTTCTCGGCATTACTTACACACACATTCCATTTGAGCCAGGCTCCTGTTTCCAGATCGACTTTGACACAAGAATATAATTATTTATATTTAAGAATCCCTTAATAAGCAAAATAAAATAATAGATGATACAGGATAAAGATTAAAGATTATTTGGAAGGTCAGTTTTGGGGCACAAGGGGCATTTTTACTGGGCACATTGATTATCTTCCAACACAGAAAAGAGATACAAGGTCATTTAGAATGCAAATATATTATTAAAATAGATACATGTTCAAGCACATAGATGTAATAATCGTGTTGTAGTTGAGTACATTCCCCATTAAAGGGTTATAACAATATATTGTGCTGTATACTAAAAACATTGACTTTTTCAAGTTAATTAGCAATCAAGTTCAATTGGCAACATTTTTATTTTTTTATCACCCTGAAACCCATTATGCCATTTTTGGAGAAATTTGCATCGACACCATGAACCAGCCTCCCTAAGTCTATGACTTCTTGCAAAGTTAAGGAACTTAGGGCCCTGTCACACCTTGACGTTTTAGCCAGCGTATGGCAAGGTATCAAAATGTATGTAAAACGCTGGCGTACGCTGAACTATTGTTGTTTTCTTTTCCAGTTTTGGACGTATTCATAACGAGTTGGACGTATGCATAACGTATTAGTAACGTACACAGAACGTTTCGATAACATATAGATAACTTATATCAACGAATGCCGAGCGTGTTGTCGGCGTTCACAACCTATGCCCAACGATAGTCTAACTTATGCATAGCGCGCGGCAGCGTATCGCCGACGATCACGTGGCATAGGCTATTAAAAGGCTGCGGCTCGACGATTCAAATCATAACCGCAGTAGACATCGAAGTGTCAAGCCACTGTCACACCTTGACGTTTTAGCCAGCGTATGCCGACGTTTGAAAAATTTGCCGAATACGCTGGCACACGTCGAATACGTTATGGGTAAGTTTTGTACACGCCAATAGCACGCTGAAGCACGCTGGCATACGTCGTAGTATTCCGAGTACGTCGACAAATTTTCAGCATGTTGAAAATTTTGACGTACTCGGCGTATGACACACGTTCCGCTTAATGCTGGCCATAAGTTGTAGGCACGTTACTCATAGGTTAGAAATAAGTTTCAGGTACGCTAAACATTACTTCGACGTGTTTCGACTTATGAGTAACTTACAAGTAACGTGTGTCGACGTGTGTTAACGATCGCGTAACGTGTGGGTCATACGCTGGCATACTTCGAAAAATTTGTCTAACAGCTCTGCATACTATGACGTATACAAAACTTACCCATACGTATTCGACGTGTGCCAGCATTTTAGACAAATTTTTCATACGTCGGCATACGCTGGCTAAATCGTCAAGGTGTGACAGGGCCTTTTGTGTGACTGGTTCACAGTTCCACACCCATGAGGACCAACACACGTCTCATAACCGTCCCTATCAGTTCCAGTCGATGCATTGAAATCCCTCAAGACAAGAAGAGTATCTCGCCTGGGGCACTGATCAACTACAAATGCAAGCATGGTAGAGAACGCGTCCTTCACGGTGAGATCACTCGCCTCAGTCGGAATATATACAGAGACCAGAGAAACGACACCAAAGGAATGACGAATCCTGAGTCTCATAATACACTTGTTGACCAGTGTTACCTCAATTATCATTGGAGTCAGCTTATTGGACACAGCTACAGTAACCATCGGAGTGACCAGACCAACAGTAGGTGTAACCACCCACCATGACCTCGCCACTTTCCGTTCTCCGAACCTCTGGGAGTGCTGCAATACCGATGTCCAAACGCTTGAGCTGAGATGAAAACAGAGACAGGTGATCATCCTCTCTTAGCAATAGGGCATTCCAGGCACCCACCTGAAGGGACCCACCGCCTCCCACCGCCTCAGGTTAACCCGAGGAAACGGCTGTCTGATGGACGACACCTTTGCACCACCCTGATACACACTACTGCAATCTGACCCAGGAAGGTTACCACGTGGTTTCCCTCCCATCATCAAAGAGTGGGGATCCCGAAGCCTGTGCCCCAATCCCGTCATCCGGTGAGCTGTCCTACGGAGGGCAGCTACACAGGAGGAACTCCCACAGAGTGGGTTTTCAATTTTCTTTGCGTTTTTCTTGTGTTTTGTGGAATGAAGGGTTTTACGGTGGCCGGAGTGCAAATCCTGCAATGAACCTCCTCATAAAAAGTAACCCAACTGCAGAACGACGTCCACAGACACAGTTGGGCACGAGATAAGGATGGCCGTTGGCTCACAAAGAGCACCTCCGCCCTTTGACATGTTTTGTTTTTAGTCCTGCTGGGTGTGCACATCATACACCCTCCTCACCAGGAAACCTGGTGGGGGAGACGGTTTCGTCGCCGACAACCCGACCATGGAACAGGTTCATACAGGTTTACATGGTACCTGGAGCAAGTCACAGATCTAATCTGGCCTTACCTGACAGTGATCAAATCCGGACAACAGCGTCAGCCGAAAGGGTCGTGTCTCCTTTGATTTTCATTTCCAGAATCTCACTTCCGGTGTCCTGCATCCTTTCAACAGGACAGACTTATTTCATCCCCTCCACCCCCTTAGATTTTATCCCTTTACCTTTCCCTTGAACTTCCCCGAGCTGGTTCATAGCATTGATGTCCAAACAAGAGAATAATAATAATTACAAAACTATCATGATATTTTGCCGACAATAAATCCTTCTATGCTGCTCAAAATGAATTATTTGCGTATAAACAAATTGGCATTACTCGTTCGCTTACATCATGCAAGAGGGTTCCAAACATTGGAGACCAAGAGAACAGGTTTCCGCTCCACTCGACCAGCCATCTTAACTCGCATGATTCGGGGATCCAGGCTTCGGAGTGTTGCACAAACTGCCATTTGGAGTTGAGTGACTATTTTTTGAGGCTATATGAATTTATAGCGCCACGACAAACAACCATAAATCATACGTTTCTTGATTTAATGCACGTCCTGAAAATCAAAACGGCAGCAAATCAAATAAAGTTACAAAAGTGAATAATTATAAAATTTCTGTTCTATTGAAAACACCAACCCTGTTGAAATTTAAAAAACAAATGACTACTCAGTCTGGTGATGATCACCTGGTGAAGGTTATTAACCAGGCTGTTCATGAATAAAAGTCCAGGTCAAATTTGAACCACCCTCATAATTCACTAAGCAAATAAACACAGAAAAAAAAAACACATTTCTATGGAGTCAATTGCCACATAACTGTAATGTAAATAAGAAAATAACCATACACCTGTGCACCAGCAGAACTCTCTTCTGCCGAACAGAGAAAATTGGCCAATCCGAGGGCAAGGGCGAGAGCTTGGACCTTGGCTACCCCTGCATCATTGTCAGAGTTTGATCGGGCCAGCGGGAGGCAGGCCAAAAACCAGGAGCCTCTGCGCAAAGTGACCAATGGTCCGAGGCTGCTGCCAGCACGCAGGGAGTCCAGCAACTGTGATTTACTTGGAATAGGAGTGTAGGTTGGTCCTAAAAGGATCTTCGCACGCCGTTCCACTGTGGGGTAACGCCTGTGGGCATGAAACATAGGATTAATTGTTAGGAAAGAGCTTTTTCAACATCAATACAGACAAACATACACTGGGAGCATGCGCCACAGCACTTCCCTTCGTCGACTTTCCGACAGTACTCCAGGGGCCTCCATCTGGCCAT
Source organism: Eptatretus burgeri (assembly GCF_056783735.1). Classification (NCBI taxonomy): domain Eukaryota; kingdom Metazoa; phylum Chordata; class Myxini; order Myxiniformes; family Myxinidae; genus Eptatretus; species Eptatretus burgeri. The sequence goes on from NC_140963.1 coordinate 51,008,359, forward strand.
CTGCCAGGCAGACGCCTGGTCCACCCCATCTCTTAGGGATACGACATTCCAGGCACCCACCCAAAGGGATCGCCTCAGGTTAACCCGAGGAGCAAGGACGAGAGCTTGGACCTTGGCTACCCAAGGTTCACCTGACCGCCGTCTGGTGGACAACACTTCAGCACCACCCGGCCACACACCACTTGGTGTGCTTTTGCGGAGTGAAGCGTTTTATGGTGGCTGGAATGCAAATACTGCCACCCACCTCCTAGAAAAAGGTAACCCGCTGCAGGAGGACGTCCACAGACGCAGATGGCCCCAGATATAGATGGCTGTTGGCTCACAAGGAGCTCCTCTGCCCTTTGACAGGTTTCGTAATTTGTCCTGCGGGGTGTCCATATCCATACACCCTGTCACCAGGAAACCTGGTGGGGCATGCGGTTTAGCTGCTGACACTCAACCATGAACAGGTGAGTACAGCTTTTACATGACACCTGTAACAAGCCACAGATCTCATCTGGCCTGATCTGACAAATCAATACGAGATTTTTTGTTTTCTTCCTAAGGGTGGCTACTTGCTCGTAGTAACCAGATCCTTCCATCGGGCTTTGAGTGCTTCGAGTCTTCTTCTTACACCAGCCAATCCCCGCTGTGATTGATCATTTCACTTCTGCTTCATTGCCACATTCTAAACACAACATGGGAAGTTGGAACACGACCTTTAACCCTTGTGTACGTGACCGGTATATTAAAGACTGGCAACCTTGTGACCCTCCTTCCATGGGATGATGGTGTCGAACCCAGTCGCACACATGGCATGTTCACCTGGCTGAAGGTCAAAGCACTGCTCCGCGGTCATACCTGTGCAAAATGTGGACCAAAGCCTCACGACTAATTTATTTAATTTATCGAAACGCTTTCCTCCACTTCAGAACAGCATCATCATCATCATCAACTTGAGGATCATACATTTATTACATACGCACGGGGGGGGGAGCATATTGGAGATATAAAAGTTTTAAAAAAAAACACAAAAAGTGGGTGAAAGGAGGTGATAGAAGAGAGTAATGGGAGAGTCAGCAGTTTGGAGGTAAATATAAGGGGCATGTACGGGGTGTGACGGATGGGGGTCGTACATAATAAATAAATGGCAACGAAGGTGAAACTGTACACCTGTGTGACATCAGCTCGGTTTTCTAAAAAGACACCTGTCGAGAGAATAATTTGTAAACTATGACGTAGAAAGCACTCCAATAAGGCCCTTCCCTGTTAGACATCTCCATTTCATCTGATCCGATGTGAGGTGATCGTGGAAGTGTGGACAACGTCGTTACCTGGATAACTTCAGCTCGGGCTCACCGTCCGTCCGCCGCTGAACCACCCACAGCGCACGTATACTCATGGTCACGAACACTTGAGCTTGTTCACAAAATCTCAACAGGCAGAGTGAGCTATGAACCCGCACTGCACCTCGTAAACAAACCCGAAAATCGGACGCACAACGTGGACACGTCGCTCAACGCGCGTCACGTGCTCCCTAAGCCACACCCCCCCTAAACAAGGCGATGTACGGGTGCCAAAAAGGGTCAAACTTACACGCGTCACGTGCTCCCTAAGCCACACCCCCCTAAACAAGGCGATGTACGAGTGCCAAAAAGGGTCAAACTTACACGCGTCACGTGCTCCCTAAGCCACACCCCCCTAAACAAGGCGATGTACGAGTGCCAAAAAGGGTCAAACTTACACGCGTCACGTGCTCCCTAAGCCACACCCCCCTAAACAAGGCGATGTACGAGTGCCAAAAAGGGTCAAACTTACACGCGTCACCAAACGCAATTCAAAAACAGCTTCACGACCACTTAATCCTTTTGAAAAATAGTTTGGTTTTGCCATTGTACTCGATGAAGTGAACAGTTTGTGTGTTTGTAGGCTATGACGTCAGAGTTAGTACATTCCAACGAGGTGTAAAACCAGAAGCAGAAAGATAAGGAACGCTATAAAGGAGAAGCAAAATGCATTTATAAGGTTTAAAATAACAGGACTGGAGTTTGATTTATATCATTATCGGAGTAAACAGCAGCAAGTTAAGAAAATAACTCGGCAAGCCAAGAGAGAGTATGAGAATGACATGGGTAAGAATGTTAAACATAACAGCAAGGCTTTCTTTAAGTATATCAGGGGAAAAGAACAGGTTAGGACCAGTGTGGGCCCATTGAGGAATAGCACCGGGAGAGTGGTGAGTGATAAAAGTGAGATGGCAGGCTTATTAAACAGGTATTTTGCTTCAACTTTTTCACAAGAACAGTCAGGAGAATTGCCAATAGCTGAGAGTGTCTATCGAGGAGGTGAGGAAAGGCTTTTACAGAAGATCCAGGTTGGAGTGGAGGAAGTAAAGGAACAAAACAGGAAATCTAAGAGTTGATAAGGCTCCGGGTCCAGATAATATGCACCTGAGAGTGTTGAGAGAAGTGGTTGAGCAGGTAAGCAAGATGTTAACGGATATTTTAAATCGCTCACTGGAGTCAGGACAGGTACTGGAGGATTGGAGAGTATCAAATGTAACACCATTATTTAAGAAAGGATCCAGTGAAGAATTGGGAAACTATAGACCTGTTAGTTTGACTTCAGTTGTGGGGAAGGTGTTGGAGACATTAATTGAGGACCGGATGAGGAACCGTTTAAATAAATACAAACTAATTAAAGGGAGTCAGCATGGATTTACCAAAGGTAGTTCCTGTTTAACAAATCTTTTAGAGTTATATGAAGCAATGTCTGATTGGGTGGATGAGGGAAAGGTAGTGGGCATCGTATATCTAGACTTTAAGATGCATTTGATAAGGTACCACATCGGAGGTTGTTAGTCAAAGTGAGGACTTGTGGTGTGGTTGGTCAGGTATCTAATTGGATTGCAAACTGGTTTTGTGGAAGGAAGCAAAAAGTGGCTGTGAGTGGGAGGATGTCTTGCTGGGAGGATGTAAGTCATGGGGTACCTCAGGGATCAGTACTCGGACCATTACTATTCATTATTTACATCAACGATTTGGATTGTGGGGTGAAGAGTAAACTTTACAAATTTGCAGACAACACAAAGCTTGGAGGTGAGGTGGATAGCAGAGGGGGTGGTGATCAGATACAGGAAAGTATTGATACTTTTATAGATTGGGGAAAAGATTGGCAGATGGAATTTAACCTGAGCAAGTGTGAGGTGATGGGGATGGGAAAGAACAATGAAAATAGAGATTACAGGATGCAAGGGGTAATTTTGGAGCGTGTCTCACAGGAGAAGGATCTGAGGGTGGTAATAGATACGGGAGGTAAGCAGGCAGCACAGTGACAGGCAGCTAGAGGTAAAGCAAATTGTGTATTAGGTTGTATTCGGAGGTTGTATTTATTATAAATAAAAAGAGGTGGTGTTAATATTATACAGGAATTCAGTGAGGGCCACATCTAGAATATTGTGCAGTTCTGGTCACCACAATTCAGGAAGGGCATAGATGCCATCGAGAGGGTTCAGTGTCGGGCTATTAGATTGATTCTGGGCCTCGCTCGACTCAGCTATGAGGAGCGGTTGAAGGAGACAGGGCTTTATACACTAGAAAGGAGGCGGTTACGAGGAGATATGATAGAGATGTTTAAGATGATGAAAGGTCGAGATAAAATAAGTGAAGATGAATTATTCAACAGAGTAGACAGTGATAGGACCAGGGGCCATACATAGCCTGACAGTAAAGAAGAGTAGAGTTAAGACAGTAGCAAGGCAGGAGACTTTTACTCAGAGAGTAGTTAATGTATGGAATGGCCTCCCTGAAAAGGTAGTGGCAGCAGAAAAAGTGGATAAGTTTCAATTGGAATTTGATAGGTACCGGGAAGTTATGGAGATAGAGGGGTATGGGGATGTTGGCAGGACTTTTAGGTAGTTTGAGCATTGATAAGTGATTGTGTACATGCGTACAGAGTGCTGTTGGTGGGGGTCTCATCAAGGGGTGTTGTGTGGTTGTTGTGCGTTTTTTAAACCAAGCTCATGCCCCTTCCTCTGGGGGGGGAGGGGGAATACAAAAACTACAGGAAAAAACCCACTAAAAAACACTTCATTTAAAAAAAAAAACAACACATTTTGCATTTTCTTTTTTTGGTCTGGTGTTGATGTGGTGCAGGCATGATGGGCTGAATGGCCTCCACCTGTGTCTAATTTCCTTGTGTTTCCTTGTATAACAGCAAAGTGACTCGTATTGAAATGTTGTTACACATAGTGTTTCCGATGGTTCTCAGTTTCTCCATTGAACTCTATCTAAGACTGGAAAGATTATGAGCAGTGCAAATTAGTAGGCCCACTCGTAGCAGATATATTTTGACTCAGATGATAAATTATCAGGAGATCTTGAATATTGAATGTGAATTTGGAGTTGAAAGTCAGAAACAATGTGAAAACTTTCTCACATAAACATAGCACAACGCAGGACACGGTAAATCATGCACTGGGCCTAACAACATGGCAGCGTGTGCATAGAAAAGGGTCTGTGCAATACGTCTGTGGTGACACAATCGTGCGTGCAATATGAATAGCCATACTCCTTCCAGTCATATATACAGTTCAATGGGTTCCCCAAGGTCGACATGGTTGGAGCCAACCGGACTCGGTCAAAAACCGAAAAGAGTGACAATAATGTCAGGCAAACAAAAAACGAGAAAGCAAACAGTGTCAGAATGAGTCCGGATGTTTTGTCAAGTGCTGGTAAAGCTGTTTTTAAAAAGTATAATTCCTATAGATGTTTGTGTTGTAAAGTTTTTAGATCTTGTGAATCTTTTGTTGCTGATTGTGAATGTTTGTTGGGATGTAAATCAAAGTACATTATTTATCTTCTCACTTCACCCCCTCAGCTACCGGATCGGTTTCATCACTTATTGGCATTTCATCACTTATTGGGAAGGGCCCGAAACAGCGTAGCGCTTACCTTGTGTAGGTCTTCTTGGGTTGTTTTATGCAGCTTCTTTGGCTGGAGTGTGGGAGGGGTCAATTATATGTATAATTCTAGCCACCTGGGTTTAGTTGATTAGGTGAGAGCTGATTGGCTAGTCCCTCTGTTCATAGGTGAGAGATGTGGGTGGGTTGGTCTTCATTTATATGTTGACTGTTTTTGACGTTTGCACATGGTGTATGCTTGGGAGCCTTGTTGGTATGCATTGCTGTCTGCACCGTTGATGATGATTCGCCAATAAGTGATTAAACCGGTCCGGTAGCTGAGGGGTGTGGAGCATTGGGATCCTCATGTGTGCACTATGTGTGAACGTCTTTTTTGTTGTTGAGGAACTCTGGGAAGGGTTCGAAACAGCATAGCACTTACCTTGTGTAGGTCTTCTTGGGTTGTTTTACACAACTTCTTCGACTGGAAGAGTGTGGGAGGGGTCAATTATAGATATATAGGTATATAGATATATAGTATTAAATAATGGAGGGATTTAGATAAAAATAAGTAAATATTATTTATAAAATACATGAGAAATAAGCACTCATAATTTATCATGCCTGGTGTTGGCTTAATGGTTAGGGTGGTGGACTTGAGATCCAAGGGTCCCAAGTTCAAATCCCGCTGATCTGTTGAATTAATACCAGGTGGGGTTAACTCGGCCTGTCATCCTTCCGAGGTCAGTAAAATGAGTGCCAGCATGCTGGTATACTGTGTCGGAGTGGCTACCTGTCCAGGATTGTGCCCAATAGCCATGGAGACTGCTTCGGCAGCACCAACTCTCTGCACAGAGTATGGTCCCAAATGGATGGATATAATTTATTGGTGGTTGCTAAGAAATGCAATGTAGCATGTTAAAATCGGTTGTTAATGAGTTTGAGTCTATGGTTATATGGAGGTGCTGTGTAATGGACATGTCTACAAGGTAAAGTGTTTATCGCTTCAAATATTATCACATAAAGTGGTGCATGATTAAAGTTATTCAAATGAAGTAACACTTTAAATAAAAGGAAGGATGAAATAAGTTTGAGTAAGGTTATTGCATTGCTGTGTTGAATGACTGTCTGGACACAACTTTGAGGTTGTGGGTCCATTGATGTTGAGTAATCTACTGATGTGGACCGGCAACCGGGGTTGTGGATCTGCCATTTGGAGAGGTTCTGGGCTGAAAGTATCAAAACCTCGATGAAAAACGGTGCCCAACTGATGATCTGGGCATTACCAGATAGAGTGTGTGTGTGTGTGTGTGTGTGTGTGTGTGTGTGTGTGTGTGTGTGTGTGTGTGTGTGTGTGTGTGTGTGTGTGTGTGTGTGTGTGTGTGATGTCTGGCTTCCTTCTTGGGACAACGGTGCACTAATTGGTGTATATTTTGATTTGCATCCCATATCTTTCTGTATAATAATATTCTAAGGCATCAAGGGGGGTCCATCCTTATGGAGCTAAAAGGCTTTTCCCCCATGACCCCCACTCCCTGTTGACCCCACAGTCGGACGTGGGATGTCGTCCCATTGTGTAAACCACTCTTCGATTGTCCTGATGTCCATATCACTAAGAATGCCAACTTTGCTTCTTTGGAGGGAGGACTCATTACCCACGCTGGGTCGGCTGTTCACATCACACAGTCTTCACGCCCCATGAGTGTGCTGAGCAAGAGTACAATGTCGTAATGAACTTTGCTTCTCCAAGGGGAGGGGGTCCGACCTTCTCTTCTCCTATATAATAGGTTAGGGCTTTTCTGTTGTGGTAGTTTTACCATGGGCTTCTGCTCTTATAAGAGGTCGACTGGCATGTGGATAATCACAGTATGGTGGATGTAAGCAATAAAAATTATAAACATAGTCCAGCTGTTATAGGTTTATTACACCGTTCTCGAATCGAGCAATCGGAGGTGGGTGTCGCATGCAAGAACACGCTTTCCTTCAGGTAAAGAAGGTTAATCCAGCTCGCTGTCCCATCTATAACTAGAACGACACTCGGTAGAGTACATATCTACACCAGGTTGAACAGTTTACATTTTGTACCCCAATGATCGGTCGGATCTGAACCAAAATCGAATCGGCTTGTTCTCGTCACCTAACCAACTCATCCACCAAGTTTTGTCCAAACTCATCCACAACTTTGTGATATTGTGCTATACTGTATATCATTTTGGTCCAATATCTCTCAATGGTGAAGAATCACTTTAAAATTCCAGTATCCACATCAGAATCTTCACCAAAATCGAATCAATTTGTCCTTTGCGCACACGCAACCTGTCCACCAAATTTAGTCCGAATCCATCCACAACTTTTTGAGATCTGCTCACAATCAAACAGACAGACAGGTGTGAAAACACAACCTCCATCCACCTTCGGTGGCAGAATTAGATAAGTGTTCATGAAAATAGAATTCTAGAGCCTTTGGAAGAATAAACCCAATCGGTATGATGGAATGTCGAAGTTGTGAAGTGCAGGTAAATGGTCAAAAAGATTAATGGAATGGAGTATTTTTATACGAGGTTCATGGAAGAGCGAGGAGACAGGATAAAATGGTAATGAAACATTGGGGAAGTGGGTAGATACAACCAACAAGGAAACTTAGAGGGTTGAGTTAAATACAGTTAATGGGAGTTTAACATTACAGGTGGCAATTTGGGAGGACATGAGATGGTAGCGTACCTCCTCTTTGAAGTCTTGAAGGGGAGAGTATGATTGAACCATCTCCAAAAGGCAGTTGCACAACGGGAGAAAATAAGGACAAAGGAGTGCATAGGAGGGGGCTAACAAAACGGAGAGGCCTCCAACCAGTTTGCAATGTCGAGCAATAGACCTCAATTCAAAACAATCCAGAAGAGACACAAGTGATGCTGGATTGCCAGCCCAAAAAGGGGGGGGGGGAGCAGCGCTCCACTGAGATAAGGACAAAGGCCTTACAGACTAAAGAGCTCTGATTATTTTACGTAAAGACTTGCAAATAATGGAGGACACCCAGTGCGTGGTTGGCTTTGGAGGCCTGCTTTTCTGTTTGATTAGCCCAGGAACGGTCACGACTGATGGTGAGATCCAGAAAGTCACGAGATTGAACCTGTTCGAGTGGCTTAACATGAAAATAGACAGGTGGGTTTTGTTTGCAGATTTTTTCTGAATAACAGCGTGAGACTGAGCAGTGGGACAGTGTGATGGACCTAACGTTGTAGATCCTGTACCCGCAAAGTGCAGCATCGGGTGCAGAGGGAACCTTTATGGATTGATGCCTTTTAGCTACACATTCAAGAGCCATTAACTTACAAGCATTTTCACAGCATATTCGAAAACGAAATACATTGACTGAAGTTTATGTTAAGAATGCATTTCCTGTTTAAATAGTCATATTAGTTTATCACAAAACTTGCTGCTCCAAAATGCTGGTTTGATTCCCTTGTTAAAGAAGAAACTATAACTAGAGATCATACCCCCAAAGTCTTGAGAAAAAAGACATGGGAAGGATCTTTTAAACTCTTGCTGTGCACTTCCAAGCATAATCTACATTTCCAACGAGCTGCTATTTTGTCTGAATCTCGTTGTTACTCTGCACTCAAAGCGGGCGGCAAATTTTATTGGTCGAGACGGTGTAAAGTTTTGCCCAAGTACGGCTAAACTGCAGGTTTTTCAAAGTGCAAAGAAGGCGATTTGTGTTCTACCTTGTTCAATTATATAATTCAACTGAAATAAAAGGAACGTTTTAAAGGCTGTATAAAAATGCACCATCTTCCACACCACCTTATTTAACACGTCACATAAGTTCTTCGTGGATTTTGTTTGTGTCCTTTATGACATGCCTAAAAACAGTAAGTTTCCTGTTTGGAATGATTTTCAGCTTTGTTTGACTGTCAGGCAGACAGACAGACTGAAGCAAATGCTTTACTATGCTGTGTGCATGCACACTCGGGATGAGATTCCATAAAATTTGCAAAATCAGAACCAAAGTACAGTACTACAAAACTGCAGGTTCGTGTTCTAATGTTCGAAATGTAAAATACAACTGAAATGAAGTAGTTCCTCGATCATAGACTGATGTCTGTCAGACCGACAGAGAGAGAGAGAGTGAACCAATTGCTTAACCCAGTTTTGTGTTACGCATACGTGGTAATGATTTTCAGAATATATTTGGCATACTTGTATCAACTTCACAGGTTCTGGGTTGGCTCGACGAGCTGAGTTTCTCAATTTGGTGACTCCAGGTTCAAGTCCCATCTCCACTGTAGGGAAGGCAATGGCGAACCACCCGGTCCATTTTGTTTCCCAGAAAGCTGCTTTGGAAGAATTACCGTACTCCGATGAAGGTATTCTGATCTTCTGTGGAGCAATATAAAAGGTTATGATCTAAATAAATGAATTGGAAGAACAAGTACGGCAGGTTAGCTCAATCCACACAAGTGGTACATAAAAGACAAGCCAATAATAAAATTGTCCACAACTGTTTATTGAAATGAATAAAAAATAAACTCAATTTAATAAAAGATGGTTGTGGCAAAATGATTGTCAAATGTTCCCCCCAAAAATGATACTTCAAATAACATATCCTTTTCAATAAGCAAGTGAAAACAGCATCGCAATACGTTTTGTAGTGATTTTTGTTGTTGTGAACTTATATATTTACCTTTTGTAAACAGAAAATTTCATGTTAGTCGAAGGTATCCACCCAACCACCACCACCTTCCATCGTCACCAATGAACCAGAATTTTGATAAAGCGTGGGTGCTGCCAAAGCAGTCTCTTGGTGGGGAATATGCTGGGTGGTTTGAAGTTGCTTTCCCACAAATCAGTCAGGGCAGGAACTTGTAATATATTTAGGGTTCCAGCAGGGTTGACAGGATGGCCGAGAGGTATGCATCCTAATCTCAAAACCATATGTTCCGAGTTGGAATCCCGACCCAGCAATAAACTGTCATCCCAATGTTTCACAGGCAGGGTTATTCAGCAATGTGTGTGCCGTCCCTCCAATGGACGTTAAACGGGAGTCCTATCTGCCGGAATTAGATGGTGGACATTAGAGATCCCACAGTCAGCGAGTCCTTCACTCGATGACAATTCACTTAATTGTCTTAAGACACGACAATTAGATGTCCTTCACAAAGAGACAGCGAGCTATCGCCAGCACCTTGAACAAATTCCAAATTCCTGACCTAACCTTTGTCCAACGTCAGGCATGTCCAGCAGGTTCAGAAAAGACGGGTCAAAACTTCCCCCGGCCAACCCCACAAGAACGTGGGAATAATTGTCACCATTAAAGAAGATTCAGGGTGACAGCGATAACTCACCTACTCTTCATGAAAAGCACTTTGGGGGGGGGGGGATCTTTAACATCCAGCAAGACGACTGGCACTGGCAGACTGGTCCATAGGCCTAATTCCATACACAATGGTGCCTCACCCTGGCTGTGAAACACCAAGGTGACACTTTATAGCTGGATTGAGATTCAAACCCAGACGGGACAGTTCAAAGGTGAGTGTACATTCCTCAAGGCTATCCTGCCAGCTCACCTCAAAGTTAAAATAAGCATGAAGCAGTTCCATGTACGAGAAGTGCCAAAGGATATTGCCATTACCAATAAACAACAAAGCACAGTACATCTCAACCTAAAATCCTGTTACATGCTCAAATCTTTGTTGCACATTTTGAACATGGAGAACATCGACGATGCCAGCTTACAAACAGTTCAGTTTGGACCAGACTGCATAATCACAAAGAATCTTCACAGCCATGTTTACCTCAGAGAACACGAGAACTACTGCTCCACACAGCAGTGGCTTCTCAGCTTAAACACCAAGAACAGCTCTCACCACTGCTTTAAATAATATCCAGCTCAGGCTGAACAGAGCAAGATGAAAAGCCTGTTGGCTTAGCAGTTAGGCTGGCTGGCTTGGGATCTTATGGTCCTGAGTTTGAGCCCCTGTTGGCAGTCAAATTAACACCAGGTGGGGTTGACTCAGCCTGTCATCATTCCGAGGTCGGCAACATGATTACCAGCATACTGGTAATAGGGGCATTGCCTCAGCAGCACGTGCCCTTCGCCAATGATGCTACCTGCAGCCTTGTGCTGCATCCGGAGGGGGAGTAGGAGGAGGAGGAGGAAGTGAAGGAACACCTGATCTTGTCCCTTTGGTTGGCAGAAAAACGTCCTGCAAGTAAACTAGGGACATCACATCTCATCTCAACTCAGTGTCTTGTGGCAGTTGCTCAAATCACAAAATTGCAAGTTGGATGCACTGTTCATTTATGATACTGCAGTCGTGATTATTTCGGGTGGTTCAAACTTGACCTGGACGTTTTGTTTCTAAAAGTAGATCCGTATGTGCAGGTCAATCGTTTTTATGGAAACTTGTCTTTGGAATGTTGACAGCCAATCTATTCAACGAATGTACATTTGATCGAGAGTCAAGAAAATTGCTGGTTGCAGCATTACCAAGGTGCAGCTATGCTGCTGATGCAGTGCCCCTACAGATGAGACGAGGAAGTTGGAATTTTGGTCGAGTGCTGGTACAGGGTGGCTTTTTGAAAAAAAAAATGAACAAAATCTACACGACGTTGATCAAGGTATGCTAACCGCTATGGGAAGCAAGATGCCCGATGTTTCAGGCATTTAGCCTTCGTCAGAGAAAAAGAGGGCCCGAGGGTCTGAACGAAGAAGAGATTCTCTTTTACACTGACGAAGGGTGAATGCCCGAAAACGAAAGTTTCTCCTTACTTCCCATGGTGGTTGCATACCTCGACCAATGTACCATCAATTTCATCCATCGTTCTCACATTCTCCTATAACCTGTCTAGCCTGGGTTTGAATCCCAACTCAGCTATAAACTGTCATCCTGGTGTTTCACAGGCAGGGTGATTCATCAATGTGTGTGCGCCGTCCCTCAGATGGATGTTAAACTCGGCATCCCGTCTGCCGTCATTAGTTGGTGCATGCCAAAGATCCCACGGTGTCCTTTGTGAAGAGTAGGCCAGCTATCACCGGCACGATGAACAAATTACAAATTCCTGCCCTAACCAACAGTGAGAACTGCATCAGTACACAGTCGCATTCCCAGCATTGATGTAAACCAGAATAGTACTGCAGCATAGCAAACCAATTGTTCGACTTTTCATAAAAGCACCAAAATTGGCACATATGTTGACTAATGTATTCTGAACAATTCTGGATCTGGAGCCACTTGAGATTTTGCCTTGGTCAGCTTTGGCGGCCATTTTCCATTCTACTTTAACAACATGGGATATCTGTCATTGTTATTCTCTTTGTAGGTTTCTCAGAGATGATAAATACTCCATATGATGTGCATTTACAAAGGAAAACAATACAAATGTCATTTGTGTTGATTTATTATATTTCCAACCATTGTATTGGGGGAAAATGGTCATTTTTATGGGAAAATCCATTTTCGCACACAGCATCAGTGACAGATTCAGAAATATTTTGTTGTGGTGGTGGTAGTGGTGGAAGTGGTGTTGTAATTGGTAATATTGGCTACATGTGGCCCATGCTGCAGAACATGACCACCGTCGGATTCAAGTTTGAACCGTAGACACCGACGTCGTCATCTTGGCGGTGATGATAGCCCAGGCACTACCATGCATGGTGAACTCTGGATTGCCTTTGGGACGGGCAAGAACTACCGCTACATCCCTGCTCATGAAATAGCTGCCTCCCTCGGTCCACAGAAGGCACATGCCCTCCCCATCTTCCATGCCATGACCGGATGTGACACGGTATCAGCATTCGTGGGGCATGGGAAGAAATCTGCCTGAGCCACATGGAACTCGTTTCCAGAACTGAAAGATTCTCTTGTGACCCTGACCACCACACCAGTCAACATCCAGGATGACGCAATGCACTGCATTGAAAGGTTTGTGGTGCTCCTCTATGACCACACCAGTCCATATACGGATGTCAACGAGGCCAGAAAGAAACTCTTCGCCAAGAGGAACTCCATCCAATGCATCCCACCTACCTACGATGCTTTGGAACAGCATGTGAAGAGCTCAGTCTTCCAGGGTGGCGATGTCTGGGGGCAGGTCTTGGTCCCTCAACCCGTGCTTCATCACCAACAAGCTGGGGCTGGCGGCAAACAGAGGATGGGTCCTACGAACCGCTCTGGACCACAATCCCTGAGGCTTCAAAAAGCTGCTTCGAGCTGGTGTCGTGCGGCTGCAAAAAAGGCTGTAGAAACCGCTGCAAATGCAAGAAGGCTAATCTGAAATGCACTGGACTGTGTGCTTGTGAAGGAGAATGCTAGTAGACAGATGCAGTAGACACAGACTGAGATATCGGCCGAGCTTAGAATGTGCAAATGTAAAGTCGCATTGCTTGTAAAAGTGTTGACTTCTTGATCCAGAGCCAGTACACTTGAGCTCAGAAACTCATATTGTACTAGACTGATGTATGCGTGTACCATGTGTCCTGGTAGAATGGTAGTAAACAGTAAACCGTAGCCGCTTCAAAGTGAAGTGTGCAATAATTTGACAACATTTTCTGAGTTTGTCATTATCACGATTATCAGTTCCCTTTTCAAAATAGAGTAAAGTATGTAATCTGTAATGCAATTTTTGTTGATTCCAAACCCATTGAATGTGATGAATATCATTTGACTCTTGTTCTCCAGGCAATAATGGGTACTTTTCAACGAAAAGTTTCAGGAGAGCAGCAATTTACAAATCAAATAATGGCTTTTTTACCGAAAATACTGGCTCATAATATTTGAATACGCCTTTTCATGGTCAATTTACTGAATTTTACACTTTCCTTATATCTACCACCAATACAATAAGAAAATAAGAGCATGTAGCCAATTTCGCTAAAGTAGAATGACGGCCATTTTGGAAAATGGTCGCCGAAGCTGACCAAGGCACAATCTCGGGTGGCTCCATATCTAGAATTGTTCGGAATACATTATTCCACATGTGCACCAATTTTGGTGCTTTTATGCAAATTTGAACAACTGATCTGAAATATCAGACTACGCTGCAGGACGAGAATGCCATAAGCGACACACAAAATAAATGAATGATCTATTGTTCTCCCCATCCGCCAATACAAATCAACAACAGCCTTCACAAGATCTGGATCTTCTTCTTCTTCATTCACCTTTTTGAAAGGCCTTGTTACGCTCAAAATCCATTCACTCTGCTCACCTGCACCCCTGGTCCAACTCTCCTCGCTTGTGAAACCGCTTTACCGTGTCAATTCCAACTTCACTTTCCTCCAGGGGTACAAGTCAACAGTGCACCACCATCTCAAGTCATCCTCCCTCCGATGAACACCCACCTACCCAAGGTTACAATGTCTCTCTCCCTCTCCGCTTTTCCAGCCTATTGCATACACCTGTTGTCGAGCTTTTCGATTTGTTGGCATTTTACCCAGTCTTCGTTTTCTTACACGAGTCTGCATTTTATGCAAAAATTAAAACGCATGTAATTGCACGTTTCCTGATTTAGCGCATGCATTGAAAACTAAAAGGTAAAAACGACGGTGGAACAACAAATGAAGAAGAAGCTTCAGCTCAATTAAAACATCAAGCTCGTTATCAAGACGAAAATATCCAGGTCAAGTTTGAACCATCCTCATCATTCACGCCAACTCATTCCAGAGGGTGCAGAGACAGCCCGAGACCACTGGTGACGTTTCTCGAGCTCATGTTCAATGCTGAACAAGCCGGGAGTCCACCGCAGGGTGTTTTACGATTTCGTCAGTGTTGTAGCAACGAGAGGTAGAAAACTGCTATTGATGCCATTAGCAGCGCCAAATAACAGTTGAAGACCACAAGAAGCCGGTGTAGCTTTAGAGCACACTGTGCAAAACCCTGAAAGTCTCAGTAGCACAAAAAGGAGAACAAATAACTTTTTTGAACACACAAAGCATAGGTACCAACACATAATGATTAATGGACCGTAGTGCTTTGATTTGACTGGCCCATAAACATCCCAGAAGCAGAATATGACTGATAATAAGGCAACAAATATTAAATGGTCATCTCAAAAGGTTCGGTACAGCTGTCATGCAACTTACTGGCAGCTGAGGGTGAGATCCTTTCAGCTGCTCTATCAAAATCTTCATCGGAGTCCTGAGCACCAAGACCTGTACACATCATTCCCTTGTATTCCTGGAGAGCCTCATGCAAGGACCAAAGCTGGCAGAGGAGACCCATGTCCAACTGGCGTAACCCCATCTAGAACCAGAGGAAAAGATGCTGAGGGGCACCAATGACACAGCATTATTATTCTGCATTTTGCAAAATAACACAATTACAAGGATCTATTTGAACTGTCGTGCCGATTCACAGAAGCTCACCATCTCTTGTCGTAGCATGACAAGGGATCTGTCTATGCTGCCTGACTTTGAGCCCCCCATTCCCATAATTCCAGCAGCTCCCTTGCTCAGAGCAACATCCATGCCGCCCACGGACGAGGTCGCTGCCACGATGCCACCGGCCCTCGCTGGCCTTATGGCCTGGCTCAAATCATCCTGGATACGATTCTTCGTGGCACACAGGCGTTGGAGCTGTCGGACAGAGCCACTGCTCGAGCTCACGAGGCCACTCAGGCTCTTGGGCAAGGGAGGCAGGCCTGGGATGCAGAATGGAGGATCCCGAGATCCAACTGATGTCTTGCGCAAAACTTTCCCTCTGTGAGCATTCATCTTGTTGATGAAAAGATTGCAAATATATTGCATATAAAGTTGTCAAATTTTCTCCTGCAAGAGATAAATATATCAGAAAGTTAGAAAGTATATAATAATAAATATGTAAATTGATCAATGGCTCCACCACGAGAGGGAAGAGGGAAAACAATAAGGAAATTAGCATTTATGAAAAGGAGTAGAATGTGGGCAGATGGGAAAGAAGTTTGGAATGCGAAAGTAGTAAAGTGAGGGGGGGGGGGAGGGGGCAAGTATGGAGTATAGGGGAGTAAAAAAGTCCCATTTCAGGATACAAAATCAATTTAGAATTTCATCATTTTTCATTTAAACCCTTAACAAGGTGCCCCGTTGGCAAGGTTTGAAAGCAAATACATACAACCCACAATGGACGAAATCAATAGGGTGATGACTGAGGTATGCTAACCGTCGGAGGAAGTGAGGAGAAACGGACGTCACAGGCATTAACTCTTCTTGTCGATCAAACTCCACTTTTCTTTCATCTAAATGACTATAAAAGACTCCATCAACCTTGTGTTTCACATCACAGCATAATGAATATCACAGCTTTACAAGGATGGCATACTGGTGGACAGTAGACAAGCATACCACAGGTCGTTTATTCAAATCCATCAAAAGGCATCACTATTAAGAGAGAACAGCTGCGACATCATTGGCACAAAGTTAAATTTCCACTCAATAGCTCACCTCCAAGGAGAGAACAGGTGACAGGAAGCTGTCCAACAGCTCGAGTCCCACTCAACTGCTCTGCTCCAGGGATCGAACAGCGTATACCTGCCAGATCGCCTCCAGGGAATGATCAGCCGATACCCACTAAGATTGCCTTCAAGGAACAAACCGTCTATACTCACCAGAATGCAGAGTTATTGACTCGGACTCGCGTCACAAAATTTTGTGACTTGCGACTTGATGAAATTGACTTCAGATTCAGACTTGGTGTCTGGGGACTTGTGATTTGCTTGCAACTTACATGCGACTTGAGTTTATAATTATTTGTTGGCAATGTTCGGAAAATAATCGTTGAATAAATGTCGAATCAAAACGGGGTTTAACATTGATGGAAAATTATTTTCCATCGTTCGGTCAATGGTTCGGTCAATGATGACATATACCTTGTACATATATACTGTACATGAGCAGCATGCCAACGCTCGACAGCCGCCGAGTCGTATACCGTTCTCCACTGAGGTTAAAGGGAATGTCCACTCTCCAGACAGCACACCACGTCCAAGTGGCAAGCACCAAGCTTACCAACGTGGCGACTTGGGAAACAACTTTATCATGTCCACACTTGGACCCTGATCAGTAACCCTGTGCATGTCCACACCTGATAAAATAAACTAGAAGGGCACTCGGTAGAGCACATACCTCCACCACACAATGCCTGATCCACGAGAACATGTCAGGCCCAATACATTTTTGAAATATCATGCCCCATTTACTATCTCGTGAGTGCTATGTCGTTTTCGCCCCATCTCTCAATGGGGAAGAATTACTTTAAAAATTAAATAATTCTCGTTTGCAGATCCGGATTCGGATCTTCACCAAAATTGAATCAATTCGTCGTTGCCATACACCCAACCTGTCCACCAAGTTTCATCCGAATCCATCTACAACTTTTTGAGATATCCTGCACACAAACAAACAAACAAACAGACAGAAAGGGGTGAAGACATAACTTCCTTCACCTTCGGTGGCAGAGGTAAAATATTTAGTAATTATTAAAATGCATCAGTTCACTTGGATTATTCAAACCTCATCAATAATTGCAAAATTATATCATGACATGAGCCTGGTGTTGGCTTCGTGGTTAGGGTGGCAGGCTTGGGATCCTCGGGTCCTGAGTTAGAGTCCCGTTGGCTGCTGAATTAACACCAGGTGACGTTGACTCAGCCTGTCATCCTCCTAAGGTCGGCAAAATGAGTACCAGTGGCACAGCTGTGCTCCAAGAAATGGTCGGAGTGGTGACCCATCCAAGATTGTGCCAAATAGCCAAGGAAAAACTGCTTTGGCAATTCCAATGCTCTGTTCAAGAGTATGGGTCCAAGAAGACAACACGAAATATCTTATAAAAATTAAAACATAAAAAGTACATCAACGTAAAAGACAACAATTGAAGTTAATAAGTTATACGTTATATTTTAACTTGCATAATAAAATCTCCTTTCCCATTCCACATAAAATGCTTTGGTTCTAAGTGTAGACCATTTAAACACAAGCTGACGTTACTGACGAGTCTCATGTACACATTGTGATGTTTTTCAGACAACGGGGAAACACATACAACACACTTCGAGGAACCAGGTGGAGTTATCTCGGTAGTATATTGTGCAGCTAAATTGCGCACGCCCCCTCCCCTGCATCAGTGGGAAGGGAACATGCATTGTGTTTGTAACATAATCAAACCCCATTGTCACTCTCTCACTCTGTGTGTGTTTATATACATATATATATATATATATATATATATATATATATATATATATATATATCTGCACACCTTTACTGTACAGCATGCACACGCAAGCACGTACCATAAAATTCGGACCATTGAGCGCGTCGTTATATAAGCCGCACCCCCTAAATTTTTTTTAAAATCTGGAATTTAAACACACACAAGCCGCACTGGTTTATAAGCCGCAGATGTTGCACAAAAAAACAAGCGCAAAACGTCCGAAAATTAGCCACAAAAAAGTGAGAAACTCGACAGCCACAGAAACTTGTCAGACGAGCGCAAAGCACAAATTCAGTGACAAAGCAACACCAAAGAAACACAATAATACACACAATCAAAAATAGCGGTAATCACATTTATTCGTCGTCGTCGTCATCATCATTTCCACTGAAGCCACTGAAAGCTTCGTCTTCAGTGTCGGAGTTGAACAACAGAAGCACAGCTTCGTCTGCAGTGGCTGCATCGCTGACTCCGCCTCTTTTTCACTGTCGGATTAATCCGAGTCTTGCTGGCTGGAGCTGGTGGCTTCTCTGTCGTCTGCTACATACAAGAGTTCAGCTTTGCGAAAGCTGTTGACGATCGTAGATTGTTTTACTTTTCCCCACGCTGTCAAAATCCATTGACAGACCTCCACGAAGCTTGCTGATCGCATACGTCCAGTTTTGGTGAAAGATTTTTTGCCACTGGTCATCCATGTTTCCTATTCGACACGCAGTGCTACTTTGAAAGCACGATTAACACTGATATCAAGAGGTTGAAGATATTTGGTCGTGCCGCCTGGGATCACTGCTAGGATGGAGTTGGTCGATCTGATTGCTTCTTTTATGGTATCAGTAATGTGGGCCTTCATGCTGTCCAAAACCAACATGGCCTTGTTTCGGTGGAAGAACCCTCCCGGTCGCTTGCCGTCACGGACCACTCGCCCAGGGCGACGGAGCACGGACCACTCGGCCAGGTCGCTTGCCTTTTGGAAACTTCTCCTTTGGCAACGGAACACGTTTAAATATGACCATTGGTGGAAGTTTTTCTCCGGATGCCGTGCAGCTCAGGACGCAAGTAAAATTGGTTTTCTCGTGACCAGTTGTTTTTCAATAGATGGACGATTCGCCTTTCTTCTTTACAGTCCGATTGAGAGGTAGGTCAAAGGTCAGAGGGACCTCATCCATATTAATTATGTCCTGGGGAGCAATGAAGTTCTCTGCTATTTTCTCCTGCGTGTAGTTCCGAAAGTTTGCGATTTTTCCTTCGAAGTCAGGAGGGAGTTGTTGACAGAGAGTCGTTCGTGCTCCGACAGAAAGACCTTTGTGTTTCATAAATCTGAAACACCATGACTGCCCGCCCTGAAATTCTTCTATTTTCTTTTCTGCAGCGATCGATCTTGCTTTGAGTCTAATCTGAACAGTAGAAACACCCCGACCATCCACTCTCTGTGTAACCCTGTCTTAAAGTTCGTCTTCCAGTTCAGGCCATCAGCATTTCCTACCTCTGAAAACCTTTGTTGACTTTTTGCAGCGAGAAAGTTCGCCCCTCCGCTTTCTCCAACGTCTGATCATGGATTCATTCACTCCAAGTTCATAGGCAGCAGCTCAGTTTCCCTTTTCAATAGCCAGTTCAATCGCCTTCATTTGAAAGCTGCATCGTAAGCATTGCGTCGTGTTTTCGGCATGATGGAAGTTGTCTACACAAGGGCGATTAACTGAATGTTTCGTGTGTGTAAAGGCCGTGTGTAAATTTGGAGGAAAAAACCGTAAACAGTTATCATGAGCACACTTTTACAGTGAGTTTTGAATTCATGAAGAGTCAAAACCAGTTTTGAAACCTAATGTTAATCTAAACATAGACTGGAGACTGACAACAACTTGATTTGGCCTGAACGCGTTGTCGGGAAAACCCACATCGGAAAAATCCATAAACAAGCCGCATCGTTATTTTAGCCGCAGAGGTCGAAGTTGAGGGAAACAGTTGGGGCTAATAGTCCAATTTTTACGGCGCGCGCGCGCGCGCGCACACACACACACACACACACACACACACACACACACACACACACACACACACACACACACACACACACACACACACACACACACACACACACACACACACACACACACACACACACACACACACACACACACACACACACCAATCCAGTCTACACAGAAAAACCTGAGCAGGCATGGCCGAGCAGAAGGACTAGGTGGATATTCCGCTGGCCAGGATGAAGCCACGCTTAACCGTGCCATGCTGCCAAGCTTGAGGAGCCATTGGGTGTAGCAGGGAGAGACGGCGCTGCAATGGGAAAACAGGCGGATCAACAGCATCCGGCCGTGATGGAGGGCAAATTGTGGCGATGAAAACCAGGACTGAAGGCCAGAACAGAGGTGATGCATCTGGGAATCAACACAATATGAACTGGTGAACCTGCGAGGACAAGCTGGTGACAGCAGCATAACAGAGAGCTGGTGAAGGAGCGCGAGCGAGTGAAGGTTCCAAGCACACGAGTGGACCCAGCCAGCAGAGATGAACCACACGCGGCCACATATCCACACTGACTCACGCAATCTGTCTCTTGCTGTTCCAACTCTATTTTGTTCACTTTGGACACACTGACCTCAAACAAGTGCCAATTGTTCTTTTCAGAGCACACCTCACTCTATTCCCTCTAAACCACACACAGTCGCGATCTGCCCCTTTCCCCACATGTTGCATTGCACCACCTACCCCTCTCATCTATGTTCCCCTCCCCCCTCTTTTGTTGGGACCAACAGAAGCCCACCGGCTTACAAAAGGTGAGCGAGAGGCAGAAAACATGCCTCGTACTTTTCATTCTTTTCCTCTTCCTTACCCGATTTCCCCAGAATGACTGAGGTGCCTGTTTTGTAGACCCGTGATAAGTGAATCAATAAGAATGGGCTTCTGTGCTCAGGGTAAGAACTTTGATTTGTGACACTGCCTTGTAAATACGTTGTCAGTGGTGTACACACCTTGGGGTTTCCTTCCCTTTGGCGAACGTACGTCATTCGTGGTGCCAATGCCAGCTCATCCTCCAACAACTGAAATCCAAGGTTTGCACTTTACGAGTACCGGTTGGCTACCAATCAATTGGATCTGTCAGTTGGGGTCTGTGACTTCTGAATAACGTTGCAGTTATCACAACAGCATAACATTTTTGAAACTCATGTCAAACAAACAGATACAAAGTCAAATGAGGAAGTTCACAATTACATGCAATGTCCAACTCCGATATCCGCGTCGAGTTGTTTCCACCCAGTGTCTCTGTCCTGCCGACTCGCCTCACACATGTTCACATCATCCACCAGGGCTGTTGAACGATTGAATCTTGTCGCAGTGTTCTCTCTCGTACGCTGGCCCGTCCAGGATGATTGAAGAGTGCAAAGGAATTACTTCCCGTTACACAATCTTTATGAGTTTTAATCAACCTGATTATAATCGGCTCCACACGTTAACAACCGACATTAACACCTCATTCGCTCATTACAGTTAAACCAAGCATGGAGACGATCAATATACCTGTCTCTCTACACCTCCCTCTCACCGTTTATATCGTAACACAGAACATTCCTGTGCCTTCCAGCAAAAGCGATTCACGTGTATGCTGGAAGTTTTGTTTGAGAATATTCCAGCACCTTCATGAATCTCACCAGGCAGATTACAGTACAATACCGTCCTCCACAGTCAAAATTACCTCATTACAACATGTAACCGTCAATTTTACTCGTTCATGCATTGTTATTTACTAATGCTTATTCACAAATACCACAACATCTAGCTTTTAACTGACATGCGTGCCTTTTGTTAACTCGATTAACCTTTTCCAAACTGTCCCATTGTCAGCTTCCATTGGTTAAACATGGTGGGTAGAACGGAGTTCACCCCCGCCATTTCCTTATGGGTGGATCTTCACCAGCATTTCCACTTACGGTATCGCTCGGCTGTTTGGTTACCATAGTGGAACGTTGAGAGCACGGTACTCTATCTGGGAGGGTTTCAATTCGCCGGGAAGGTAAAGCAGATTCAGACAATGGACTCTGCCTGAATTAAACGTCTTAGACAGCATCCGTGGTTGTTTAGGAACCCGCTGCGACATGGAATTATCCACGGTTAATCGGCTTCAGTGGATTTGAGAACTCCCCACGGGTCCGTAACAATGTTCAAGTAGGTACACTAGTTATGAGAAGTAAATATAACATCAATTTATTTTTGCTGTGAACAAAGCAAAACATGTCCACTGTATGAAGTTGACAAAGAAAAACAAGAGTTAAGGCCCTGTCACACCTTGACGATTTAGCCAACGTATGCCTGACGTATGCAAAATTGGGCTAAAACGCTGGCACACGTCGAATACGTTATGGGTAAGTTTGTATACGTTAAGAGCATGCTGAAAACCACTGCCATATGTCGTAGTACGCTGGCTTTCATCGTTGTACTTTGCGGTTGTCCTCAAATTTTAGCATGCTTGAAATTTTACGACGTATGCCAGCGTATGACTCACACGTTCCGCAACGCTGGCCATAAGTTGTAGGCACGTTATGCGATCGTTGACACACGTTACTTGTAAGTCACTCATAAGTCGAAACACGTCGAGGTAACGATTAGCATACCCGAAACGTATTTATAACCTACGAGTAACGTGTTGTAGGCATGTTACACGATCGTTGACACACGTCGAGGCACGTTATGCAATCGTTGACACACGTCGAGGCACATTACTTGTAAGTTACTCATAAGTCAAAACACGTCGAGGTAATGCTTAGCGTACCCAAAACGTATTTCTAACCTATGAGTAACGTGCTTTGAACCTATGCGTAACGTACCTCCAACGCATATTGACGTATTTGATGGACGTCTTCCAGACGACCACAGAACTTACTGAACGTGTTTCTAATTTACAGCTACCGTATAATGGCGTATTGGCAGCGTTTTAAAAACAACAACAACAACAACAACAACTTCCGATATTTCGTCACGTGCCGTTACGGAGCCAAGGAGAAAAAAAAGAAAATGTGCCTTGACGGAGAAAATAAGTTTTGGGTATGCTAAACATTACCTCGACGTGTTTCGACTTATGAGTAACTTACAAGGAACTTGTGTCGACGTGTGTCAACGATCGCATATCGTGCCGACAACTTATTCCCAGCGTAGCGGAACGTGTGAACCATACGGCGAGTTACTCGTAAAATTTTCAGCATGCTTGAAATTTCACGACGTACTAAACATACCACGAAATATGACAGCGTACTTCATCGTTTTTCAGCGTGCTCTTAACATATACACAACTTACCCATACCGTATTCGACGCGTGCCAGCGTTTCAGACACATTTTTCATAAGTCGGCATACGCTGGCTAAATAGTCAAGGTGTGACTGCATGGTTGACACTTCCAATTTTCAGACGGCTATGATTTAAATCGGCGAGCGGCAGGTTTTTAACAGGCTCCGCCACGAGTTCGTCGGCGATACGTGCAGCGCGCTATGCCGAAGTTAAACTATCGTTGGGCATAGGTTGTGAACGCCGACAACAGGCTAAGCATTCGTTGGTATAAGTTATCTATAAGACAACGAAACGTTGTGTGCCCGTTACTAATATGTTATGCATACGACCAACACGTTATGAATACGACCAAAACTTAAAAAAACCTCAAAATTTCAGCATACACCAACGTTTTACATACATTTTTATACGTTGCCATTGCTGGCTAAATCGTCAAGGTGTGACAGCGCCTTTAAACAGCTTTTCAGAACATACATTGCAATAAATGAAGCCTTGTGTTTTAAGCCCTCAATAGTTTGTACTCCAAGGTTTATAGAGTCGAGGCCATAGATTATTGGCACCCTTGCAATTTTTTCAAATAATGTACCATTTCTTCCAGAAAATTGTTGACATTAAAAAAATCTTTTGGTATCCACATATGTATTTATTTGGTTGGCAGTGGAACAAAACAAACAATAAAAAAGCTGAATTTTTTATTTTTACAAAATCTTAGCTTGTTCCACACAGAAATACTAAAATGGCTCAGACCATATTATTGGCACCAACAAGAAGTTGTTCGAAACAATTAGATTTCAAGCAGGTGTTTCTCCTTTACTTTGGTTGAATGAATGATTTATATATTGCAGGCACCTACAACTCACCACAGGTGAGTTCATTCCAGTTTGAATCGAGAAAAGGAGTCATTCTGCTGTTTTGTGTCACTGTGTGTACCACAATGAGCACGGAGAAAAGAAAGAAAGTCAGAGAATTGTCTGAGGTCGTCAGACACAAGATTTCAACCAAGCATGGACAATTTCAAGGCGACAAGTCCATCTCCAGCGACCTCGATGTTCCTGTGTCCACCGTACGCAATGTTATCAGGAAGTTTCAGGCCCATGGCACTGTAACCGATCTCACTGGACGTGGTGGCAAGAGAAAACTTGATCGAAGATTGCAGCGAAGGATTGTTTGAATGGTGGAGAAAGCACCTCGATAAACTGCCAAACAGATTCAAGCTGACCTTCAGACATAAGGTACGACAGTTTCAACTCACACCATCCATCACCAACTCAATGAAAGGGGGTTCTACGGCAGGAGACCCAGGAGAACCCACTGCTGAGAGAGAGAGAGACATAAGAAAGCCCAACTGGAATTTGCCAAAACACACCTGAACAAGCCAAAATCCTTCTGGGAGAATGTCCTGTGGACAGATGAGACAAAATGAGAGCTTTTTGGTAAAGCACATCATCTCGATGTTTACAGAAAACAAATGAAGCCTTCAAAGAAAAGAACACCTTCCCTACAGTCAAACATGGAGGAGGTTCAGTGATGTTTTGGGGTTGCAATGCTGCCTCTGGCACTGGGTACCTTGAATGTGTTCATGGCATCATGAAATCAGGAGATTACCAAGGCATTTTGGAGCACAATGTTCAACCCAGTGTCAGAAAGCTAGATCTCCGAAGGTCATGGGTCTTGCAGCAGGACAATGACCCCAAACACACTTCAAAAAGCACCCTGGGATGGTTCAAACCAAAACGCTGGACTGTTCTGAAGTGGCCAGCAATGAGTCCCGATCTAAATCCCATTGAGCACCTGTGGGGATATCTGAAAACAGCAGTTGGGAGAAGGTACCATTCAAATCTGGGAGAACTGGAGCAGTTTGCACAAGAAGAGTGGGTCAAACTGCCATTAGGGAGGTGTAGGAAGCTTATTCATGGCTATAGGAAGTGCTTGACAGCAGTTATTTTGTCCAAAGGCTGTGATACGAAATATTAAGTTTTGGGTGTCAATAATTTTGTCGATGCCATTTATTTTTATTTTCTCATTTAAAAGGACATATTAAGTGCTGAATCAAAAAACAAAGGTTCTGTAATATTAACAGTGAAATACCGTATAGAATTGTGGAGACCAAATACTTTTGTCAATTCAAGCTTATTTTTGGAGAAAATTGTGAGTTATTTGAAAAAAAGTACAAGGGTGCCAATATTTTTGGTCACGATGATAAGTAAGTGTCAGACTTGACACAAGTTGAAGACCGAAGTAATACGATGGTGACTTGAGACTTGACTTGCGATTTACCCTCAAAAACTTGAGACTTGGCTCAAGTGACTTGTGAACATCTCTGCCATATTTCCTCCAGGGAATGATCAGCGGATACTCACGAAGATCACCTCGAGGAAATGAACAGCTGATACCCACCAACATTCCCTCTCGGGAAGGAACAGCTGATACCCACCAACTCGAGGGAAGAACAACTAATACCCACCAATATCACCTCCAGGGAAACAACAGCTGATACCCACCAGAAAACGAATAGCCTATACCCACCAGATCACCAACAGGGAATGGAATCGCATATACCCACCAGATCACCAACAGGGAATGGAATAACCTATACCCACCAGATCACCAACTGGGAATGGAATAGCCTATACCCACCAGATCAACAGGGAATGGAATAACCTATACCCACCAGATCACCAACTGGGAATGGAATAGCCTATACCCACCAGATCAACAGGGAATGGAATAACCTATACCCACCAGATCACCAACAGGGAATGGAATAACCTATACCCATCAGATCACCAACTGGGAATGGAATAACCTATACCCATCAGATCACCAACTGGGAATGGAATAACCTATACCCATCAGATCACCAACTGGGAATGGAATAACCTATACCCATCAGATCACCAACAGGGAATGGAATAACCTATACCCACCAGATCACCAACTGGGAATGGAATAGCCTATACCCACCAGATCAACAGGGAATGGAATAACCTATACCCACCAGATCACCAACAGGGAATGGAATAACCTATACCCACCAGATCACCAACAGGGAATGGAATAACCTATACCCATCAGATCACCAACTGGGAATGGAATAACCTATACCCATCAGATCACCAACTGGGAATGGAATAGCCTATACCCACCAGATCAACAGGAAATGGAATAACCTATACCCACCAGATCACCAACAGGGAATGGAATAACCTATACCCATCAGATCACCAACTGGGAATGGAATAACCTATACCCATCAGATCAACTGGGAATGAAACAGCCGATCCCCACCAAATCACCAACTGGGAATGGAATAGCCTATACCCACCAGATCACCAACAGGGAATGGAATAACCTATACCCATCAGATCACCAACTGGGAATGGAATAACCTATACCCATCAGATCAACTGGGAATGAAACAGCCGATCCCCACCAAATCACCAACTGGGAATGGAATAGCCTATACCCACCAGATCAACTGGGAATGGAATAGCCAATACCCACCAGATCACCAACTGGGAATGGAATAGCCAATACCCACCAGATCACCAACTGGGAATGGAATAGCCAATACCCACCAGATCACCACCAGGGAACAAATAGCCAATACCAACCAGATAACGATGAGCCTATACCCATCAGATCACCACCAGGGAATGGAATAGCCTACACCATCACCCCAAGGGAAGGAACAGTCGATACCCACCAAGATCACCTCTGGGGAATGAATAGCCAATACCTACCAGATAACGAATAGCCGATACAAACCAGACCACCACCAGGGAACGAATAGCCTCGACCCACCAGATCACCACCAGGGAACGAATAGCCAATACCCACCAGATAACGATGAGCCTATACCAACCAGATCACCACCAGGGAACAAATATCCTCTACCCACCAGATCACCACCAGGGAACGAATAGCCTCGATCCACCAGATCACCACCAACGAATGAATAGCCAATACCCACCAGATGACGAATAGCCGATATCAACCAGATCAACACAAGGGAACAAATAGCCTATACCCACCAGATAACCACCAGGAAACGAAGAGCTTATACCCACCAGATCACCATCAGGGAACAAATAGCCTCCACCCACCAGATCACCACCAGGGAACGAATAGCCTCGACCCACCAGATAACCACCAGGAAACGAAGAGCTTATACCCACCAGATCAGCACCGGTGAATGGAACAGCCTATACCCACCAGATCACTATCAGGGAACGAATAGCCAATACCCACCAGATCACCATCAGGGAACAAACAGCCGATATGCACCAGATCACCACCAGGGAACGAATAGCCGATACCCACCAGATCACCAACAGGGAACGAATAGCCAGTACTCACAAGATCACCATCAGGGAACAAACAGCCGACATGCACCAGATCCCACCAGATCCAAGGGAGAAGTAATGATGTAGTTGGATGACCAAAATTTACGTGTGGTTGTAGTAAATAAAATCAAAAGTAGTAATGATTGTTTGGATGCACTTTTACTGGATGTTTGTAATTGAAGGATGTGCATTTAACTTTGCGATGCATCATGTGGATATCAATCCGTTGTGAAATATTCCCATATTGATGGTGATGCTCCAAATTACTGCAATTTAATAAACAGTAAATCATAACGTGTTTTTAGATGTAAACTTGTCATAATTTGATTGTTTTTGTAACTAGTTTTCATCATGGGTGAAGTGCAGCTCACAGCTCACACATGTTATGATGTGGTCAGTCATCACCTCTGGCTCTGCCCCATCAGTCAGCAATCACCTCTGACTTTGCCCGTCAATCAGTCATCGCCTCTGGCTCTGCCCCGTCAGTCAGCCAGTCATCACCTCTGGCTCTGCCCCATCAGTCAGCCAGTCATCACCTCTGGCTCTGCCCCATCAGTCAGCCAGTCATCACCTCTGGCTCTGTCCCATCAGTCAGCCAGTCATCACCTCTGGCTCTGTCCCATCAGTCAGCCATCGCCTCTGGCTTTGCCCAGTCAGTGGCTCAGTCAATGCATCTGGCTCTGCCCCACCAGTCAGCCATTGCATGTGGCTTTGCCCCATCAGTCAGCAATCACCTCTGACTTTGCCCCGTCAGTCAGTCATCGCCTCTGTCTCTGCCCCAGTCAGTCAGTCATCACCTCTGACTCTGTCCCGACAGTCATCGCAAATCAAAGAGGAAGGGAAGGACTGAAACGTTCTTCACCCCATTTGGAAATGCATCCCATCCAGATCGAAGCTTTTCAACCAAGGATACACACACATTCAACGTTCATGATACTTGATTCTTTCATGTTTCAAACATCGATAAATGACTAAAATTGACTGAAAAGAGTTCAAGAGAATTAAAGTACAGTACAGTACAGTACGAGGAAAATCATTAACATCACCAAACTGCTTGGACAGGCCTCAATGGTTTATCACGAACCACTCACTCCCTTTCAAGAGACCGTTCCTCATCCAACACGATCTTCCACCAACTCCACAGAATAAATAAATAAATATGAACCTCACACTTCGTACACAAACAGATTTTCCCCCAACAGGCCTCACTCATATCACTCACCTCATTGAAGACTTTCACATGTTGTTTTCTTCCCTTGATCGTGTTTCACGTCTTTCCGAGAATTTTTTTTTTTTTACAAATCCGTTCATTTGTTTCAGTGAAGTTTATTGTTTTATTTGATACACTTGGATCTTTCTCCGTTCTTCAGGTCAATTTCGGGTTTAAATCGTTTTTTGTCTTGTAAACGAAACCTCCTCATGACCGAGGGAGAAGCCAGCCCCGCTGAAAAGAACAATGAGGGTACACCACGTTCCACAATAATTCCACAATCTTCCTTTTTGGGAAACAAAGTCGAAAACACAATGAACACATTGGAAATGGGGAAAGCACAACAACAGCAGGATGGAGGAACAAAAGAGGGAGAGAGGAAGAATTGGTGGAGAGAATGATGAGAACAAACAATACAGGAGGTGACACACAACAGACTTGAAGTGATAAAAGAAAGCTCAAACTTAAGTAGAGTTATGGAAAATGGGTTCAAACAGAGATGGAACAAAAACCATGAAAGTTGGGTTAGAGGGAGAGGGGAGAAAACAATAATCGGCAAAGGGGTGTACTTGGGCAGGGTGAATGGGGTAGAAAAGATCATGAGTACAGTGTTGTGTATTGGTTCACGAAAAAAATGTTTTCACGAAAAAAATAAGTGACCACTATATTCGTTATTGTTGTGTGTCCGTCTGTGCGTCTGTCGGTATGTCTGTGTGTCTGTCTGTATGGCTGTGTGTCTGTCGGTTTGTCTGTGTGTCTGTCAGTATGTCTGTGTGTCTGTCTGTATGTCTGTCTGTGTCTGTCCAGAGCATAGCTCCGTGGGTTTTGATCCGATCCTGATAAAATTTTGGTGGGAGGTTTATATCATGATCGAGAGCCTGGTGTTGGTGCAGTGGTTTGGGCAGCAGCTTGGGATCCAAAAGGTCTTGAGTTCAAGCCCCGTTGGGCCACTGAATTACTACACCAGGGGGTTGACTCAGCCTGTCATCCTTCCGAGGTCGGCAAAGTGAGTACCAGTGTACTGGGTCGGTGTATACCCCGGTTAAAATAGGTGTACAATATCCCTGTGTCGTAAGAGGTGACCAGGGTTGCGTCAGGAAGGGAATCCGGCGTAAAACATGTGCCAAATCACAATGCGGATCATACGGATGATCCGCTGTGACGACCCCTAACGGGAGCAGCCGAAAGAAGAAGAAGAAGAAGAAGAAGAAGAAGAAGTTTATATCATGATCGAGTTGTGTTTTCCTGAGAATGGGTGTGGTGCGCCCATTATGGGCGGAGCCACGCCTAAAAACCATGTGTTTTTAGGGGGTAGCCGATTTCAATTTGTATCTTCTCCGAGGGGGTTTGTCGAATCTGGCAGAGGTTTCGGTATTTGGTTAGCCCAATGGCTCCTGCATAGCACCACGGAGCTCGATTTTTCATTTTCGTCCCAAGGTCAAGGTCACGAACTTAGAAAATTGCGAATTTTGACATAAAAATCATTCGACCGCCCAAACTTTGAGAGCTGGGATGACAATATTTTTTATGCATAATCTTGAGGTCATTCCCCACCTAAAGTCTTGAAACCATTTTGCTCTATCTCGAACACCTTGCCCGTGGCGCCCCCTTCAAGTTTGTTTTTACGCTGATTTCATTAAAGTATGGATAATCCGAGGAGTGTGAAATGCCATATAGCCTTTATGACGTTATATTGTTCCTGGAATGTTCCAGAGGAAGTTTTGCACCAAAGGTCATAATCCTTGACCTTTGACCTTAAAATTTCACAAAGGTCAAATTTTCAAAGTCGTGGGAATCGAACCGGGTTTTCGACCTTCTTCGACGAACTAACTCCAATGAGCTATAGCACGTATCCTGTTTCCTTATTTTAATGTCCACAACATTGTTTTGTGACCTTTAAAGGTTATGCAAAGGTCAAATTTTTTAAGTTGTTGAACCAAACCGGGTTTTCGACATTTTGCAGCAAATAACCCGTCACTCGTACCACATCATGTTGATCATTTTTATAACTTGGTCAAACATTATCACATTTTCTCATCCTTGACTTCTGAAACAATCTAAATCGTCAAATACCGCTCAACCATCGTCGTCTTCAGACTTGTTTATAGTTAAAGTGTGTTGACATCAATCCCCGAAGATGGGGATCAGTCAGATGGAGGGCTGTCCGGTTATTAGGTTTCTACTTGGTTGCTGTTTACTGTTTGAGCATTTCAATGACAACGAGCACGGCACTCGTTGAGTGTATAATCTCACCTCGCGCGTTCATTCTGAACACAAATACCATCATCAACTGAACACGCCACCATTACAGCCCACTGCTATGATGGCCCATCTTCCCGTATCATCCATGCACCCCATTATGTTACTTCGTTTCTTGGTATGGGTTAGGAACGTCATAAATTTAATTCTTCACTCAGATCGGGTCAGAGATCAGATATATGACGTTTCAGCTTTTTCAGATAATAATTTCAATTCAACCAATGATGGTTGGAACACTCCCCGTCACCCGATTTTCCCCATGGGGAGTTGATGACAGATGACAAGTTTCAATTTTTTTCGTGAAGCGGTTTCGGAGAAAAAGATGTCCAAATTTTCACCTTTAATACAACATGACTGACATGCCATGTGACTTATGACGTAGGAATTAGCAATTAAAAAAAACTCCTATGTTTAAAGTTTTGCATCGATCGGCCAAGCGGCTGCAGAGAAAAAACATTTTTAAAGCGAAAACATATAGACGTGGATGCACGCGCACGCATACACACACGCACGCACGCACGCACGCACGCACGCACACACACACAGTCTCCCCTCCCCTTCGAGGAGGAAACAAAAATATATTGTTACAGATTTGGAAGCCTTTCGCACACAGTCAGCAGGCCCCGCAGTTCAGTTATTTCGATAAGTTTGTGTTTATAGTTTGGGTCCCATCCCTTATGTCTGATGGGAATTTCATGTGTGCGCTGTGGGTTAATTTTTTTGGTTAGGTTTTTTTTACAACAGCGGCACCGTCGCCATTGCGCACGTGTTTCTGGCTGCGGACGTGGGTGGGACCCTTCCCTCCAGAGCCGACTCAGCCCACGAGAGCAAGGGCACGCCCTTCGTCCAATCAGGAGGCTCATCGCCTCAGATCAGGACTCCACCCAGAAGGGTGGGAGTTTCCCCGCCTACCATGAGCCTGTACAATGAGGGACGGCCAGCGAATCGTGCGACGCAGCCGTCCAATGAGGAGGCGAGTGGCCAGGGAAGAAATCCCTCCCACCTCAGGAGAGGAGAGTGAGCGGCGCGTTCTGTCTGGGTCTGCCTCGCCTGGTGTCGTCTGATCCGTCTGGAAGCTTTTTCGGCCTTGATCGCCTGTCGCCTCGTCCGCCTTCTTGCTGGCTGGTGTCCGTCACTCTATCCCTCGTCCCTGGTGCTTGGTACTGCGTTGAGGCGGTGGGTTCGAGTCTCGCCGAGCCAGTTCAACCACATCACACGAGTCGGAATGGTGCAAGTGCAGACTCTTGCCCTCAGCTCGCCTTCCCTCCCGAGCTGAAGGACCAAATAAAGGCCGCGGCCACCATTTATTTTGGGTGTGTGCGTGTGTGTCTGTGGGCCCAGTCGAAAATAGCAATTGTTTAAGTGCCTTGTGCATCACTTGCATTCCTTCTTGACAGTCGGTTTAACTCTGCTTTTTTGTGCTCCCCTGCCCCATTATAAATAAATCCCGATTGTTCAATGTACCAGCTTGTTGTCTGTCACTTTCTTTCATTCGTTGAGCACGGTGCGTATTGGGAGTTAGGGAGTCCGTCGTGCCGTCATTGTTCATTTAGACCGACGGACCTTGGTAATCCCCGCTCGGTTTACACCCGGTTCGGACTCGGTAAACGGTCCGTTCCGCCCGAGGTCTGTCGAGGGTGTGACCTCCCTGGTAATTTGACGACGTGGGTACTTAGGTATATTGAAATTTGGCTATTAACCCAACCCCACGCCGTCAGAGAATTGGCGAGCACGGTCCATAAGTGACCTTCGGAGTTGCCGAAGGTTATGACCTGCAATTCCCGGTGTTCGGTGGGAGACGGCTCTACTGCTCCACCTGGCGGCCGTTCCTCGCCACCGACCCCCAGCCCACAACATCAACACGTGAGCAGGTTATTCGGCCCATGAAAGCATCCACTCATATTGTCAACTTATAGGTCTTTATCTGGGCTCCATAAACAAAGGAAGCAGCACGTACCATTTTGAAGGTGTTTCTTATGACTCGCTGATCTCCCTGATCTATGAAGACAGGGTTTGAACCACTGATCTCCCAGATTCAGAGGGGATGCTCCAACCATTAGACAACCAAATCTGATAAAAGCTGTTGGGTGCTCCGATCTTTTGGCTGCTG
Organism: Eptatretus burgeri; assembly: GCF_056783735.1. Lineage (NCBI taxonomy): Eukaryota > Metazoa > Chordata > Myxini > Myxiniformes > Myxinidae > Eptatretus > Eptatretus burgeri. Next base: position 51,041,642 of record NC_140963.1, read on the forward strand.
TCGAAGCATGTACCTTTGTATACCTTACTCCAGAAAGGTACCAAATAAAATTGGAGTACCAGCTCAACAGAAAGGCTTTTATGAAAACAAAAGCACTGTTCGTGTTGCAGTCATCTGGTGCGGTGGTGCATTTTGATAGCACCAAATCATTGGTGCTTTTGTGAGACGAATCACCTTTTGGTGTCGAGGTCATCACATGCCATCGATGGCACCAAGTGACATCACCAGCGGAAGGAAGTTATTCACAGTTAGAGAGGGACTGTCAAGAAATTTCATCCATATCCCTCTGGACATTAACTCAATAAATAATGACCACAGGCATCTGGAAACTGTTTCACAAAGCAAACGGGATATGATTCGAACTATGACATCAATAAGGATACAGCGACGAGCCAAGTCGCTGTTGGCATATCATTTCAAGAACAAGCCAGGACTGCATTTGGGCACATGTACACACTCAGGTACATTCCTTCATGAGTTTCCAACCGGTGTCCCATCCCAGCATCGATAGTTCATCTCGTGGAATTCCTCTCCATTGCACGTGTGAAGTCGAGACTACCTGCATCCCATACCAAAACAGATCCATTGCTGTCTAAGGTGCTGGTGTTTGTGTTGTCAGACTGGCCTGGTATTGTTGAGGAAGAAATACATCTATTTTACAACGAAAGAGTAAAGCCGACAGGAAGGTTGCACACTGAGTGATGATACCGACTGCCAGAGTATCTCTGTTCGGAAAATCCTTGGCGATTGCGAGTTGGACTTTATGTCCAAGGAGCGGTTGCTGAGAGAGACTAAAAGGAGATTTGTTACCTGCATCGTCCGTGAGCGTCAGCTGCGGCTGTATGGATATGTGGCTCGTTTTCCTGTAGCTGATTCTGTTTACCAGATTCTCTCAGCAAGCAAGCCTCATGAGTGGTGGAGGCCAATGGGCCGACCACGTGCCTCATGGTTGCAGCAGGATGATCAGCATCTCAAGGAGATGGCGATGGGCCAGGCATCTGCCAGGGGGTGGCCAAACGGAGGCCACTGGAGTACCGGTGGAAAGTGGACACAGCAACGCGCTGCTCCGATAACTGACCTGACTTGACCTGCGTGTTCCCTCTCCTACGAGCCTCAACAATGCAGAAAAAAATTAATCAAAAACTCAAGTTGTGTTGCTGGGTTCATGACACTTTTGTCGAGGGATGGGAAGGGGGGAGTGGAGGTTGTAATGTGTTCAGTGAACCTGTGCTGAAGCGTCATTAAGTTTTGATGTGAACCGACGTGAACCTGTGCTGATGGCTGAAGGTGCACATCAGTCGCATGTGGGGCCACAGGATTATTAGGGTTATACTTGGTTGCTCTGTTTGAGCATTCAGCAAATGCACAATTCTTTGACAAAAGTTATTGTTTGCTCTCCATTCTTTTGGCGATTGATACCTGGCAGTAGATGGCCTGGAACGAAAACTAGGATTGAACAGACTGAGGGAGCTGGTTCCACAGGTGAAATAAAGGAGGAAGAAATGTGTCGGTCAGCAGTGGCTCTGGAACTTCATCATGAAAACAAAAGAATGATAAGATATGACATGCAAAAATAAGGAATGTGACGAGCAAACTGGGGAAACTTTCATCATTCTCTTCACATTCAATATAACTGTGACAAAATAAATTATCATTTCAATTAAAAAAAAAAGTAATTCTGTGCAAATATAAATTTTAAAATGGATAAAAATAGCAAGCCTAAACTATTAAAGTACAGTACACAAGAATAATACACAATGCAAACTCGCCGCCACATTTTGAGAATAATTGTAACGTTATTTACAAAGTAAGGAGCCAAAGTCCCAGTGATTTCATACAACGAGAACATCATATTTAATGTACATAAATGTGCTAAAACCTTTGACCCGCACACCACACTTTCACTCATTTTCAGAGCTCTGCTGGAATAAACCAACACAATTTGAGCACAATCAAATGGATAACATATGTTTTAGTATCTGGGAACATGTCCTTTGGTATCACAGAGTGTTTGAACCCGTGAAGACATCAAATCAACTTCGCTGAGGTCGGCCTTTGCCGCAGCTCCCACTCCATGTATTCCCAGACATGATCAATATGTTAATCTCAGGACTCTCTGGTGCCCAGACAAGAAGCTGCAGGCTATTCCCAAACGTTTTCACAAAGTCTATTTGATAGGATGTTTTGAGGCATGGTGAAATGGACATTTGCAGGCATGATGGTGAACTTTATGTGAACTCGTCTGTTGGACATTCATCGTCTCTTCCTGCACCTGAGTGCGCAGCAATGATTGAATCTTTATTTCAATCAATTCCAGGTTGAGTTGCGAGTTCTAGAAACAAGTGAAACAAAAGTCAAAACAAACTCTTAATTCGAAAGCATTAAAGTGAACAAGCAAGTTGCCGAAATGAATCCACTGTTTAGAAACGACAACCACAACTGGGGAAACTTATCAATGAAAGACAGAGGAAACAAAAACTCCTGCATACTTATGAAGGTAATTCAATGTTAATGTTAACTTTGTATTCGAGAGAATCAAACATTAATTGGAGTTTGATTTAATATCATTTTACAAGGTATTTTTTTGTGTACAGGATGGAGACTCATGGACATGGTAGAACACAGAACAGTCCAGACATGAACAGAATAAACAAGAAGGGCACTTGTTGGAGCGCATACCTCCGCCATGCACTGTCTGATCCACAAGAACATATACAGCCCAATGCATTTTTCAAATATGCTGCATGTAGTTTTTAGCCCGATCTCTCAATGGTTTGCAGGAGAGTGTGTCGGGTTGTCGGCGACTAAACCATCTCGCCCACCAGGTTTTCTGGTGAGGAGGGTGTTTGGATATGGACACCCAGCAGGATTAAAAACAAAACCTGTCAAAAGGCGGAGGAGCTCCTTGTGAGCCAACGGCCATCCATATCTAGTGCCCAACTGTGTCTGCGGACGTCCTCCTGCAGTTGGGTTACTTTTTTATGAGGAGGTTGGTGGCAGGATTTGCACTCCGGCCACCGTAAAACCCTTCATTCTGCAAAACGCAAAAACGCAAAAAAATCTGAAAACCCACTCCGTGGGAGTACCTCCTGCGCAGGGCAGCTCACCGGATGACGGGATTGGGGCGAAGCCTTCGGCACCCCCAATCTTTGATGATAGGAGGGAAACCACGGGATAACATCCCTGGGTCAGATTGCGGGAGAGTGCGTCGGAGTGGTGCTGAGGTGTCGTCCACCAGACGGCGGTCTCCTTGGGTTAACCTGAGGCGGTCCCTTCGGGTGGGTGCCTGGAATGTCCTATCCCTAAGAGAGGATGATCACCTGTCTCTGTTATCATCTGAGCTCAAGCGTTTGGACATCGGGATTGCAGCTCTCTCTGAGGTTCGGAGACCGGATTGCGGCGAGATCATGGTGGGTGGTTACACCTACTATTGGTCTGGTCACTCTGATGGTTACCATACCCAAGGAGTTGGTGTAGCTGTGTCCAACAAGCTGACCCCAATGATAATTGAGGTAACACCGGTCAACGAGCGTATTATGAGACTAAGGATTCGTCACTCCTTAGGTGTCATTTCCCTGGTCTCTGTTTATGCTCCGACTGAGGCGAGTGACCTCACCGTGAAGGATGCATTCTACGCCGCGCTCGAGTCTGTGGTTGATCAGTGCCCCAGACGAGATACACTTCTCATCTTGGGGGATTTCAATGCATCGACTGGAACTGATAGGGATGGTTATGAGACATGTGTGTTGGTCCCCATGGGTCAGGAACTATGAACCAGAATAGCACTAAGTTCCTTGACTTTGCAAGAAGTCATGGACTTAGGGTGGCGGGTTCGTGGTTTCAGCGCCCACAAGCTCATCGCTGGACTTGGTATTCCAACGATGGCGGTGTGGCAAAGGAGATTGACCATGTCCTCATTGACGGTCGTTGGAGGATGATCCAGAACTGCAGGGTCTACCGGAGTGCTCAGTTCCTCAATACTGACCACAGGCTTGTTGTAGCAACTCCAAAGCTGCACCTTAAATCCTGTAGAATGGTACCATCCCAGCCTCGGCCGGATGTTGGCATGCTCAGGGATGAGAGAGTAGCTGAGGAGTTTGAGAACAGGCTGAGTGGACACTTGGGGGGTCTGGGTGCTTTTGGGGGTCCTGAAGCGTTGTGAAGTGCCTTCAAGACCACCGTCCTTGATGTTGCGGGTGCATGTCTTGGAACTCGACGCAGGGCATGGAAGAATTTTGTCTCTCAAGGGACACTGGATACCATTGACCAGAGTCGCAGGACCAGGCTGAATGGCAGAGCTGAGCTGTTCAGGGAGCTGAGGCGTAAAACGGTACGTGCACTGAGGGTGGACAAGGAGGCCTATGTGCGAGGAATCTCTGAGGGGGTAGAGCATCACCTGTGGACAGGTGATTCTCGTCCCGCTTACAGGGGAATTCACGCATTGCGTTCATCCAAGCCCATTCCTCGGAGCACTGCAGTTCGCGCAGAGAGTGGTAGGCTCTTGACAGAGGAGTCTGAAGTGAAGGCCCGCTGGGCCGGTTACTTTGAGCGGTTGTACCAGGCTGATCCCCCAGCTGTCGAGTTGGACTTCAAGGGTGTTACAATCCCTGTTGCTGACCCTCAAATCAACTGTGGTCCACCTACGCTTGTGGAAACACGGGCTGCGGTGAACCAGTTGAAATGGGGCAAAGCTCCAGGGATCTGTGGCATCCATGCTGAACTTCTCAAGGCTGGTGGAAATGCTGCACTCGTGTCGTTGCATGCAGTTTTGTGCTCTGCCTGGAACACAGGCATCATCCCAACTGACTGGAAGAGGGGCCTTGTTGTCCCTCACTGGAAAGGGAAAGGTGATCGCCAAGACTGCAACAACTACCGAGGGGTGACGCTGCTCTCAGTGCCGAGCAAGGTCTTTGCTCGGATAATTCTTGATCGGGTTCACCACCATCTGCTTGAGCACCAGCATCCAGAGCAGTCAGGCTTTACACCAAAGAGGTCAACGATTGACCGTATCCTTGCTCTTCGTGTCCTCACCGAACGCAGACGAGAGTTTCGGCAGGGGCTGCTTGCAGCCTATGTTGATCTCTGTAAAGCGTTTGATTCAGTGAATCGGGATGTCCTCTGGAGGATTCTTGGTCTTCGTGGGGTGCCACCAAAACTGATCGATCTGATGTCTGAACTCTACTCTGGTACTGAGAGTGCTGTGAAGTGTGGTGGTACCATCTCTGACTTATTTCCAGTTGTTACTGGAGTTCGTCAGGGGTGTGTACTTGCCCCCACACTTTTCAGCACTTGTATGGACTGGATTTTAGGGAGGATGTCAGAGAGATCAAGCTGTGGTGCATCGTTTGGGAATGTCAAGATCTCGGACCTTGATTTTGCAGATGATGCAGTCATCTTTGCGGAGACTTTAGATATCCTTTTGGGGGCCCTCGAGGTGCTGAATGAGGAGTCGGAGCCGCTGGGATTACGGGTTTCTTGGGTCAAAACTAAGATCCAGGCTTTCGGTGACATCTTGGATGCTGCTGTCCTGTCTGTGTCTGTTTGTGGTGAAAATGTTGAGGTCAAGGAGAGATTCACTTACCTTGGCAGTGATATTCATGTCTCTGCTGGCTGTGAGTCGGAGGTCAATAGACGTCTGGGTCGGGCCTGGGGAGTCATGGATTCACTGGATCATGAGGTGTGGCGCTGCCGGTACCTGTGCGGGAGGACGAAAGTCCGAGTCTTCATGTCCTTGGTACTTTCAGTCTTGCTCTATGGATGCGAGACTTGGACTCTGACCAAGGATCTGAGACGGAGACTTCATTCCTTTGGTACCAGTTCTCTTCGGAGAATCCTTGGCTATCGCTGGTCGGATTTTGTGTCCAACGAGCAGTTGCTGAGAGAGACTCGGATGAGATTTGTTACCTGCATGGTCTGTGAGCGTCAGTTGCGGCTGTATGGACATGTGGCTCGTTTTCCTGACGCTGATCCTGCTCACCAGATTCTCTCAGCGAGGGAGTCTCATGAGTGGAGGAGGCCAGTGGGCCGACCACGTTCCTCATGGTTGCAGCACGTTGACCTTCATCTCAAGGAGATTGGGATGGGCCTGGCATCTGCTTGGGGGATGGCCAGACGGAGGCCCCTGGAGTACTGGCGGAAAGTGGACGCAGCGACGCGCTGTTCTGGCACATGCTCCCACACCTGACCTGACATCTCAATGGTGAAGAATCACTTTATAAATTGAATAATTCTCGTGTCCGGATCTTCACTAAAATCAAAGGAATTTGACCTTGTGACACGCCCAACCTGTCCACAAAGTTTCGTTCGAATCCGTCCACGACTTTTTGAGATATCGTGCTATATATCGTTTAAATCCGTCTTTCAATGATGAAGAATCTCTTACAATTAACAGATCCGGATGCGAATTTAGATCTTCACCAAAATGGAATAAATTCTTCCTCGTCACACACCCAACAAGTCCACAACTTTTTGAGATATGCTTTCTCTCATTTTTGGCACCATTTCTCAATGGTGACGAATCATTTAAAAAATTCCAGTCGCCGGATCCGGATCTGGGTCTTCACCAAAATCTAATTATTTCTTCCTTTTCACACACTGAATATGTCCACAAAATTTCATCCGGATTCGTCACAAACCTTTTAAGAAATCCTGCACACAGAGAAACAGACAGAAAGGAGTGAAAACATCACCTTCTTCACCTTTTGTGGCGGTAACAATAAAGGAGATGGAGAAGAATGAGATTAAGGAGGTGGGTGGGGGGGATACACAGGGTGATCAAGGTGGTTATACATGCAAACTCTCAATCAAAGTGGAAAGGAAAACTGTGGAAGCAATCATGTAACAAAATCTTTTTAAACATAAGGGGAGGATCAGGGAGAGGGGAAAATCTGAGAACCTGGAAATACGGAGAGTGGTGAACTTGGGGAGGGTTAATGAGGGCAGAAAGAACAACATATCTGCAACAACAAAGCCATCACCAAGGGAAAGCCTTGCCCCGGCACCTGCAATCCAATGACGTAATATTCTTTTCGGACCACCACGTGACCTTCACCGTCAACATTTAGGGATAGAGTGTAAATGAAGAAAATGCGTCTCCATCTCGAATCTATCAAAAAAAACCTCAACATCATGAAAATCACAGGAAAATTCTTCAAGTTCTGATCAAAAATGTGTTTTTTGTTAATCACGTCACAATCGGAAAAACGTAGGTGAAGAACACTCATCAATATCAGGTGCACAACTTAGATGCAGATGCACTATGATGATGTGAGACAAACATTATTTGAGATTCCACATTGGCAAGATTGAGAAATGAAAAAGAAAGCATTATTTTCAGACCACCATTTGACCTTGACATGAAACTCTAAGGGGTATGATTTAAATTAATCGTAAATGCAGCTTACTCCAGGATATCTGGAGAGGGCACTTTTGTGTTGATCAGACAAACCAAAGACGAGTTCTGGTGGGAAAATGTTAAAATGCCTAAAATTAGATCATGGCCTTAAAATTAGTCAAAGGTTAAAAACAATGTCAACCCCACATACTTTTTACTCCCATTATCAATGCAAAATTTCATTACAAAAGTCACAGCTGAATCCAAGATACAGCTCACACATTCACAGAAAAATGGGAGAAAAACCAAAATGGAAGTTTGGGAGTCCAAGTGGTGTAAAACCTTGACCTTTAACTTTAAGGGGAATGATGTAAATCAAGCGTAAATTTGGCTTACTCTCAGCCATCCAGGGAGGCCAATTCCATTCTGATCAGACAAACTTTAGTGATGGTGAAAAATATTAACCCTTTGAACCTTGATCTCCTTGGACTTTGTTCCCCCACCCTGGCCTCCCTGGAATATGGAAGTTTGAAGTGACTGGTAAAATTGCCATGAGGGTTCAAAGGGTTAAAAAAAAAGTCTCATGAGTTCATGACTTTCCAATTTAGGTCACATCAAAAATGTATGTCAATGCCACATCGGTGATGACCTGAGATGGTGGTGAACATCTGTCTCAAAGCACTGGAGGGAAGAACAAAATTGAACAGACCAAGGAAGTGGTTCCACAGGTGAGAGAAAATTTGAACAAATAAGTGGAGATGAGCAATGAATCTGGATGTTGTGAGTTTCATCACAAATGTGATACCGGCAGACCACCTGTGATGTGCAGAAACCTGGAATGGGAAGGGGGAGGGAAACGCGAGGCAGCGGGTGCAACACCGGTAAAGAAGCAGTCGAAGATTGACCTCCAACCTTTCTGCGATGTGAAAGTAATAAACGAACGAGTTTCGGGGGTCGTTCGCGTATGCGCAGAACGAACGAGTTTCGGGGGTCGTTCGCGCAGGCGCAGAACGAACGAGTTTCGGGGGTCGTTCGCGCATGCACAGAACGAACGAGTTTCGGGGTTCGTTCGCGCATGCGTGGAACGAACGCGTTTCGGGGTTCGTTAGCGCATGCGTGGAACGAACGCGTTTCGGGGGTCGTTCGCGCATGCGCGGAACGAACGAGTTTCGGGGGTCGTTCGCACATGCGCGGAACGAACGAGTTTCTGGGGTCGTTCCCGCATGCGCGTAACGAACGAGTTTCGGGGGTCGTGCGCGCATGCGCAGAACGAACGAGTTTCGGGGGTCGTTCGCGCATGCGCAGAACGAACGCGTTTCGGGGGTCGTTCGCGCATGTGCAGAACGAACGCGTTTCGGGGGTCGTTCGCGCATGCGCAGAACGAACGCGTTTCGGGGGTCGTTCGCGCATGCGCAGAACGAACGCGTTTCGGGGGTCGTTCGCGCATGCGCAGAACGAACGCGTTTCGGGGGTCGTTCGCGCATGCGCAGAATTAACGAGTTTCGGGGGTCGTTCGCGCATGGGCAGAACGAAAGAGTTTCGGTGGTCGTTCGCGCATGCGCAGAACGAACGAGTTTCGGGCGTCGTTTGCACATGCGCGGAACGAATGAGTTTCGGGGGTCGTTCGCGCATGCGCGGAACGAACGGGTTTCGTACATGAACGGACGGAACGAACGCACGCGCCGTACATGGCTTAACTTTGTTTTCTCCAACCTAGTTATTTGCAGACAGGAAATTGATAAGGGATTGAGGGGCACCGCACTCCGCCGGTGCGTATACCTCATAAATCGCCATGCGGCCATACGTACCAACACAAAGTGTGCGTTTGTGCGCACCAAGTGCGCCGGCTTTGCTCACCCATTTGCATTGCCCCTCAAAAGTGCACGTCAAAGGACTGAAATTCTCACACTGGAATATTTTCAGTGCATTTTAGTCGATTCAATGCTGCATAATTCCATTTCTGTAAAGTAATCCCATAATATACCGTCTTGACAAAATCTCAATGAGCACTCCAATGACCAAACACCACTACCACACCCATTTTGTGCCGTGTTATTCTCCAAGCATGCTAACTGCCTCGTGAATTTATTACGCTTGATTTTTTTTCATTTTAGGTTTGTTTCCTGTGTCAGAAGAAAGATTATAATCCGCTAAAACACATCAAGGACGACGAGCAGTGGTCAAGGGTACAAAATGCCTTGGATCATCAAAAGTGTCTACAAACAGACATGTTTCAGGAAGCTACTGACATTGTTAAAAATTGCCCGGACTATTCATGCCTGCGATACGATTTAATTCTACCTGTCTCAGTAAGTTCAGTGCTGTGGAAAAAAAAGTAAAGCTGAGGATGAAAGCAGCAAACCTCCAAGCCCAGCTAAAAAGACACGCTCAGTGTCTGCCTTTTAAAAATAGAGCCCGCAAGGTGTCATAGTTGACAAACGCTGCGTTTTCTGTTCAAAAGAAAAGAAACGATCCAAATGTGGAAAATCGTTTGAACCATTGAACCTGATGCTATCTATGAATGGAAGCAAATCAGTTGTGGCATGTGCTGGAGCGAACCCAAATTCTACTTCGAGTCAGAAAATTCTGGTGCTTGCTCGAGGAACAGACGACCTCGTGGCTCCCAAGGGCATGTACCACAATAGTTGTCGCTTGAAATTCCTTCGAAGTAACGTTTCTGAGGCTGCAAGTTGCGGATATGATTTTGTTGCACCCTCAGCTGTTCACATGGTAGCATTTGAAGCGATACAGGGATTCATAGACTCCCAAGTAGTGGCAAAACGTATTCCAGTCGCAGTTGCATCTGTAATGGAGTTAAACAAATCAGAATTCCTGGCCAGTGGTGGGATTTCTGGGGATATAGAAGGATACACCACACAGAAGTTGCTGGATAATAAAAAAAAGCCTACAAGGACAACCTGTGCTCTGGCAAGGAGTCGAACAAGACCGGGAATTTGATTTACCCACTATCTCTCAGTTTTGATGATGCTGTAGTAGCTTTGAAAAATACCACTGCGGATGAACAGGAGGTTCGATCGAGTGCAATGATGTTGTGATCGGAGATTCTACAAATGAGAAGACCCAAATTCCGAGCCCTACAACCGTTGATTCTCTGAAGAAAACCGCCCCAGAAATTCCTCCGCTGACAAAACTTTTCTGCAGAACACTACTGCGTGGCGTTGCCGAAGCACCATCAGCCGCTTAGGAAAGAAATGTGAAGCACTCTCTTCAGATGCAGTCTATACCGTATCACAGGGAAATGTAAAGCCTTGGAAAAACACTGCGCTAGGTATTGGACTTTCTTCGATGTTAGGAAGCAAGAGTGCAATAACAGTGCTGAACAGACTTGGTCATTGTGTGAGCGACGATGAAAGCAAAAGACTCGTGTCGGAAATCGCATACACCTGTGCTTCAGGAGAAAAGGAGACACTGGCAGGACTGTTGCCCGACTCACAACTTGCAACTGGTAAGTGGCTATAAAACTAATTGCTGGATGAGAGGGAGAACGTGATGAATTTTACAATGAGTTCAATGTGCATAAACCCAGAAAGATTACCCAGGAAGCCCCCATTTTGCTCAAGCATTAGGATACGATCATTTCTTGATTTCTGCTTCGGGAACTGCCTGGGACAACTTTGAATTGAACGTCGAAACCCTGGACGGCAATAACAGTCTGCACGTTACCGTGGGCATAGCTTACCAGAATCAATACATTCCAGATGAATATCACGTCAAAATAGTCGCAGGACCGTTAAGAGAGACGTCAACTGTGAGTGGGAGAGCCAGAAGAACCTTTGAAGGCATTGTGAAAGAGTGTCCTGCTTTCCGTTTGAATTTGCGAGCAGTCAAATTATCACTTTCGGCAGCCACTACTTCAAACGGCAGCGATAAATTCATTGAAGCAAACGCATTGGATATTTTGTGGGTGATCAAGTCCGTGCATGAAACGGTGCCTCAGTTCAACGGATTTTATTCCTTGTTAGTGGAGGACCACCTTCCAATGACAGTGATAGCTCATATGGATCCCATAAATGTCTCTAACCCTCGACAAGGTTGTTCAGGCTACCATGGAACGATCTCTGAAAGTGGCTGAAGAGAATGGTCAAATGTGGCACCCAGATACGTACGATCTAAATATTGCCATGAAGGCGTTCACCATTCAAGCTCTCCGTGCGCCCAAGTTTGATAAACTTATAATTTTACTGGGCAACTTTCACGTCGTACTGGCATTTTTTGGTGCTGTTGGGACCAATATATCCGATTCCAGTTTGGAATATCTGTTGACAGAGGATTATGTTCTGGCCGAGGGTTCATTGAATGGGTTTGTGAAGGGTAAATTTTATAACCGATGTACCCGCATTCACCAGATAACAGCTGGTGTCCTGGAGCAGTTACTGTATGAACGATTCCTGTCAGACAGACGTGATCAGTATGAAGAAGTCATCTCAAGAGATAATGTCGACAGATTTGGACGATACAAACAAACTGGCCCAACTGGCGACACAGGAAGATTTCCTGCGGCTCGTCAAGGACTATGAGCAGTTTCTTCATGATACCATGAACGGCTCACTTGGCAAGGCAGCGGCATATTGGGCTGTGTACGTGTACTTCATCAACCACATTTACCGAGAGCTGCAAAGGGCTGTACGAACCAACGATGTCGCCCTATATGTGACAGTTCCACCTCATCTTACGGATCTGTTCTTCACCTTGAACAGACCAAATTATGCTCGGTGGGGTTCACTCTATTTGGAAAAGCTAAGTCAACTAGATTCAGCTGCAATGGATGTACGACAAGCTGGTGCCTTCAGCACGAGACGTACAAATAAGGCATACTGTCGCAGTCCGATCGACCTAACCCTTGAGCAGACCAATAAAATGGCGACGCTGCATCTGCAGCCACCAGTCGTCCACTTCGCCAATTCTGAGAAGGCATTTAGATGGTGGTGTGTGAGCCTTACACAGCGCAGCATGGCCGTTACAGATATGAAAGAAATGTGCGGTATTCAGAGGGGAGAAACACCGGCAAACCAATTGTGCAAGCAGCGTGTGAAGAAAGACAAAGAAAGTGCCGACCGTCTCAAGCAGATGTTCATTGAAACATGTGATCCGTTCGGTCCAACCGCACCAGAGACCCTCGACAACTTGACTATGGGGAAAAGTGTCTGCGAAGCGACGGCCAAGTACCTGACCACACTCTTCATCGCGGTAAATTGGCAAGATCGGAGTTTCTGCTTGAGTGCGCAGAAGACGGGTCAAGATTTCTAAAAGCTGTGAAGCGCACCAGAGTGCAAAACTTTGCATCGGAAAACGCTCGGAAACCGATCAAACATGATAAGGTTGGTACCGAAGGTGTGAGAGACGCCTTCGCTCACGTCTTAGCGATGGAAACGGTGCGAGAAGTTATCGATCTCAGAGATCGACTAAGCCATCCAATTATGTCGATTCCCCTGTCAATCGCACACAGCGACGGGCCAGTGATGAAGACGACCAAGTCAGTGCTCACCAAAGTTCTGGAAGGAAAACAGAAAGAAACCGCTCTTGGACATCTCACTCTCAGTGTGGCCCTCGGTTTATCTCGATGACGGTCTTATTCTCTACGAGGTTCTGCCTCACCATAAGCAATCAACGTATCGGTCGATAGTGAGGGATACAATGGTGCACATTTAAAGGAGTGCCGGTATCGCGATGGAGGTGCATTTACGTCTTGACAAGTACGTTACGCCATCATTAAAAGGATCCGGAGAGGAGGAACCGGGGTGGTGGCTGTGATGAGGATTTTGTGATTATAGGGCTGGAACAAAAGCAGAAAAAGAATGGCAGTGAGCTCCTCAAAAACTATCGTTTCAAGAATGCCTTTCTGAAATTCATGATGGAAGTCCAGAACGAGCAGTATGCTGCGATCATTAACCGAAAAATGGTGTATATCGCAAACGGGCGAAACTGTATAGAACTGAAGGTGAACAGCATGGGGTTGTTGGTGGTGTCTGTTCCACCACAGTATCAGGGTCAACACGAGGAAGCAGACACTCTCATTGCCTACCATGCTGCAACGGCGATGTGAGGTGGCATGACCGTACGATCCTCGGACGTTATAGTGAAACTGTTGCCAGTCGCTGCAAGACATCCCCACCGCATAATACTCGACTATGGAAGCAGAAACAATCGCCGCTACATCAACGTGTCTGAAATCGCTCACGTACTGGAGGATACGGAAGCAGGTACAACAGAGGCTGTGGTTGGTTTTCACGCCCCAACAGGATGCGACTACACGTCTGCTTTCGACTGAAAAGGAAAACAGAAACCGTTTGAAATCATGCAAAAAGGATATGTCAAGGCTCTTCAGTCTTTGTGTGGCAACAAAATGGTAGTGCTGGGGTTGGAGCGATTAGTTTGCCACGTGTATGGCAATAAAAAAGCAAAATGCATCAATGAGGCACGAGCAGAGGCCTTTTTCAAGATGGTGGGCGTGGGAAAGTTCTCTGAACATGTGAGGAAGATCAACTGCACTTCCTTGCCCCCCTGCAAACGTACCCTGCTACAATATCTCAATAGGGCTCACTATGTATCCATGATGTGGACGTCGGCTTAGAAGGCGAATCCAACGGCCGGAATCAATCCCATCAACTATGGCTGGAAAATGGATGCAACTGAAAATTACACATTTCAGTGGTTTCTTGGGCCTGTACTACACGAAGAGCTGAAGAAGCCTTCATCGACTGCGCCAGGGACGGAGGAATCAAAAGCGGATCCTTACGAGTGCGACACTGATGTCGAGGAATACGTCCATGGCTATCCAGACCAGCCCATCGACACTCTCTCCCCGGATACCGATGGTGAACCCTGGAGTGGTGACAGCGGGAGAGAATCGTAAACGGATTAATTGATCAATACGACCAATACTGCTCGTCATAATACCAATACTGATCAATTGTATGGATCTTTTATGCCACTTGGAAGATGACGAAGAAAGAAGAACCAACGTTTGTGCTATGGGAAGTGAAGCTTTAGGCCCGGTTTCTTGAAGCGGCAAGACGCGTCTTACGTCCAAGACGCGTCTTACCGTTTTGAGAAACCGGGCCTTAGTTTTCTGCCGTGGTTTAAGATTATTTTATGTCGAGGCATTGGTTAAATTTGGCATTAAATTTAATTTGAAATTATTTCGGGTTCAATGTGGAAGGATGCTGTCAGGGTCAAAGTACATGAAAAGACTGCTGTCATTGGTGTTTTCATGTTTGGCAATATCCTGAGATCATGCTTAATGCTTCAGTCACATTTTGGCCGATGGGTCTAAAAAAATCTCCAGCCACAAGCAATTATAGGGCGGCCACAGTATTTCCACGGTCACACAATGTTGCAGTCACACATGTTTTTATTTTTCGGGTAGCCGCACGGGGTATTTACACATTGTGGAGACCGAAAATGTGGCGGTGCCGTACGGTCTTTGATTTGATGTCGCACGGTGACCTAAAGGCGTCCCTGCGGCTGCCATAGAATTTTCAAGGCAGACGCAAGGAAGCCTCAAGGTGCCCCCAAGGTGACCGCAGGAGGGCCCAAAGGCGAACGTAATTTTATTTGTTTTTTTGTAATATTTTGGGGGTTGGCAAAATTCATTTTTCATTAATAAGAGCCTTCGGCAGCTGCACAAATAACGCAAGCCCACCGTACGCCCTACATACGGTCGACGTGGAACATCTACGTCATGGCTACGGCTTGTCGAATTGCTACGGCCAACCCAGAAATGAGAAAACTTATAAATCCGCGCTATAATTCCACGGAGACCCCAACGCTCTGTAAAAGACAGCCATATGCCCTAGGGCCACCCTGAGGCCACCTCAGAAACACTGCGGCCGCTGCACGTTTCTGTCAATTCAGGGGGGTACGGCCGCCGTATCCTAGCCGTAGAGCAAATGTGACTGTGGAGTAACTAAGTTCGATGCTTGTCGCATTTGAGTGGACTAGCGTTGGTATATTGTACCTGGGTCAAAGTCAAAGGTTACTGTCAAGGTCAAAGTACAAGGTGAAATTGCTGTCATTGATATTTTCGTATTTGGCAATAACCATAGATTATATGAACCAAGTGTCATGCTTGTTGCTCTCGGGTTGAATAAATGGGGTCACGTGACCCCATAAAAAATTGCTGTCCTGGAAAACGTACAGGTTGGAATTGCTGTCAACTATATTTTGGTCAACTATGATCCTACCCCATGAAAACCAGTTGGATGACCATCAGTGGATAGGCTCCACAAACTGCAGCAGTGATCCCAAAGGAAGAGCAAGTGGCAGGACTGACTGCCCGGTAGTTCACACTGAGACTCCACCAGACAGATTGGTTTGTATATTTTCATTTTCTTGTTCGATACATGAAATAATGTAAAGATTGATTCATCTGTGACTTGATATAATAAAGTTTTGGAGTGATGATGGAGCACTGAGTGCTCACAGCACAGTGGCCAGTGTCAGGTGTGTGAGGAGCGTTCTCCTCTGTGTCTTCAACAAGGCTCTCTTCACCCACACCACTCACTGGTCCACATTGATCTCTCACCAACTGCTCAAGAAACATGTGCAAACCATTACACATCAAATATCAGTGCCATCGGAATTGAATTTTTGCAATTTGCAAGCTGGTAGGCAATATAATTTGCAACATATCAGACTGTCCATTTGTCAGCACTCACCTGGCACAAGTGAGCTTATCCACAGCAGGTCGTCGCTTCTTCCCAGCCACCTTGTCAGTATGCTGAGGAGTGTTTCCTCGCTTGAGAGGTGACAGTGTGAGAAGATGAAGCAGGAGCCAGCTGAGGAGGAGAAGGCTGAATGGTGGGCACAGCGTCACGCTTCAGTTTCACTGAAGCAGTTGTTTTGAAACCGAGCTCACTCATTGCTTTGCCTTCGTAATCCTCGGCTGTGAAATGGTCACCACAAATGACAAGTCTATCCAAAGGGTCCTCTTTTCCCGTTTTCTTTGGGGGAAAATTCGCCCGTTTTGTTTGTTCAAATCTTATCCACTGCCGGCGAATGTTTGATTCCTTCGGCAATCGGTGGGAGCGATTACCCGTTTTCCAGCCATTTTTGCAAGACATGATGACACACGTACGAGGCATGATGTACAAATATCCAAATAACTTTATTCCACAATAATTCAAAATAAAAAAGGAGAATATAGATAGTTGCAAGCTCAAAAAAAGCGAAAGAACGGCCCGCTCAACTGGACACTTCTTCAATGAGCGAGTGAGCGTCCGCTTTATTTTGGAGAACGTGACGTCACCATCCATAAATGGCACGCGGCTGTTTTTTTCAACAGCCTCGAGAAATAACAATGTCGGAGTTAAATTTCATTAATTTTTCCAATAGTTAGGCAACTACAATAGTTTGCATCGAACTATTTAATCCACATATAATCATATTGATAAATTTTCAGAACATGTTTGGTGACCCGCAACCTGCTCTTTAATATGAATGGAATAAAAACAATGTGGCTGCTTTGTACTCAAACCCTGCCACACTTGTGGCAATCGGGTTGCAAAATGGCAGATTATAAAGGAGGGCAAATGGAGTGAAGCATACGTGTGCATGAAGAATTCCACTTGTGAGTTTAAAATGCACTTGGGTAGATGTATCATTGTGACGGATTTTGGAGACCCCCGGGATCACGCGTACAAAAGCACAAAAAACCTGGGTACAGTTATTTTGTTGTGCCGTTGTGTCGCCAACTTGGGAATCCAGTGTTCAGTATAGGAAGGGAACATGCGTTGTGCTTGCAATGGAGTCAACCCCATTCTCTGTCTGTATCTGTCGGACAGACACAGACCACAAAAGACATTCACGGTTGAAACGGCATCAAAAGGAGAAGAAGGGATAGTACAGGAAGGATCACACGGCACCACGCCACGAAGCCTCAGCCCCAGCTGCACACCCCAAGCCTCGGCAGCCACTGCACTGCTGAGCCTCAGCACAACCGCACTGCCTGGGTGTTGGCGCTCACTGCGCTGCCAGGCTTCGAGGTGACCAATGGGCTTCACTGGATCACACGGACGACCAATGGAGAAGCCGCCGGATCATGGGACATGCGGATGTGGAGAGACACATTTTGGCTATAAAAATCTAAGTTTGAGTGCGGAGAAGAGACCTCATCTCAGAGCTTGAAAGGAAAGATCGGAGAAGCCTGGATTGAAGACTGCAGAGGGAGCTGGAGCACATAGAACCAGTCCACGGAAGAATGACTGATCTTGCGATCGCTCCTGGGCACGGACACCACTTACAGACTTTCCAGGTTTTCTCCCTTCTTCAACTGTATCTCCCTCATTCTGTTTCAACAGAGCGCTATCAACAAAGCACCAAGGGCCCTTTTCAGTACTATCTGACATTTGCACATCACACCCTCGTATCTCTTCAACACAACCATATACATCATACACCCCGTTCGGACACAAGTGAACCAGCCGGTTCACTTCCGGGCGAGAGTGGGGTGGACCCTACACCCCATCACCCTATCTCTCTGTCTCTGTCTCTGTCTCTGTCTCCCTCTCTGTCCTCTCTGTCTGTCTGGACCCACGAGGACCTCAATGCTGAGAAAGACACGGAAGAAAGCCTGACTGGAGTTTGCCAAAACACACCTGAACAAACCAACATCCTTCTGGGAGAATATCCTGTGGACAGATGAGACCAACTTAGAGCATTTTGGTAAAGCACATCATCTCTATGTTTGAAGAAAACAAAACGAAGCCTTCAAAGAAAAAAACACCTTCCCCACAGTCAAACATGGAGGAGGTTCAGTGATGTTTTGGGGTTGCTGTGCTGCCTCTGGCACTGGGTACCTTGAATGTGTTCATGGCGTCATGAAATTAGGAGATTACCAAGGCATTTTGGAGCACAATGTTCAACTCAGTGTCAGAAAGCTGGGTCTCCGTCGAAGGTTATGGGTCTTGAGCATGACAATGACCCCAAACACACTTCAACAACCACCCAGGGACGGTTCAAGACAAAACGCTGGACTGTTCTGAAGTGGCCAGCAATGAGTCCCAATCTAAATCCCATTGAACACCTGTGGGGAGATCTGAAAACAGCAGTTGGGAGAAGGCACCATTCAAACCTGGGAGAACTGGAGCAGTTTGCACAAGAAGAGTGGGTCAAACTGCCAGTAGGGAGGTGTACGAAGCTCATTCATGGCTATCGGAAGTGCTTGACTGCAGTTATTTTATCCAAAAGATGTGATACCAAATATTAAGTCGAGGGTGTCAATTATCTATCTATAATTCCAGCAATCTGTGTGTGTGTGTATGTCTGTGTGTGTTTGTGTGTCTGTGTGTGTGTCTGCGACCGCTGTTTCTCGACAACCACTGGTCCGATCTAATTGAAAGTTGCCAGGTATATTGCTGGGGCCCGGTGGATGTGCCTTTTCAAGGTTTGATATTAATCGGACAAGCGGTTCCAAACTTATGGCCATTTATTTACCAACCAATGACAGTACACGGTGCTGTGACGTCACAATTCTTCACAATTTTTTTTTTCACGTATGATTTGTTTGCACGTACGGGCAAGCGAGTGAGAAGGAACGGCCTGTGTGGTTGTTGTTTCTGGCACATGGTTTGAAAGTTGGTTTTTTTTGCACGTACAGCCACGCACGTACGGTCACGCACGTGCGGGCCCGCACTAGTTTTGTCAATGCCATTTATTTTTATTTTCTGATTTAAAAGGATATATTAAGTTCTGATATAGAAAGGATATATAAAGACCATCGACCTGCCTGCGGTGAGAGCGTGAGAGGCCCAATGACAGCCTCATCGAGGAAGATGCGAATGATCCTAAATGCCTTGGTTTCCACAGCATTTTGCCGAGAAAGGTGAGAGGCAGGAGCACCAGCTCAGATGGGAGATTAGTATTCAATCAGACTGTGGACAAAAGCTTTGCATGTGGTCAGGAGCTCAGGTGGGCCAAGGAAGGACTTTGCATTACGGAGGATTCCCATTACGGAGGATTCGGCGACTGGCTTTGGAGGCCAAGTTGGAAATTTGGTTTTTCCAGGGAAGATCATGGCAGACAGTGAGACCCCGAAGTTTGAATGAAGGGACTTCTTCCAGAGGTTTGTTGAGAAAGAAGATGGGGGGAGGGGGGGTCGATACTGTCCTTTCGGAGAGACAGTGAAAGTGTAACGGTGTTATATTAACAGTGAAATAATGAATTGTGGAGATGAAATACTTTTGTCAATTTCAACTTATTGTTGGAGAAAAATGAAAGTTGTTTGAAAAAAAAATACAAGGGTGCCATCAATATTTTTGGTTACAACAATAAGTGAATGTGGGACTTGACACAAGATGAACACTGAAGTAATACTCTGGTGACTTGAGACTCAACTTGAGATTTACCCTCAAAAACTTGTAACTTGATTTGAGACTTGACCTCAAAGACTCAGCAAGATCACCTCAAGGGAAGGAACAGCCAATACCCACCAAGATCCCCTCTCGGGAAGGAACAGCCAAAACCTACCAAGATCACCTCTGGTGAAAAAACAACTGATACCCACCAGATCACCACCAGGGAATGAATAGTAAACACCCACGAACACTGCCTCCAGGGAACAAACAGCCGACATGCACCAGATCCCAGCAGATCCTGGGGAGAAGTAATGATGGAGTTGGATGACCAAAATTTACTTGTGGTTGCAGTAAATGAACAAGGCGTTCTCCTCGAAATCGACGGAAACCAATTTCAAGATGGCTGCCGTGGCGGCCACATTGAAAATCGCAGCACGCCCATTTTCGAAAGGAACCTTCCTCTACGCAACCCCAACACACCCTGCAAAAATGGATTGAATCGGACAAGGCGTTCTCCTTGAAATTGACGGAAACCACTTTCAAGATGGCTGCCATGGAGGCCACATTGAAAATCGCAGCGCGCCCATTTTCGAAAGGAACCTTCCTCTACTCAACCCCAACACACCCTGAAAAAATGGATTTAATCGGACAAGGCGTTCTCCTCGACATCGACGGAAACCACTTTCAAGATGGCTGCCGTGGCGGCCACATTGAAAATCGCAGCACGCCCATTTTCGAAAGGAACCTTCCTCTACTCAACCCCAACACACCCTGCAAAAATGGATTTAATCGGACAAGGCGTTCTCCTCGACATCGACGGAAACCACTTTCAAGATGGCTGCCATGGAGGCCACATTGAAAATCGCAGCGTGCCCATTTTCAAAAGGAACCTTCCTCTACTCAACCCCAACACACCCTGCAAAAATGGATTTAATCGGACAAGGCGTTCTCCTCGACATCGACGGAAACCACTTTCAAGATGGCTGCCATGGAGGCCACATTGAAAATCTCAGCGCGCCCATTTTCGAAAGGAACCTTCCTCTACTCAAGCCCAACACACCCTGCAAAAATGGATTTAATCGGACAAGGCGTTCTCCTCGACATCGACGGAAACCACTTTCAAGATGGCTGCCATGGAGGCCACATTGAAAATCGCAGCGTGCCCATTTTCAAAAGGAACCTTCCTCTACTCAACCCCAACACACCCTGCAAAAATGGATTTAATCGGACAAGGCGTTCTCCTCGACATCGACGGAAACCACTTTCAAGATGGCTGCCATGGAGGCCACATTGAAAATCTCAGCGCGCCCATTTTCGAAAGGAACCTTCCTCTACTCAACCCCAACATACCCTGCAAAAGTGGATTGAATCGGACAAGGCGTTCTCGAAATTGACGGAAACCAAAAGTTGACAGACGCCCGGACAACGCCTGTGATGACAATACCCCTCAACCAATTCAGGCTGAGGGGTAAAAAAGTAGTAATGATTGTTTGGATGCACTTTTACTGGATGTTTGTTATTGAAGGATGTGCATTTAACTTTGTGATGCATCATGTGGATATCAATCCGTTGTGAAATATTCCCATATTGATGGTGATGCTCCAAATTACTGCAATTTAATAAACAGTAAATCATAACGTGTTTTTAGATGTAAACTTGTCAGAATTTGATTGTTTTTGTAACTAGTTTTCATCATGGGTGAAGTGCAGCTCACAGCTCACACATGTTATGATGTGAAGTCAGTCATCGCCTCTGGCTCTGTCCCAGTCAGTCATTGCCTCTGGCTCTGCCCCATCAGTCAGTCATCGCCTCTGGCTCTGCCTCACCAGTCATCGCAAATCAAAGAGGAAGGGAAGGACTGAAACGTTCTTCACCCCATTTGGAAATGCATCCCATCCAGATCGAGGCCTTTCATTTTCAACCAAGGATACACAAACATTCAATATTCATGATACTTGATTCTTTCATGTTTCAAACATCGATAAATGACTAAAATTGACTGAAAACAGTTCAAGAGAATTAAAGTACAGGACAGTATAGTACAGTACAGTACAGTACAGTACGAGAAAATCATTAACATCACCAAACTGCTTGGACAGGCCTCAATGGTTTATCACGAACCACTCACTCCCTTTCAAGAGACCGTTCCTCATCCAACACGTTCTTCCACCAACCCCACAGAATAAATAAATAAATATGAACCTCACACTTCGTACACAAACAGATTTTCCCCCCAACAGGCCTCACTCACCTCATTGAAGACTTTCACATGTTGTTTTCTTTTCTTGATCGTCGTGTTGTGACGTCTTTCCGAGAAAAAAAAAAAAGATTTTACAAATCCGTTCATTTATTTCAGTGAAGTTTATTGTTTTATTTGATACACTTCGATCTTTCTCCGTTCATCAGGTCAATTTTGTGTTTAAATCGGTTTTTGTCTTGAAAACGAAACCTCATAATCGAGGGAGAAGCCAGCCCCGCTGAAAAGAACAATGAGGGTACACCACGTTCGACAATAATTCCACAATCTTCCTTTTTGGGAAACAAAGTCGAAAACACAATGAACACATTGGAAATGGGGAAAACACAACAACAGCAGGATGGAGGAACAAAAGAGGGAGAGAGGAAGAATTGGTGGAGAGAATGATGAGAACAACACAGGAGGTGACACACAACAGACTTGAAGTGATATAATAAAGCTCAAACTTAAGGAGTGTGATGGAAAATGGGTTCAAACAGAGATGGAACAAAAACCATGAAAATTTGGGTTACAGGGAAAGGGGAGAAAACAATAATCTGCAAAGGGGTGTACTTGGGCAGGGTGAATGTGGGTAGAAAAGATCATGAGTACAGTGTTGTGTATTTACAGTTAAAGTGTGTTGACATCAATCCCGGAAGATGGGGATCAGTCATATGGAGGGCTGTCTGGTTATTAGGTTTGTGCTTGGTTGCTGTTTACCGTTTAAACATTTCAATGACTCGTAGAGTGTATAATCTCACCTCGCGCGTTCACTCTGAACACAAATACCATCATCAACTGAACACGCCACCATTACAGCCCACTGCTATTATGGCCCATCTTCCAGTATCATCCATGCACCCCATTATGTTACTTCGTTTCTTGGTATGGGTTAGGAAAGTCATAAATTTAATTCTTCACTCAGATCGGGTCAGAGATCAGATATATGACGTTTCAGCTTTTTCAGATAATAATTTCAATTCAACCAATGATGGTTGGAACACTCCCCGTCACCTGATTTTTCCCCATGGGCAGTTGATGACAGATGACAAGTTTCAATTTTTTTTCGTGAAGCGGTTTCGGAGAAAAAGATGTCCAGATTTTTACCTAATCCAACATGAGTGACATACCATGTGACTTATGACGTAGGAATTAGCAATAAAAACTCCAATGTTTAAAGTTTTGCATCGATCGGCCAACAGCTGCAGAGAAAATTAGTTTTAAAGCGAAAACATATAGATGTGGACAAACGCACACAGACACACAAACGCAAACACACACACACACGCACACACGCACACACGCGCGCACACACACACACACACACACACACACACACACACAAGCACAGCAATCATCTTGTATCCCCTTCGGGGAGGGGGGGCGGGGGTGGGGGGAAACGAACGATATATTGTTACGGATTTGGAAGCCGTTCGCACACAGTCAGCAGCCCCCGCAATTCCGTTATTTCAATAAGTTTGTGCTTTTAGTTCGGGTTGGAATCCCTTTTATCTGATGGGAATTTGATGTGTGTGCTGTGGGTTAATTTTTTTAGTTCGGTTTTTTTAACAACAACAACAACAACAACAACAACAACAACAGCGCCACCGTCGCCTCACTCCACCGACGCAACAGCGCACGTGTTTCTGGCTGCAGATGGGACCCTCCCTCCAGAGCCGACTCCGCCCACGAAGGCAAGGGCACTCCCTTCATCCAATCAGGAGGCTCATCGCCTCAGAGCCTCCTCCACCCACGAGGGCAAGGGCGCACCCTTCGTCCAATGAGGAGGCTCATCGCCTCAGATCGGGACTCCACCCAGAAGGGTGGGAGTTGCCCCTCCTACCATGGGCCTGTCCAATGAGGGACGGCCAGCGAATCGTGCAACGCAACCGTCCAATTAGGAGGCTAGTGGCAAGGGAAGAAATACCTCCCACCTCAGGAGAGGAGAGTGATCGGTACGTTCTGTCTGGATCTGCCTCGCCTGGTGTCGTCTGATCCGTCTGGAAAATTTTCGGCCTTGATCGCCTGTTGCCTCGGCTGCCTTCTTGCTCACTGGCATCCGTCACTCTATCCCTCGACCCTGGTGCTGCGTTGAGGTGGTGGGTTTGAGTCTCGCCAACCCAGTTCGACCACATTGCACGAGTCGGACAGGTGCAAGTGCAGACTCTTGCCCTCAGCTCTCCTTCCCTCCCGAGCTGAAGGGCCAAATAAAGGCCACGACCACCATTTATTTTGGGTGTGTGCGTGTGTGTCTGCTGGTCCAGTCAAAAAGTCGCAATTGTTTCAGTGCCTTGTGCATAACTTGCATTCCTTCTTGACAGTCGGTTTCACTCTGCTCTTTTTGTGCTCCCCTGCCCCATTATAAATCAACCCAGATTATTCAATGGACCAGCTCGTTGTCTGTCACTTTCTTTCATTGGTTTGGCACGGTGCGTATTGGGAGTTCGGTAGTCCGTCGTGCCGTAATTGTTCATTTGGACCGAACGACCTTGGTAATCCCCGCTCGATTTACACCCGGTTCGGGCTCGGTTAAAGGCCTGTTCCGCCCAAGGTCCGTCGAGGGTGTGACCTCCCCGGTAATTTGATGACGTGGGTACTTGGGTATATTGAAATTTGGCTATTAACCCTAACCCACGTCGTCAGAGAATTGGCAAGCACGGTCCTTAAGTGACCCGTGACCTTCGGAGTTGTCCGAAGGTTACAGCCTGCAATTCCGGGTGTTCGGTGGGAGACGGCTTGACTGCTCCACCTGGCAGCCGTTCCTCACCACCGACAACCGCCCACAACAATATTAGGTTCCCTTCCAAGAAACTTCAACACGTGAGGAGGTTTTTTGGCCCATGAAAGCCTCCACTCGTATTGTCAAATTATGGTTCTTTTTCTGGGCTCCATAAACAAAGGAAGCAGCACGTACCATTTCGAAGGTGTTTCGTATGACTCACTGATCTCCCTGATCGATGAAGACAGGGTTTGAACCACTGATCTCCCAGATTCAGAGGGGATGCTCCAACCATTAGACAACCAAATCTGATAAAAGCTGTTGGGTGCTCCGATCTTTTGGCTGCTGTCGAAGCATGTACCTTTGCATACCTTACTCCAGAAAGGTACCAAATAAAATTGGGGTACCAGCTCAACAGAAAGGTTTTTATGAAATCAAAAGCACTGTTCGTGTTGCAGTCATCTGCTGTGGTGGTGCATTTTGATAGCACCAAAGCATTGGTGCTTTTGTGAGACGACTCAACTTTTGGAATCGAGGTCATCACATGTCATCGATGGCACCAAGTGACATCACCAGCGGAAGGAAGTCATTCACAGTTAGAGAGGGACTGTCAAGAAATTTCATCCATATCCCTCTGGACATTAATTCACAATAAACAATGACCACAAGCATCTGGAAACTGTTTCACGAAGCAAACGTGATAGGATTCGAACGATGACATCAATAAGGATACAGGGAAGGGCGAAGTCGCTGTTGGCATATCATTTCAAGAACAAGCCAGGACTGCATTTGGGCACTGGTACATACTCAGCCACATTTCACTTCATGAGTTTCCAACCGGTGTTCCCATCACAGTAGAGATAGTTCATCCAGTGGAATTCCTCTCCTTTGCACGTGGAATCGAGACCACCTGCATCCCACACCAAAACAGATCTATTGCTGTCTGAGGTGCTGGTGTTTCTATTGTCAGACTGGCCTGGTATTGTTGATGAAGAAATAATCTATTGTCATACGAAAGACGGAGTTAAGCAGACAGCAAGGTTGCATACTGGGTGAAGATACCGACTGCCAAAGTATCACTGTTCGGAAAATCCTTGGCGATTGCGAGTTGGACTTTGTGTCCAACGAGCGGTTGCTGAGAGACTCAAATGAGATTTGTTGCCTGCATAATCCGTGAGCGTCAGCTGCGGCTGTATGGATATGTGGCTCGTTTTCCTGAAGCTGATTCTGTTCACCAGATTCTCTCAGCAAGGAAGCCTCATGAGTGGTGGAGGCCAATGGGCCGACCACGTTCCTCATGGTTGCAGCAGGATGATCAGCATCTCAAGGAAATGGGGATGGGCCAGGCATCTGCCAGGGGGTGGCCAAACAGAGGCCCCTGGAGTACTGGTGGAAAGTGGACACAGCAACGCGCTGCTCCGAGAACTGACCTGACTTGACCTGCGTGTTACCTCTCCCACGAGCCTCAACAATGCAGAAAAAAAATAAATTAAAAACTCAGGTTGTGTAGCTGGGTTCATGAGACTTTTGTCGAGGGATGGGAAGGGGGAGTAGAGGTTGTAATGTATTCAGTGAACCTGTGCTGACGTGTCATTAAGTTTTGATGTGAACCGACATGAACCTGTGTTGATGGCTGGAGGTGCACATCAGTCGCATGTGGGGATACAGTATTATTAGGTTTTGGCTTGGTTGCTCTGTCTGGAAGGAAAACTGGGATTGAACAGACTGAGGGAGCTGGTTCCACAGGTGAAAGAAAGGAGGAAGAAATGTGTCGGTCAGCAGTGGCTCTGGAACTTCATCATGAAAACAAAAGAATGATAAGATATGACATGCAAAAATAAGGAATGTTCCGAGAAAACTGGGGATAGTTTCATCATTCTCTTCACCTTCAATATAACTGTGACAAAATAAATGCTGTGTGCCTTTTTATGTAATAAATTATCATTTCAAGAAAATCAATAAAACAAAGTAATTCTGTGCAAATATATATTTTAAAATGGAAGAATAAAAATAGCAAGCCTAAACTATTAAAGTAGAGTACACAAGAATAATACATAATGCAAACTCGCCGCCACATTTTAAGAAGAATTGTAACTTTATTTACAAAGTAAGGAGACAAAGTCCCAGTGATTTCAGACAACGAGAACAACGCATTTAATGTACATAAATGTGGTAAAACCTTTGACCCGCACACCACACTTTCCGTCATCTTCAGAGCTCTGCTGGAATAAACCAACACAATTTGAGCACAATAAAATGGATTACATATGTTTTAGTATCTGGGAGCATGTCCTTTGGTATCACAGAGTGCTTGAACCCGTGAAGACATCAAATCAACTTAGCTGAGGTCGGCCTTGACGCAGCTCCCACTCCATGTATTCCCAGACATGATCGATAATGTTCATCTCAGGACTCTGTGGTGCCCAGACAATAAGCTGCAGGCTATTCCCAAACGTTTTCACAAAGTCTATTTGACAGGATGTTTTGAGGCATGGTGAAATGGACATTTGCAGGCATGATGGTGAACTTGATGTGAACTCGTCTGTTGGACATTCTTCTTCTCTTCCTGCACCTGAGTGTGCAGCAATGATTGAATCTTTATTTCAATCAATTCCAGGTTGAGTTGCAAGTTCTAGAAACAAGTGAAACAAAAGTCAAAACAAACTCTTAATTCGAAAGCATTAAAGTGAACAAGCAAGTTGCCGAAATGAATGCACTGTTTAGAAACGACAACCACAACTGGGGAAACTTATCAATGAAAGACAGAGGAAACAAAAACTCCTGCATACTTATGAAGGTAATTCAATGTTAATGTTAACTTTGTATTCGAGAGAATCAAACATTAATTGGAGTTTGATTTAACATCATTTTGCAAGGTATGTTTTGTGTACAGGATGGAGACTCATGGACATGGTAGAACACAGAACAGTCCAGACATGAACAGAATGAACAAGAAGGGCACTTGTTGGAGCGCATAACTCCGCCATGCACTGCCTGATCCACAAGAACATATCCAGCCCAATGCATTTTTCAAATATGCTACATATAGTTTTTGGCCCGATCTCTCAATGGTGAAGAATCACTTTATAAATTGAATAATTGTCGTGTCCGGATCCGGATTCGGATCTTCACTAAAATCAAAGGAATTTGACCTTGCGACACGCCCAACCTGTCCACAAAGTTTCGTTCGAATCCGTCCACGACTTTTTGAGATATCGTGCTATATATAGATTAAATCCGTCTTTCAATGATGAAGAATCACTAACAATTATTATCAGATCCGGATGCGAATTCAGATCTTCACCAAAATGGAATAAAATCTTCCATGCCACACACCCAACAAGTCCACAAAGCTTCGTCCGAATCCGTCTCCAACTTTATGAGATATGCTTTCTATCATTTTTGGCACCATTTCTCAATGGCAACGAATCATTTAAAAAATTCCAGTCGCCGGATTCGGATCTGGATCTTCACCAAAATCTAATTGTTTCTTCCTTTTCACACACCGAATCTGTCCACAAAATTGAATCCGGATCCGTCCACAACTTTTTGAGATATCCTGCACACAGACAAACAGACAGAAAGGGTTGAAAACATCACCTTCTTCACCTTTCGCGGCGGTAATAATAAAGGAGATGGGGAAGAATGAGATTAAGGAGGTGGGGGGGGGATACATGGGGTGATCATGGTGGTTATACATGCAAATTCTCAATCAAAGTGGAAAGGAAAACTGTGGAAGCAATCATGAAACAAACAAATTTTTTAAAAAGAAGAGGAGGATGAGGGAGAGGGGAAAATCTGAGAACCTGGAAACACGGAGAGTGGTGAACTTGGAGAGGGTTAATGAGGGCAGAAATAACAAGATATCTGAAACAACAAAGCCATCACCAAGGGAAAGCCTTGCCCCGGCACCTGCAATCCAATGATGTAATATTCTTTTCGGACCACCACGTGACCTTCACCGTCAACATTTAGGGAAAGAGTGTAAATTAAGAAAATGCGTCTCCACCTCGAATCTCTCCAAAAAAAACTCAACATCATGAAAATCACAGGAAAATTCTTCAAGTTCTGATCAAAAATGTGTTTTTTGTTAATCACGTCACAATCGGAAAAATGTAGGTGAAGAACACTCATCAATATCAGGTGTACAACTTAGATGCAGATCCACTATGATGATGTGAGACAAACATTATTTGAGATTCCACATTGGCAAGATTGAGGAATGAAAAAGAAAGCATTATTTTCAGACCACCATTTGACCTTGACATGAAACTCGAAGGGGTATGATTTAAATATACTCTATAAATGACAGTCCTTCTGTCTGTGCCTGTCTGTCTGTTTTTTGTGACGAATAAGCTCCGAGACCAGTGAACCGATCTTGATGAAACTTTACACATATATAGAACTAACATTCAGCTCCAGGATGCGCAAAGTGGCTCTCCATAAAAATGAAAAAAATATGTTAAAAAAATACATAAATATATATGTATATAAATAAAATAAAGAAAATTTCCATGAGGAAAAAAAAAAAGGCTTTCAAATAGTGCGCCGGCGTATTAATCATAACAAAAGGCTTCACGGTTAAAAACGCTAGGGTTTTTTGAAATACAAAATGTTCGTATTCGTTGACTTTTTAAACATACACATTCTCCTCCTGTTATTTGAATTCTCGAACTGCACGCGCACGGCAACAGCTAACTGCAGATCAATCTGCTCATGAATGAGCCAGGCAAGCCATAAAGGGGGGTGAGGGAGACAATTGATAAAGGGAAGATAAATGATGTGAGTGAGTGAGGGCAAGCAGGCCTGTGTGTATGGAGTGAGTGAGGGCCAGCGAGCCTGTGTGTATGGAGTGAGTGAGGGCCAGCGAGCCTGTGTGTATGGAGTGAGTGAGGGCCAGCGAGCCTGTGTGTATGGAGCGAATGTGGTATGCATGGTGTGATGAGTGATTGGGAGGAGGAATGATTCCCACCCAAGTGACCCTGGAGTCAGAGTAATGTGAGTTAGTGGGTTAGTCAAATTGACAAAAATGGAGGTCGCTTTGCTGTTGGAGCGAATGTGGGCTCGAAACCCGTTTGGAGGGGTGCAGGAGTCCTGTTGACGGGCTGGGAGCGTGGCTGCAAACGGTGAGTATCACTTCGTGGGCACAAAATAGGGCAAAATTCCCGGGTATTCCCGGGTACTTCAGCTAGTTAAGCATAAATGCAGCTTACTCCAGGCTATCTGGAGAGGGCACTTTTGTGTTGATCAGACAAACCAAAGACGAGTTCTGGTGGGAAAATGTTAAAATGCCTGTAATTAGGTCATGACCTTAAAATTAGTCAAAGGTCAAAAACAATGTCAACCCCACATACTTTTTACTCCCATTATATCAATGCAAAATTTCATTCCAAAAGTCACAGCTGAATCCAAGATACAACTCACACATTCACAGAAAAATTGGAGAAAAACCAAAATGGTAGTTTGGGAGTCCAAATGGTGTAAAACTTTGACCTTCAACTTGGAGGGGAATGATGTAAATCAAGCGTAAATGTGGCTCACTCTCAGCTATCCAGGGAGGCCAATTTTATTCTGATCAGACAAACCTTACTCGAGTGATGGTGAAAAATGTTAACCATTTGAACCTTGATCTCCTTGGACTTTGTTCCCACACCCTGGCCTCCCTGGAATATGGAAGTTTGAAGTGGCTGCTAAAATTGCCATGAGGGTTCAAAGGGTTAAAAAAATGTGTCATGAGATCATGGCTTTACAATTGAGGTCACATCAAAAATGTATGTCAGTTCCACAGAGGTGATGACCTGAGATGGTGGTGAACATCTATCTCAAAGCACTGGAGGGAAGAACTAAATTGAACAGACCAAGGAAGTGGTTCCACAGGTGAGATAACATTTGAAAAAACGAGTGGAGATGAGCAATGAATCTGGATGTTGTGAGTTTCATCACAAATGGAAAACCGGCAGACCACCTGTGATGCACAGAAACCTGGAGTGGGAAGGAGAAGGGAAGAGCATGGAAAGGGCAGCGGGTGCAAGACCGGTAAAGAAGCAGTCGAAGATTGACCTCCAACCTTTCTGCAATGTGAACGTAATAAACCCAGAGACTCGGCTTCATCTCAGGGGATACCAATGATTTTGAATTGCCTTGGATTCCACGGCAGAATTTTTTTTGGAATATATGTATGATCAAAGCTTGTGGAGGAGCGAGAGCAGAATGTAAGGGAACAACATGAAAAGGGGGAAAACACCAACAGCAGAATAGAAGTGAGAGTGAGATCAAGGGGAGGGACAGAAGGGCACATGAGGTTGAACAAACTGCACATATGCTGAATGATACACAGCATGAAAAGGAAGGGGAAAGCAGGGATGAAAAAGAAAAGGAAAAAAACAACCGTCAACTTACAAATGAAAAGAGTTGTGGGGGGGGTCACAATAACCTGGCAAAAGGGAGTGCTTGGAAATGGGGTAATTTGGGGTGGAAGAGGTCATGAGTATGGATGAGAGATGGATAACGCTAAACAGCTGTCTTGAAACCATGGAGTGAAGAATGGGACTGATCATATGGGGGAAGTTGGTTCCACAGGTGATAGAAAAGAGGAACAAATGAGTGGAGGTGAGTCATGAGAAGGGAATTTTATTGTTCAACAAAAAGAATGTTACTGGCAGTGATAGACCATGTGCATTCTGAAGAAACTTGGGAGGGACAGAGCCAAGAGAGGATAGAGGGTGCAAGACCAAAAAGAAGTTGGGAGAATAGAGAGTCCACCAACCCACTTACGATGCGAAAGTAACAGGCCTCGAAACTCAGTTTTGTTGCAGGAGATCCCAATGATTTTTAGGGCCTTGCTTTCCACGGCATCAAGGGCAAGGTGTGAGTCAGGGATGCCAGCCCAAAAGGGAGAGCAGTACTCCACTCAGCTGTGAATAAAGGCCACAGGTTGTCAAAGGTTCATATTGAACGAGGAAAGACGATGCACGACGAAGGATGGATGCTCAGTCAGTGGGTGGGCTTTGCAGGCCATCTTGTAAATATGGTCTGCCCAAGAAATATCGTGGCTGATGGTGAGACCCAAAAGTTTGAGTGAATTAACCTCTTCAAGTGGTTTGTTTCGGAAGTATATGGGAGGGTATGTCGGACTGTCGTTTCGGAGAGACAGGCTGAGTGTGTGTAATTTGTCTGAGTTGAAAGACATATTCCAAGTGGTGGTCCAGCTCCTGTTTCTATCAAAGTCTGCAGAGAGGAAAGAGGCTGTTGCCCTGCCTGTCTAAAGGAAGAGAAATTACATGGCACAGGGCAGAACCTTCAACATCGAGAAAGGTAGGATTTTCCAAGGAATCAGAAAGATCAATGATAAAGAGGAAAGAACCCCATTAAGAGCTTAACGCCTAATATGGAAGTGGGGGAAGTCCATTATCCATGAGAAGAGGTGACGTTGGATTCCAAAAGCAGAGAATTTGGAGATCAAGGTAGGGTAACAGACTGTATCAAATGCTTGAGATATGTTCATGGAGATGGCCCTCATCTCACCTCTGAGATTGAGGGCTTCTCTCCATTGTTGGGAGAGTAAAAGCAACCTGTCCAAGGTAGAATGACTGGGTCTGAAATCTGAGATCAGTCCGTTGGAGAAAAGGAAGGATTTGATGTCAACTCTAATGATAGATTCCATGACCTTGCTTCGAATTGGAAGCAAGCTAATTGGCTTGCAGTTGAGGATCCATTTATGCACCACGTTTGTGTATTACAGAGATGTTGACTAACTTGCAAGCCAGTTGCAGAATTAGAGTCGAGGGTTGCCAGAAACTTCCACAACTTTACAGGTGAGAAATACAGAATGCAGGAGGAGCAGTTGGGCATGATGGAATCGGATGGGAACAGGGAGCGAGGGGTTCAGAATGCAAGATTTTGAAGCAAACACATAATTGAGTCGTGTGGACCTCTCACGAGCAGTCAGCTGTGGTGCCATTTGTCGTGAACGAAGGGATGGAGGGGGAGTTCACTCCAAAACACAAGGTGCCACCAGGTTTTTGAGGAAGGAGGAAGGAGAAAGGTTTGAAAGTTGAGCCTTGATGTTGACAAGATGTTTTCTACTCTCCTGAGAGTGGACACATACATTTTGAGTGCTTTGTGGAGTGATCTGAGGTTGCGGTCAGTCAAATTTGCCTTCCATGAAGAGAAGGCAAGTTGTTTCAAGGCAACTGCCTCACCGTAGGATTCAGTGTACCATGGGTGAAAAGATCGATATGGTAACTGAAGAAGAGATCGCATGAATTTGTGCATAAGAGCAGGCTATCCCAGGTCCCATCAATATCAGGGGACACACAATTGTATGAAAAGTTTCCGGGTTGGATTGGCTCTTTTCAAATCTTCATTCTGTTCTGAACTTGCCCTCCAAAAACCTTATTGATGTCTCCTTAGATATGACGTATCTGATGAGAATCTCAGGAGATTCCACGAGACTTTTTTTCAGGCTTATTGCCTTGATGTTGCTGGAGAAAATCCGGACGCTCACAATGCAAGAAAGATGCAATGAAAGTTTTTGTTTTTGTTTAACCAGAGTGACATATAAAAGCACAATCACCCCTTGACTGCTATTTTGCAAAGTATTGACATTTGTCTTCGAGTTAAAGAAGATACCCATTCAAGAATAAGCACTTACCTGGAGAGGAGTTGGATCTTCTACATTTCCACTCACATTGCCACTGTCCATTAATAGCTGAACACCTGTCTCCCAGAAATTAATACAGGTGGATTTGCAGCTGTTGAAAAACAACAAATAATAATCAATACAAAATAACTTAAAAATCCAGAGTCGAGGCGGTGGAATACAGATTCAGCGTCATATTCATCCGATGCTTTTTTCCCTTTTATTTGCCTGGATCGGTGTGCGCAATTAGAGTGTCAGTGTATGCATGTGCACACACGTGTGTATTTTTTTTTCTTTATTGAAGGCTCCAGTCACGGACGAAATAGTCCTCATCAAGGCCAGGCCTTAAATAAAAAATAAAAAAAAGAGAGAGAATGTAAAGTGAGGAGTGAAAATGAGTGAGAAAGAAAAGTATGTGATGTTTGTTTGCAAGAAAGAGAGATTAAAGTTAGCCCGGTAGCGAGAGTTTGAGTGAGACAGAAAGTAAGACTAGCAATCCTGATGTTCAAAAAAAAATAAACCAATGTCCCGTATCTTGCCAAAAGGTGACCACGTGTGACTTCTTTGAGGTCACAATGAGGTGAACAGAGCTGCTATCCACCAGGAGCGACTCCTTGAGGAATATCTGCCGACGAGAGATTCCGATGAGAATCGTTCTTCAGAGTAACCATGAAAAATGTGTTTGCTTCACAACGTCACCAAATGACGTCATAATGTCTCAAGCTTGACATATCCAGAAAGCAGTCGGCTGTGGTGCCATTTTGAGGTGTTCAATTTGAGGAACTACACGATATGGTTCCGAAACCTTGAAAATTTGACTTTGGGGTCAAATATGTTTGACCTCAGGCGCGAACCATGAAGGTCAAGGCCAATCGCCACCAAAAATTAATCAGCTGAGCGCCAGACCATATACTACATTCCCATAAAGTTTGGAGACGATTAGATTAAAATTACTCAAAAAATAAGGGTTTCGTCGACCCCCCCGATTTGCGACAAATTGACCTTGACCTTCAAATTTTTATGCGCTGAAAGGGACCTCTATAGGCCTCTGATATGCGAAGTTCCAAAAATTTCCAATGATAACTGTGCTCTGCAGAGTGATTTATATGTGATTACAGACAAAAAAAAAAAACAAAAAAAAAAAAACATATGAAGGTCAAGGCCAATCGCCACCAAAAATTAATCAGCTGAGCGCCAGACCATGAACTATATTCCCATGAAGTTTGAAGACGATCCGATCAAAATTACTCAAAAAATAAGGGTTTCGTCGACTCCCCTGATTTGCGACAAAGTGACGTTGACCTTTGACCTTGACCTTCAAAATTTTATGCGCTGAAAGGGACCTCTATAGGCCTCTGATATGCGAAGTTACAAAAATTTCCAATGATAACTGTGCTCTGCAGAATTTTTTATACGTGATTACAGACAAACAAAAACAAAAAACATACAAGCTGACTTACATATCTTGAAAAAAACTTCGTTTTGGCAAGATAAAAACATCCTCATCAACCAACTGGTACCCATGACCACAATCACAACAGCTTCTTACTTACCTCGACGAATTTTCGTTCAGCACCTGAAAACAAAATTGTACAACATCAGAATCAAGAAATCAAGGCAAGACAATGGCTTGGATGTATTTGTACATGTGTCTGACTGTGTACCCATTCACATGGATGGATGGATGCAAGTGAACGCTCCATTCACGAGCTTCGAAGACAAAACCAACACATCTGCAAAGGATCTGTCCTTCTCAAGGAATGGTTATTTGTTTATGTTTCTGAATAATGTTAAACTACCCATGTGCTTGGAGATGACTTACCAGTGCCAAGAGGAGAAGAAAGAGAGTTATGATTTGAAGGACCGAACATCCAATCACAATGATGTTCACGATCCAGGCCTGGATCAGGACAAACACGGGGAAAGAGAATCAATGAAAGGTGAATTGTTTGGAATGGTGAAACAGATAGCAAAATTAGAGTCCCCGTTAATGTTGGACGTGAGCATTCCCTTGTTATTCATGCAAGGTGCTGGGGATGGTCATAATAATAGTGAAAATAGAGATGACATCATGCACTTAAGGGGCAATCTTGGAGCGTGTCGCACAGGAGAAGGATCTGGGGGAGGTCATAGAAATGGTGGGTAAGCAGGCAGCACAGTGCCAGGCAGCTATAGGTAAAGCAAATCGGTTTGAGGTTGTACTCGGAGGGAGATAAATTATAAACCAAAAGAGATGGTGTTAACATTGTACAGGAATTTAGTGAGGGCCACATCTCGAATATTGTGTACAGTTTTGGTCACCACAGTTCTGGAAGGACATAGATGCCGTAGAGAGGGTGCAGC
The DNA here is from genome assembly GCF_056783735.1 of Eptatretus burgeri. NCBI lineage: Eukaryota > Metazoa > Chordata > Myxini > Myxiniformes > Myxinidae > Eptatretus > Eptatretus burgeri. The sequence goes on from NC_140963.1 coordinate 51,077,228, forward strand.
GCAGGGCTACTCGATTGATTCCGGGTCTCGTTTGACTCTGCAATGAGGAGCGACTGAAGGAGACAGGGCTTCATACACGAGAAGGAAGGCGGTTACGAGAGATATGATGGAGATGTTTAAGATAGTGAAAGCTGGAGATAAAATAAGTTCAGATGAATTATTCAGCAGAGTAGACAGTGATAGGACTGGGGGCGGAGAGTAAAGTAAAGTAAAGTAAAGAAGAGGAGAGTCTGAGAGTAAAGTCTGAGAGTAAAGAAGAGGAGAGTAAAGATGGAAGACAGGGTCTTTCACTCAGAGAGTCGTTGATGCATGGAATGGCCTCTCTGGAAAGGTGGTGGCAGCAGAAACAGTAGAGAAGTTTAAATTGGAATTATGTACCTGGAAGTATATTCTGCTTTTACAGGATCAATCACGAAGAAAGTGCAAATATGTTGCCTCTTGTTCCAAACAGTCATCAGAGACTTCCCCAAGTAATTAATTATTCATAGTTCTGACTGAAACTAAAATATGCCTGGTGTTGGCTTCATGGTTGGCATTGTGGGCTTGGGATCCCATGGTCCTGAGTTAAAATCCCACTTGGCTGTTGAATAAATACCAAGTGGGGTTAACTCAGCCTGTCATCCTGCTGAAGTTGGCAAAATAAGTACCAGCTTGCTGGTATCCTGTGTTGGAGTGGTGACCTGTCCAGGATTGTGCCCAATAGCCAAGGAGACTGCTTCGGGAACACCAATGTTCTGCATGGAGTGTGGTCCCAATGGATGGACCTGGAAGTATTGGAGAGGGATAAAGGGATGATGTGCCACGGGCATGATGGGCTGAATGGCCTTCACCTGTGTCTATGACAAAGTGTAGATGAGCTCCCTTTGGGAGCCAATCAGGTCAGGTATGGGAGCATGTGCCAGAAGAGCACGTCGCTGCGTCCACTTTCCGCCGGTACTCCAGGGGCCTCAGTCTAACCATCCCCCAGGCAGATGCCAGGCCCATCCCCATCTCCTTGAGATGATGGTCAACCTGTTGCAACCATGAGGCACGTGGTCGACCCACTGGCCTCCTCCACTCATGAGACTCCCTCGCTGAGAGAATCTGGTGAGCAGGATCAGAGTCAGGAAAACGAGCCACATGTCCATACAGCCGCAACTGACGCTCACGGACTATGCAGGCAACAAATCTCATCTGAGTCTCTCTCAGCAACCGCCCGTTGGACACAAAATCCGACCAGCGATAGCCAAGGATTCTCCGAAGAGACCTGGTACCAAAGGAATTAAGTCTCCGTCTCAGATCCTTGGTCAGAGTCCAAGTCTCGCACCCATAGAGCAAGACTGGCAGTACCAAGGACCTGAAGACTCGGACTTTCGTCCTCCCGCACAGGTACCGGCAGCGCCACACCCCATGATCCAGTGAATCCATGACTCCCCAGGCCCGACCCAGACGTCTATTGACCTCTGACTCGCAACCAGCAGAGACATGAATATCACTGCCAAGGCAAGTGAATCTCTCCACGACCTCAACATCCTCACCACAAACAGACACAGACAGGACAGCAGCATCCAAGATGTCACCGAAAGCCTGGATCTTAGTTTTGACCCAAGAAAGCCGTAATCCCAACGGCTCCGACTCCTCATTCAGCACCTCGAGGGCCCCCAAAAGGATGTCTAAAGTCTCCGCAAAGATGACTGCATCATCTGCAAAGTCAAGGTCCGAGATCTTGACATTCCCAAATGACGCACCGCAACTTGATCTCTCCGACATCCTCCCTAGAATCCAGTCCATACAAGTGCTGAAAAGTGTGGGGGCAAGTACACATCCCTGACGAACTCCAGTAACAACTGGAAATAAGTCAGAGATGGTACCACCACACTTCACAGCACTCTCAGTACCAGAGTAGAGTTCAGACATCAGATCGATCAGTTTTGGTGGCACCCCACGAAGACCAAGAATCCTCCAGAGGACATCCCGATTCACTGAATCGAACGCTTTACAGAGATCAACATAGGCTGCAAGCAGCCCCTGCCGAAACTCTCGTCTGCGTTCGGTGAGGACACGAAGGGCAAGGATACGGTCAATCGTTGACCTCTTTGGTGTAAAGCCTGACTGCTCTGGACGCTGGTGCTCAAGCAGATGGTGGCGAACCCTATCGAGAATTATCCGAGCAAAGACCTTGCCCGGCACTGAGAGCAGCGTCACCCCTCGGTAATTGTTGCAGTCTTGGCGATCACCCTTCCCTTTCCAGTAGGGACAACAAGGCCCCTCTTCCAGTCAGTTGGGATGATGCCTGTGTTCCAGGCAGAGCACAAAACTGCATGCAACGACACGAGTGCAGCATTTCCACCAGCCTTGAGAAGTTCGGCATGGATGCCACAGATCCCTGGAGCTTTGCCCCGTTTCAACTGGTTCACCGCAGCCCGTGTTTCCACAAGCGTAGGTGGACCACAGTTGATTCGAGGGTCAGCAACAGGGATTGTAACACCCTTGACGTCCAACTCGACAGTTGGGGGATCAGCCTGGTACAACCGCTCAAAGTAACCGGCCCAGCGGGCCTTCACTTCAGACTCCTCTGTCAAGAGCCTACCACTCTCTGCTCGAACTGTAGTGCCCGAGGGATGGGCTTGGATGAACGTAATGCGCGAATTCCCCTGTAAGCGGGACGAGAATCACCTGTCCACAGGTGATGCTCTACCCCCTCACAGATTCCTCGCACATAGGCCTCCTTGTCCACCCTCAGTGCACGTACAGTTTTACGCCTCAGCTCCCTGAACAGCTCAGCTCTGCCATTCAGCCTGGCCCTGCGACTCTGGTCAATGGTATCCAGTGTCCCTTGAGAGACAAAATTCTTCTTTGCCCTGCGGTGAGCTCCAAGGCATCCACCGGCAACATCGAGGATGGTGGTCTTGAAGGCACTCCACAACTCTTCAGGACCCCCCAAAGCACCCAGACCCCCCAAGTGTCCACTCAGCCTGTTCGCAAACTCCTCAGCTACTCTCTCATCCCTGAGCTTGGCAACATCCAGCCTCGGCTGGGATGGTACCATTCTCCAGGATTTAAGGTGCAGCTTTAGAGTTGCTACAACAAGCCTGTGGTCAGTATTGAGGAACTGAGCACTCCGGTAGACCCTGCAGTTCTGGATCATCCTCCAACGACCGTCAATGAGGACATGGTCAATCTCCTTTGCCACACCGCCAGCGTTGGAATACCAAGTCCAGCGATGAGCTTGTGGGCGCTGAAACCACGAACCAGCCACCCTAAGTCCATGACTTCTTGCAAAGTCAAGGAACTTAGTGCCATTCTGGTTCATAGTTCCTGACCCGTGGGGACCAACACACACCTCATAACCGTCCCTATCAGTTCCAGTCGATGCATTGAAATCCCCCAAGACTAGAAGTGTATCTCGTCTGGGGCACTGATCAACCACAGACTCGAGTGTGGCGTAAAATGCATCCTTCACGGTGAGATCACTCGCCTCAGTCGGAGTCGAACAGAGACCAGGGAAATGACACCGAAGGAGTGACGAATCCTTAATCTCATAATACGCTCGTTGACCGGTGTTACCTCAATTATCATTGGGGTCAGCTTATTGGACACAGCTACAGCAACTCCTTGGGTATGGTAACCATCAGAGCGACCAGACCAATAGTAGGTGTACCCACCCACCATTATCTCGCCGCAATCCGGTCTCCGAACCTCAGAGAGAGCTGCAATCCCGATGTCCAAACGCTTGAGCTCAGATGATAACAGAGACAGGTGATCATCCTCTCTTAGGGATAGGACATTCCAGGCACCCACCCGAAGGGACCGCCTCAGGTTAACCCAAGGAGACCGCCGTCTGGTGGACGACACCTCAGCACCACTTCGACACACTCTCCCGCAATCTGACCCAGGGATGTTACCCCGTGGTTTCCCTCCTATCAAAGATTGGGGGTCCCGAAGGCTTTGCCCCAATCCCGTCATCCGGTGAGCTGCCCTGCGAAGGGAAGCTGCACAGGAGGTACTCCCACGGAGTGGGTTTTCAGATTTTTTTGCGTTTTTGCGTTTTGCGGAATGAAGCGTTTTACGGTGGCCGGAGTGCAAATCCTGCCACCAACCTCCTAATAAGAAGTGACCCAACTGCAGGAGGACGTCCGCAGACACAGTTGGGCACTAGATATGGATGGCCGTTGGCTCACAAGGAGCTCCTCCGCCCTTTGACAGGTTTTGTTTTTAATCCTGCTGGGTGTCCATGTCCAAACACCCTCCTCACCAGAAAACCTGGTGGGGGAGACGGTTTAGTCGCCGACAACCCGACCATGGAACAGGTTAGTACAGGTTTACATGGTACCTGTAGCAGGTCACAGATCGAACCTGACCTGGCCAATGGCCACCCAGTAATGAGATGGTTTGTCCGAACAAGCATTCATCCAGTTGGATCGGTTCATGGCAGGAAGGGCATCTGACAGTAAAAAAAATAAACATTTTTTTTTAAAGCCCGGCTATTGTGAGAATTGGGAAAGGAGTCCCGTGGAATCCGCGGCTCCTGCGAAAGAGGAAAATTGGGAAAAATTAAAGCATCAAAGTTGGAACATGGAATGTTGGCACAGGAAAAAAACAAAGGTTCTTCTCTTCAAAGGGAGTTCCCGAGAAACCAGACAGTCACACGAGGATGGAGGAGTAAAATAATATTGTCGCATCAGATGGACCGTAAACATGGACCGACTAAGTCGGGGGTGGAAGACCCCCACAAATGACGAAAACGGTGTTAAAAATACTGCTTTCAATTAATATTACGATTCCCCAAGGTTCACCCAATAAAATCCTGAACTGGCAGCGTTCGCAAGTGAAAGGTAAAAGGCAGGAAAACGCTCCTTATCTATCTATAATTCCAGCAATCTGTGTGTGTGTCTGTCTGTCTGTCTGTCCGTCTGTTTGTCTGCGACCGCTGTTTCTCGACGACTGCCGGTCCGATCTGATTGAAACTTGCAAGGAATATTGCCGGAGCCCCGCAGATGTGCCTGTTTGAGGTTTGATGTCAATCGGACGAGCGGTTCCCAAGTTACGGCCATTTATCTGTCAACCAATGACAAGACACAGTGCTATGACATCACAAATGGTCACAATTAATGTTTATTTATTTATTTTTGCACGATTAACAGTCCGATCTGATTGAAACTTGCCAGGAATATTGCTGGGGACCCACGGATGTGTCTTTTCAAGGTTTGATATTGTTACGGTTGTGGAAATTCACAGAACACCATAAAGGATAACCCCAAGATCAGTTATATCGCTAAGTGTGTGTTCAGATAGATTTCCCCACCGTTGTTTAATGGGATTTTATTCCTGTGGACAGGGCTGTGATCTTTGAGTTCGCCGTTATTCTTTGCTATCGTTATTTTGGACCAACCACACCACTAACCACCTTTCTACAAGCTCCCAACCACACCACCCTTACGACCACCACCCCACACCAACCACGCCACCATTACAACAACCACACCACCACTCACCTTCTCCACACCCACGCTACAACCCTCTCCACATCGAAAACTGTCTCTGCCATGGAGAAGGAAGAAGGCGTTCCGATAACGCACGGATTTTTCCTCTAACTTTCCCGCGCTTTGTAACGGGGGGAGGGGCGAGTGGAGGGAGAATAGAGAAGTGCTACCAGGATGATTGCTACGAAAAACCCCGACCCACGAGGGAAACGCCCCCCTTCTGGAAGGAGGGCAGGGCGAGAAGGGAGGGGGAATAAAAGGGCACGCTGCACGCAGCGTAGTGGAGCTGCGTGGAGAGAACTGAGTCTCTGTCGGGGTTCGGAGTGTGTCTGTCAGGGTTCCGAGAGTCGGGAGAAGCCAAGGAGCTGTGTGGAGGTCTGGGCTCGTGTCAGAGTTGGGAGCTTGGAACAGTCAGTCGGTGGAGGTCCGGGCGTCGCGAAGGAGATGCGGGCTGGAGGCGCCGCCCTGCTGTGTCGCGTGAACCTGCGCGTTCGTGTGGGGAGAGCCGGAGAGAGCTCGCCTGCCACGCGGAAGGCCCGAGTTCAACCGCGGCTACGCTAGCTGCCGTGGGGACGGGACGTCGCGACTCGCCCCATCAAGGCACCACGAGGGTGCAGGTAACTGGCAACGGTCTCGTGGGGCCCTTTTGGTCACCAAAGCCCCAAGTTATAAAGGCCCATGGGCCCAGTCTGACTCCCTTGTCTATGAGGGGGTCTTTCTTGCTTTTCCTTTGAATGAAGGTTGTGTTGCCGTGTCCCGCTAAGGCCAAAGTCACATTTGCTCTACGGCGAGGATACGTCGGCCGTATGCCCTCTGAATTGACACAAACGGGCGGTGGACGCAGTTTCTGTGATGGCCTCAGGGTGGCCCTACGCCGTTTGGCTATCTTTTACAGGCCGTAAGGTCGCCGTGGAATTATAACTTTTTTCATTTCTACGTTTGCCGCAGCAATTCAACAATCCGAAACAAAAAAAACTGGTAAAAAAAAAAAAAAATTAACCCACTCCTTACCGTCCGTCTGGCCGCACGTTCGCCTTCGGGTCCCCCTGCGCTCCCCTTGCAGGCACCTTGAGGTTACCTTGCATCTGCCTTGAAAATTCTATGGCCGCCGCAGGGCCCCTTTTAGGTCACCGTGCGACATCAAATCAAAGACCGTACGGCAACCCCACGTTTTCGGTCTCTACAATTTCTAAGACCTAAGGCCAAAGTCACATTTGCTCTACGGCGAGGATACGGCGGCCGTACGCCCTCTGAATTGACAGAAACGTGCGGCGGCCATAGAGTTTCTGCGGTGGCCTCAGGGTGGCCCTCCGCCGTTTGGCTATATTTTACAGGTCGTAAGGTCGCCGTGGAATTATAACTTTTTTCATTTCTATGTTCGCCGTAGCAATTTGACAAGCCGAAACAAAAAAAATTGGTAAAAAAAAATATATGAAAAAAAACCACTCGTCACCAACCGTCTGGCCGCGCGTTCGCTTTAGGGCTCCCCTGCGGTCGCCTTGCGGGCACCTTGCGTCTGCCTTGAAAAATTCTATGGCCGCCGCAGGAATGCCCTAAGGTCACCGTGCGACATCAAATCAAAGACCGTACGGCACCCCCACGTTTTCAGTCTCCACAATTTATAAATATGCCGTGCGGCGAGCCGAAAAATAAAAACATGTGTGACTGCTACATTGTGTGACCGTGGAAATACTGCGGCCGCCGTATAATTGCTAGTAGCCGTACATTTTGGAGACCCCACGGCCACCGTGGCAAATGTGACGTAGGCCTAAGTAGAAACTGTTAAGTGTACATTGATAATAACTCATAGACGGTGGTAACTCTTGGTCCTTGCTCGTGTTTTGTGCCCGTCCCGCGCATTGCTTGTTTGGTTGCATGACTGCATGCGTGTTTTTGCACACCTGCATGGCTGTATATGTGCATGTGTGCAAATAAATGTGCTAAGTTGAATGTGAACCCATTCGTCATGTCATTTTCCCAGATTGAACCGCCGTATTGCATTTCGGAATGGGAGTTGGTTTTTGAATACCGATAAAGGAATCGGGTCCGGCGAGGTCTGGTGATAATACCCCGCTCGTTTATCCCAGAATGGAACGAACCGCTGAAGCGGTTCGTGTCCAAGCAGGCCTTCGCCGAGGTACGGTCTCTCGGAAGGTTACCCGCGCGAATACTTAGGTATATCGATATTCGGCAATTGACCATGTCGCGCGTGGGTAGAATACAGACGAGGGCCTAGGCCGTGGTGGGGTGAAGAACCCACCCGTGACTGGCTTCTGGCGTTGTTCCAGAAAGGCGCGACTGAATTGCTCGTCCGGTGGGCGTGCGGCTGCTATGAGTGAAAAGCGGTCGTTCGCACGCTGGGCGGGCGGTAAATTCGTAACAAGATCAATGGGATAAGCGGTTCCCAAGTTACGGCCATTTATCTGTCGACCAATGACAAGACACGGTGCTATGTTGTTACGAATGATGTCACAATTAATGTTTTTTTTGTTTGTTTTGTTTTTCACGATTGACGGTCCGATCTGATCGAAACTTGCCAGGAATATTGCTGGGGACGCGCGGATGTGCCTTTTCAAGGTTTGATATTAATTGGATAAGCGGTTCCCAGGTTACGGCGATTTATCTGTCGACCAATGACAAGACGGTGCTATGACATCACGAATGACGACACAATTAATGTTTATTTGTTTATTATTATTATTAATTTTTTTTGCACGATTGACGGTCTGATCTGATTGAAACTTGCCAGGAATATTGCTGGGGACCCACGGATGTGCCTTTTCGAGGTTTGATATTAATCGGACGAGCGGTTCCCAAGTTACAGCCATTTATCTGTCGACCAATATCTGCGAGAGAGGGGATGGGAGAGGGGGGATGAGAGTGGGGGCGAGAGAGAGGGACGCGAGAGGAGGGGGGAGAGAGGAAGGGCAAGACTAGGGGGAGCGAGAGAGGGGGCGAGGGGGGAGAGAGGGGGGAGAGAGGGGGTTAGAAGGGGGTGAGAAGGGGGGCGAGAGGGGGCGAGAGAGGGGGCGAGAGAGGGGGCGAGAGAGGGGCGAGAGAGGGGGCGAGAGAGGGGGCGAGAGAGGGGGCGAGAGAGGGGGCGAGAGAGGGGGCGAGAGAGGAGGCGAGAGAGGAGGCGAGAGAGGGGGATGAGAGGGGGATGAGAGGGGGATGAGAGGGGGGAAGAGAGGGGGGAAGAGAGGGGGGATGAGAGGGGGGATGAGAGGGGGGATGAGAGGGGGGGGATGAGAGGGGGGGGCGAGAGAGGGCGAGAGAGGGCTGCACATCCTGGTACTCACCTACGGGCCTGCACTAGTATTTAAAATGGTACATTATAACAGAATACGGTGATAAGGAAGACAAGCCACAATAAATAATGGAGGACAACCCAAGCGGTTGAGAGACACAAATAGGGATGACGGGACATGCAAACTTATGCACAAAATAACTAAATATCGCCAAACCCCACAAAAGCACCAAAGTCCCAGATTTACAAGAGAAAGATTAGTGGCCTCATGGCCAGTTAGCTCTGAACTGTGGATTGTCAGTCAAGGTGATAATATTAACGTGGCACCATCAGGAGATTTGTTGTTGTTTTTTAATTATTTTTAAGGGGGGGAGGTGGAGGGATGGGGACGTTGTTTTCTTGTAAAAAGGGAATGACTCGTACACGGCCGCATCCCTCTATACCCAGGTGTACCCTCCACGTCTCCATACAAGCCACGTCCTCATGATCTCTCCTCAAAACTCAAAAGTAACTACCATAGAAAACCAAATTTTCAGGGACCCAATCAGCACCGAGTTTCAAAAGGGTTCAGATGAACACGGCAAAACAGACATTACGAAGCATCTTGTGAAGCAGCCATACAATCATGAGCCGCCATTTTGTTACCTGTGGAAAACGTGCTCGTGAGGTCAGATTTTTCTTCTTCTCCTTCCTAAGATCTCTCTTCATGTTCGTAAGGTCAGAATTCAACTAATACGCAAAGTTTTGTCACAACTTCGGTTCATCTTCCTGAGTATCCAGGCACACGCTACACGATATACAGAATCCCACATCCGCTTGTTGTAATTCCCTTCCAGAATATTCTGCGACTCTCAGACTTTCCTGCTGACTCCGAGAAGATGCGCCATTAATCTCCAACATGACTCTTTCCAAGCTGGGCGAACACAACTTCACAATCAACATTCATCCAACTCAGACTTCCTCCTTCCTTTCACTCCCAACTTGCCATGTCCTGTGGATCAGCAGTTTCACAGATCCTCATTCCATCCTTGATAAACCTCTCAACATCGCCCAATTGTGTTAAAGCTCCTTTCAGTCATCATTTTCACCACAGTGAATGGTGTGCTGCTCCACCACACATATACACACACCAAGAAGCTTTCTGGCCTGGGTTTGAATCCCGACCCAGCTGTAAACTGTCATCCTGGTGTTTCACAGGAGGGTGATTCATCAATGTGTGTGCCGTCCACAACGTGCACGTTAAACTGGGCGTCACGTCTGTCAGTATTCCTTGGTAGACGTTATATAAAGATCCCTTTCTCGAAGAGTAGGTGAGCTCTCGCCGACACCATGAATAAATTACAAATTTCTGCCTTAAAGAGCAGGTTGCAGGTTACGAAACATGTTCTGAAAATTTATCAATATGATTATATGTGCATTAAATACTTCGATGCAAACTATTGTGAGAATTAATGAAATTTAACTCCGAAGTTGTTATTTCTCGAGGCTGTTGAAAAAAAACAGCCGCGTGCCATATATGGTTGACGTCACGTTCTCCAAAACAAAGCGGACGCTCACTCGCTCATTGAAGAAGTGTCCAGTTGAGCGGGCCGTTCTTTCGCTTTTTTTGAGCTTGCAACTGTCGATATTATCCTTTTTTTACTTTGAACTAGTACGGGCCCGTAGAGGCGGGCCCGTAGGTGCGTGCTCATAGGTGAGGGCCAGTACGTGCAGCCCTCTCTCGCCCTCCACTCTCTCCCCCCCCCCTACTCTCATCCCTCTTCTCTCGCCCCCACTCTCACCCCCCCCCCCCCGCTCGTCGACATGCAAGGTGTCAGTGTTTTCGCTCTTGCACCTCTTGGTGATATCAATCAGGACTTTCGAGCATTTTAAATGTCAGGATTTGAATGTTCAGAAATTACCAAAAAAATAAAAATAATGAAAAATAAATAAACAAACATTGTGACGTCATTCGTGATGTCATAGCACCGTGTCTTGTCATTGGTCGACAGATAAATGGCCGCAACTTGGGAACCGCTTATCCGATTAATATCAAACCTTGAAAAGGCACATCCGCGGGTCCCCAGCAATATTCCTGGCAAGTTTCAATCAGGTCGGACCGTCAATCGTGCAAAAATAAATAAATAAATAAAAACATAAATCGTGATGTCATGGCACCGTGTCTTGTCATTGGTCGACAGATAAATGGCCGTAACTTGGGAACCGCTCGTCCGATTGACATCAAACCTCGAAAAGGCACATCTGCGGGGCCCCGGCAGTAGGGAAAGAATACTGGTTCTGGCTCACTTTTCCCCATGTAAATGAATGGGGGATTTTCAGCCATGAAATTTTTCTTTTTTTTCCCCTAAAAAATAAATCCCCTTTTTAGCCCAAGGTATATTTATTTGTCTCCCCTTTTAACCTGGAGCCTGGTGTTGGCTTAGTGGTTAGGGTGGCGGCTTGGGATCCCAGGGTCCTGAGTTCAAATCCCGTTGGCTGCTGAATTAACACCAGGGGGTTGACTCAGCCTGCCATCCTTCCGAGGTCGGCGAAATGAGTGCCAGTGTACTGGTCCCGGTGTATGCCCCGGTTAGAATAGGTGTACCATATCCCTGTGTGTCGTAAGACCGGACCAGGGTTGGTGTGAGGAAGGGCATCGGGGGATAAAACATTGCCTCAAGAAAAAGGGAAACCCCTGGACAGCAGGGAAAAATGGGTGTAAAAACGGTGATTTTTTTATTTCCCCCTTTTAACCTAGGGCTCTCTATTCAAATAGCCCATACAACAAGATAAAGATTTGTTAAAGGTAATTCGAAAGAAATATCTGAAACGCCTAAGCCCGGGACACTCTTTATCAAATAACCAATGCATATTGTTTAGCTCACTCATTGAACCTATAAACATTTGTTCATTCTCAAATTCCTTCAATAGTTTAATTTTCTTTGCACAATAATCCCCATCTAAAATATTGAAAAACAAAACATTTGAATCTTTATATTTTTTAAGATACCCCTTTTAGTGCCATTACGAAATGATAAACTTCTCTTAATGATCTCATCTGACCACCTCCTGAGTTGCATATCATTTTGATATTGTAGTAAATTATTTTTCCATTGTTCAATTGATAACCATCAAATTTTTCAGTCCATTCAAACATATTTATTATTTTTCTTTACATCCTCTAACTTATTGGTTTTTAAATTGATTCGCATATTTGTTTTATTTACCTTTGTTTTAGATATTTTTCAATAAGACTTATTTGATATTTTTCACATTCATTATGTTTTCCATTTATATACCAAGACTGAGATTTTCTCCACTCTTTAGTTTGACTAATACTTGGTTCGACCATTTATATATTGTGAAAAACGCGGCGGAAGCCCTTAAAAACCCTAACCCATCTTCCCATCGTTAAAACTTGTGTCCATATGGAACACAATCTATTCTATTCACTCTATCATACAATACCCATATGGAACACAATCTATTTTATACACTCTATCATACAATATCCATATGGAACACAATCTATTCCATTATCTAAAATAAATCTCTTATCATCAAAGGCTCCTAATGCCTTTTTATTTACTTCTTCACTATATATCTTATGTTTATAACTTCTTATTGTATTCATTTTCCTATATTCTTCTTTCTTATTCATCAAACAATTATAATAATTTCTAAAAGTTATTGATTTCTTTATTACATATTTCTTTATTCCCTTTAACCTTTTATCAATCTGATCACCATACTTATAAGCATATGCCTTTGCTCTCAATCCAATAAACTCACTCATTACTTTTCCACCCAACTCATCCTTAAACTTGCCAATAACCTTTTCATTCTTTTTTGAAAATAACTCACTCTTCTTACTAAAATTACTTGTATCATATACTCCAATGTTTTTCTTCATATCCTTATAAACATCGTCAGTTTTTATATCTAGAATAAAACTATCGGTGTCCATATACAACAATGAAGCATTTTCACCATACTCTTTCTTTAAATCATTATACAAATAATCATACATCAATATCTTTGATAAATCAAGAACTGCTGTTCCAATATAAATTGGTTTATCCATGACAATACTTTCCTTTTTCATATGAATAGCAGAAAAGTTCTCTGAAAAAACCTCTTCTCTCTCAAAACTTGGTTTATTTATCAATCTAGAAGCTTCTTTCCAAGATGTTGCAAATCTAATGTTTTGCCTGTTTCTAACATTCTCCATTGTCTTTCCAAAGACAGCATTATTCATCAATTTATAGAATTCCCCTTCAAATTTTACTTTTGTATTTGTTCTCATATCTGTATTGAATTTAATATACTTTTTCATCCAAAACTTTGTTTAAATTTTAAAACTCTGAATTTTAGCTACTCTCAACCCAGCAGATAAATATTGTCTCAAGTTCCTTTGATGCAAAACATATCCCTCTTTATCATAGAATGTTGTTAATAACTTTTCTGTTGATTTGCCTTTAATATTAAAACTTTTATGATAATCACTGAACCATTCTTTCTTTGGGGTTTCTTTCTCACATGCAAAAGGAAGGTCTTTATGCTTATTATGAAGATCACTCGGGTACTTCAAATCAACTTCAAAATAATAACCTTCTTCTTTGCCATTCAATTTCTCTTGAGAAGAAATAACAATATTCATCAAAGCCTTTTCATAATCCTTTTCTTCCACCCACTCTAATTTACCATAAGGCAGAGATTGAGACATTGCCCATCCATACAAATTATTAGCATCAAAGTACATCAAATAATTACTATCTTTTTCACTCTCATAATTTGGAAGATATTTATTATTTGCTTTAGCATATCTTTTTGAACATACTTGTGATATTCCACCTCTCTTAGACTTCTCAATCATCAAAAGCATATCTACATCACTGACTAAATCTATATCTTGTTTTGTCATTTTCAACATTGCACTCCAAGCTAAACCAGGAGCTGTGAAATAGTGGGCAGGATCTAATCCATAACAATTTTTATTATGACAGAGTGATCTAAAAGCTTCAAACACATCAGCTAACAATAAAACATCTGTTTTTAGATACAAATCATGATATTCTCCAAGGTTCTTTATCTTAAATAATTTCCAAATTTCTTGTGCGTGTTTATATTCCTTATCACTTATCTCTTCTTCATAAAGGTTATTATAGAAACTTTCTTTTGAAGGAAGTTGTGTTTCTTTAAATCTCATAAATGAATCCATATAACCATAAGGATAAATTCCCTTACTTGTAAGAATTTTCTCTTTACTTTGAATTTCATTCCTTGTTTCAATTTCCTCTCTAGTTAGAATTCCCTCTTTAATCAGAATTTCATCTATAATCAGAATTTCCTCTTTAGTTAGAATTTCATTCTTTGTTCGAATTTTCTGTATAATTAGAATTTCATCTTCAGTAAGAATTTCTTCATTCATTTCCTCATTAATTAGAATTTCCTCTTTACTTTGAATTCTCTCTTTAATCTGAATTTCCTCTTTAGTTAGAATTTCCTCTTTTGGAAAGAATGAATTAAGATTTGGAAAAAGAGCCCGTGGAGCTTAGATTTGATGCGAGGTTGGCTAGTGGTGTTCCCATAAACTTGTAAGAATCAAGAAACCTTATACGAGTTATAGGTTTTGTGAATATCATTTTTGTAAATGAAATATACTTTTGACTTGTGTTTGTTATGGCAGAAATATTCCCTGGTGTTTTTGAAAGTTCATTTATAAATAGATGTGTGTCATAGTTGGCGCTGTTGTGAAGAAAGACTGGAATAAAAGAAGGTAATTTATAATTAAGATTACAACAGGAATGGCGGGACCTCTATATTTACCTGTAAGATGACAATGATCCCTAACTTTAGACTCCTCAATTTCCTCCTCACAAATATGACAGATATTGTTCTTTCTAAATTCTAATTTTTCTTCTATGGTTAATTTCATCGGTTCATTTGTTTCTTTCATTAATTTACTTAGTCTTATACAATCCTTTTCTAATCGTTTTACAAACTCTTGTGAAGCATTTTTTCCACTATACTGTTCAAGTTTATTATACTTTTCTCCAACAGATGATTTGATATAATAACAGAAACCACAAGGAATATGTTTTTGATATTTATTTGTATATGGTTCTTTTGGATTAGGAGAAGCAGTATTTATCTTTTTATGGATACACTCAAAATCAGCGTATATCACAAATGGGTGCATGATAGATTTATTATAATCTTCAAAAGAAATCTTTTCACCAGGTTTAGGCATTGTAATTACAGCTGATTTATGATTACTACAATATTTTGAATGTTGTTCTAATCGTTCTTTTGTATGAAATGAATTAAGACATAAACACAAGGATATATTTTGTTTGCTGTTCTGAATACCTGAGAAGAGATTAATCTTGATAAATTATTGATGTATGTGTAATGTGAATTATTTCCAACACTAAAATATAAAAGATCAATGTGTGTTTCTTCATTTTTATAGTTGTTTGAAATTTTTAATATTTGAACTTTGTTTGTATCCGTTAATCCATATACATTAATAGAAAGATTATTCTTTTTCTCAAATTTAGGAATATCTGTTAGTGGCATTGGGAAATTAAAATCTTTAATGTCCAAGGTATTCTCATATTTCATATATTGTTTTACTCTTTCTGAATTACATTTTGGTGGATGTAAGTGAGCAAGAACAGACCAGAGAAAACATTTATTATCATTATTCTTAATATTAACAACTGCCTTCTTTCGTTTTATTTCTTTTGGTAATTCAATATAAGAAGAAGCTTTAAGAGGGTTTGATTTTAGAATGTGTACATCTAAAAAGATGATTTTTTAATATTGAATCCACTTCCTACCACTGTATTATCAACATCCTCCTCTTGTCTTGATAGTTCTTCATAAACCCCACTATTCAAAAAATCTTGAAATGATGTTATAAAATGAAGATCTGTCCCTCATATAAGGAGTTTGTTCTTCATCTTGTCTTTTCATATTCATTTTCACTCCCATATAAAACTTTAAAGTTTTCATTTCTTTTAATGTTTTTTTAATAAATTTTTCAACATCAGGTTTCACTATTTCAATTGATTCAACTATTGATGATGGACCGGGTTCTCCAAATTGAAAAATCCTTATTTTTATATGCCCTTTAAATGCCCCATCAGTGTTTTCAATATAATAGTCTCCCTTTACTTTAAACTCATTTTTCTTGTGTTTTTGTGATTGAAGATGCCTATTATAACTACTCTTCAAAACATCCTTTGAGCAGGTATCACAATGTTTTCTTTCCAACTCAAGAGGGGATATTTTGTGAAATAGATTAAATGTGTGTTTGTTGGTTCGGAGGTGTTTTCTATAATGTTTATATTCGTGATTACAAACATCGCAGTATGTTGTATTCACCATATTTATATAATAAAACTTTGCTTAAACTAAAAATTTCTTGATGAAAATTTGTTTTATTTTACAGGTGAATCTGTGCTTAAACTAAAATTTTCTTGATGAAAATTTCGTTTATTTTACAGGTGAATCTGTGCTTAAACTAAAATTTTCTTGGTGAAAATTTCGTTTATTTTACAGGTGAATCTGTGCTTAAACTAAAATTTTCTTGATGAAAATTTCGTTTATTTTACAGGTGAATCTGTGCTTAAACTAAAATTTTCTTGATGAAAATTTCGTTTATTTTACAGGTGAATCTGTGCTTAAAACCATTTTATCCTCCAACTTTTTCACTTAATAAATACAATGTTTCAAGACACAAAAGACAAGTTTCAATCAATCTCTTCATTTGTTAAAGATGCTGAGAAATATGTCAAGGATGTAAAATTGAACAAAGATAAATATAACAACTATTGGATAAAAACAATTATGGTGGATATGATGAGTTCTTCAATTTACTTCAGTGGAAGGGCTTTT
Source organism: Eptatretus burgeri (assembly GCF_056783735.1). Classification (NCBI taxonomy): domain Eukaryota; kingdom Metazoa; phylum Chordata; class Myxini; order Myxiniformes; family Myxinidae; genus Eptatretus; species Eptatretus burgeri. Next base: position 51,093,821 of record NC_140963.1, read on the forward strand.
AGTATACCTGGAAGAACATCAATTAAGGTATCTCTAACAAAAGTTTCTCCTCTCCTTCTGGCAATATATTCAAAACTAGAAAAAGCAATGAAACAAGAAAAGGTATCAAAAAATAAAAACCTTATGGATGAAGCTTTAGAAAGAAAAGATAAGACCATCTGTAATATGCAAGGAGAAATTTGTATTTTTTTTCAACAACCCTAAAGATATAAATCCTGATGAAATAAAGGATGTTAATATATCAGGTGAAATGACATTTCGTTCAATTGTAGTTAAGGATCATTTTAAAATTACCTTTAATATAAAAAATGTAGCAGTTGAATCTGTTAATGAAAAAATGTATATCGATATCGATGGTAATGTTTTTCTACTAATTAAATGAGCCAATATTCAACTGAAGATTTTGAAGATTATGAGAGTGATTATGATACCGAGTTTGCATTCAAACGATAGTTATGACACCGAGTTTGTGTTCAAATGATAGTTATGAAAGTATAGATGATTCTGAAAGTATCGAAGATGATATCGAAGATGAATTTCAGTTTAAGTAAAGTTTTTACTTTATAAATATGAATAGTTTACTCGATTTTGAGCCTCTTGAATTCCATGATTCTCCATATGACAAATTTGAGAATTGTCCTGCGTGTGAAAGGCGGGGAGTTAAACACAGAGTCAAAAGCCTATAAACAATGTATATTCTGTGATTATCTTCTAATTAATGATAATCAAAAATATAAAAAAGGAAAATAATTCTTTTAGATTTACACCAAAAATGAATTACTTTACAAGATTGATTCGAGAAATGAATGTAAAGAACGAGGGTGAGAACACACCTTTCCTTACAAGGGAAGAAACTGAACGTATTAGAGAAATGTTCAAAGGATTGTTGTTATATCTTATTCATGGATGTGATTTTCAGGGAAATATCAACACAAGATATTGCATAAATAAAATAATGGATTATCTTGAAATTAAACCTGAACTTAGGATAAAATATAGAATTTCGAAAAAAGCCAAGAATAAATTAAATAACCTGTTTTCCAAATATATAAATGAATGATTTTTTACCTATTTGGGAAAATAAGATAAAATTTGACAACCATAAAAATCTCCCAAATTCATTAAGATGCCTCATAGTTGGTTCAAGTGGATGTGGAAAAACCTGCTTACTTTTAAAGATGCTCCTCACTCCCAACTTTTTAGATTATGATAATTTAATAATTTTCACAAAGTCGAGTTTTCAACCAGAGTATCAACTACTCTCACAAGGTTTTAATGCTGGTCTTCACAAAGAAGATATAATCGGTTTATTTAAACTTCAAAAAAACCTAAATGATTTTAACATTGAAGATATAATACAACTATTTTGTGATACACAGAGATGTAAAAAGAAATCAAAACCGATAACTTGTATTCTGAGTGATAATACGGATGATATACCGTCTCCCCAAGATTTGGATAAATCCAAAAAGAACCTCGTTATCTTTGATGATTGTGTTAATGAGAGAAATCAAGCGGTAATGGGCATCTACTACACAAGAGGGAGGCATTCTTCTTGTAATTGTATTTATCTTAGTCAATCGTACTTTCAGCTTCCTCGTCGTTCCATCAGAAACAATGCTAATACTTTTATTTTTATTCAAGTTAAATTCAATAGATATAAACAATTTTTGGAGAGACAATTGTTCTACATTATGTAGTAAAAAGGAATTTGGGATTACATGAAACACACGACTGAAAAATATAAATATATTGTTGTGAAACAAGATGAGATATTAAATGATATTTTTCAATAAATAAATGGATGCGAAAGAAAGAGCAAGAAGATTTAGGGAACATCAAGAGTTGGTTTCAAAAGTTGTAAAACAGCAGGAAGACATAAAGAAGAAACATGAGACAGAAACTAACGGGCGAAGAAGCATTTGAAAGAAAACAAAGAGAAATTTTTTAAACCACTTTTAAAAACTTCCCAAGGAAAAATGAAAGATGTTTCCACATTTCCCACGGTAGAATATACTCTCTAAAAAACTTCAAATGTTAAAAGATTTCAGTCAAATGACGGAGGAAGAATTAGAGCATTTAGGAGAATTAGAATATGATGATGAAGGTTTATTTCAACAACTGGAAGAGATTAATCGACCCCTGATTATATTGTGAATGCTCTTCAAAACAATGAATATTCAGCGGATTCAAAAACCAAAGCAGGACTCATTCCAACAGAACAATCAGCAATATTTCATCTTGTTCAAGAAAAGGTATTGATATTTAATGATGAATTAAGGTTCTTGGGTTCTGCTCAACCCCCTGTTAAACTAACTCCAAGATTAATGTTTCTTCTCACAAAGGATGGAAGATTAGGTTCAACTGTGAGGGATGAATCAAAGTATATTGATAAACCATTGGATATGGAAAATAATGATGATAGAGTATATATTGATCTGCTGAACACTCTAAATTATAAGGTTATTCTTTCTGGTAAAAGTAGGAAGAATGAGAAGGAGAAACACATTATTCAGGCTTTAAGTATCCTTGGTTCAGGTGTTAGTTTTCTTCCAAATGACCCATCGCAATTAGTTAATAGACTGTTATTGTTGTTAGGCAGTAAGAAGGCTGGAAATAACAATTGTTTTAATGAAGCATCAGCCATTTTAGACCAGTTGATGAACATGAAAATAATTAATAAATATCAATATAAAGACATTTTATCTCATATTAAATAAGATGAGAAGCACAATCCTTAGTTTCAATTTCACAACAAGCGACCACACATCTTCATTCCCATACCCACTACAACTTGACACAAAAGAATATGAGGCATCTTTATTGTCCATGGAAACTTATAATACCTTATTTAATATAACCGAGAAAAATGACAAGTTTAGTTATAATCCAGGAAGTGGATACAAAACGATAACAGTCTCACCCGGAGCATATGAGATTTCTCAAATATCTTCCGAAATTGCTCGTCTTATGAAAGAACAGGGTGATGAACCAAAAAATATTGTTATAAACATTCAAAAACATACTTCAAAATCAACGATTAAAGTTAAAAATAACTACAAGGTTGATTTCACAATTGATAATTCATTTAGAGAGTTATTGGGTTTCTCCTCAAAAAAGATTGAAACTAATGGGACGTTTTACAGTGATAATGTCATTCAAATATCCTCAGGAATAAATTCGGTGTTAATTCACTGTGATTTGATTGATGGTGCTTATAATGATGGGAAAAAAACAAATACAATATTTTCATTCAGCGCATACTCAACCCCAATTGGTTATAAATTCAATATGGAACCCAAAAATTTGGTTTATCTACCTGTGTCAGGAAAAACCATACACAGAGTAAATTTTAGGATAACCGACCAAGATAATCGTGTGATTTCTTTTAATGGAGAAGTTATATCCATCAGAATTCACCTACGTGAAGTTTTCCAATAAATAAATACGATGGTTATTGTGAGGAAACACGAGTTGGGAAAATATAAAATAATTACAGGGGATGGGATGTTCCTTTCCCCATACTACAAGGGTGAAGGTATGTATCTTGGTAGAGGATACTATAAACCTAAGAGACAAAGGGGTGTTGGGCATCAATTTAGAGGAGATGGGATAATTGATACTCTCATGGGTATTGGTTCAACTATTCTTAAACATAAAGATCTAATTGGTTCAACTGCTTCTGCTGTGGGAAATGTTGCAGGTGCTGTAAAGAGTATAAAAGATGCCCAGAAGGAATCTCATAAATTACAAGCAATAAAAGAAATTAAGAAGGCAAAACTCAGTTGTCCCCCAAGAACGACAGAAAATAATTCAAATACTTGGATCAGGGTTTCAAAAGTTTTAACATCTTTTTTTCCTAAATAAATACAAGTATGGAAGCAATTGATAGTATCTATGATTTGGATGATACTATTATTATCTCAAACTCCACTAAAAAGAAGATTACTTCAAGGTAAATGCAATAACTGGAACAGACTGGAATACGAATGGTACAAAAAGTTTTGAAATAAATAATCAACAAACCTATTTGAATCTCTCCGAAAGTTTCTTGTTGTGTAAATTTAAATTCACTAAGGCTGGGAATAACACAAATGCTACACTTGTAAATGATTTCTTCTGGAAAATGTTTGATAGTGTGCGTTTGTATATTGGAACACAAGAAGTTGAAGCGGTTGATTATGTCTCTGCTGTATCTGAAATGATAAAATTTACACTCTATACATTCAGTGATAGAATGGGAAAGGGGTCTGTCGAAGGTTTTATTCCTGATATGTCAACGGGAACAAACACAGACCCTGGGTATACTCAAAGGAAAGGAATGTATAATGATGATACAAAAGCAGAAAATAGTTTTACTGTGGCAGTTCCTCTTAAAGGTATATTTGGATTTTGTGATCATGATAAAGTTCTGTATGGCCTTAAAATTAGATTTCAACTACAAAGGAATGATAATGAAAATCGATTGCTTTTTGGTGTTGGTAGTGCTTTTGGTGATCAGAATAAATTTGTAATTGAGGAAATGAGTTGGTATATCAGTGAATATACTCCTAATCTTAAAACAGAAGAGATGTTGAATCGAAGACTTAACTCAAAGAAACCACTCAGTGTATCATACCTCAAAGAAGATGTCAACACGTTAAACTCAATCAAACTACTTACACGTGGAATTTGGGTGTTCTGGAAGGAAAGCCACGATATCTGTGGATCATTTTTAAAAAGCCAGATGGTGATACTGCGACTGATAAGAATAATGCATTGAGTGATAATGCTAAGGTGAAACAACTTCGCGTTTCTCTAGATGGAACATTTTACCCACGAGATAGATTGGAAATTAATTGGGAAAAAATGATTTTGCTGAAGCATACAAGTCTTACCAAAAGGTGTGTGAAAGTAATGGAAATAAAGAACCTATTTTGGATATGACAGCATTTAAAAGTTTGTATACAATCTATGCGTTTGACCTGAGCGCTCAAAAGGAAACTATAAAGTCTAATCGAGTGGATACTTCCCTATACATTGAAAGAGGAGAGAGTGAAGAAGTTGATACATATTGTTTGCTTTTGGAAGAAACAGAATTGCAGATTAATACAGATAATGGTGTGATGATTAGTCTCACATAATTTTTGTTAAATAAATGAGTGGCAAAGTACCAACTGGGGTATATGTTAATCAAATCAATCTTCATAAACTATCATCTTGTGTTCAAAATCAAAAGCCTTGTACGATTAACGTTAATACAATTCAGAGAAAAGGAGCAGTAAGAATTGATGTTTTCTCACAAGAGAACAGGTTAAAATCTTGAATGACACTGGCTCACTTAAAATTAAAATGACAAAACCAATGTTGAAAAAATATTCAATAAGAGAGGCAGTGGAGGATTTCTCCCATTTCTAATTCCTTTATTTGCTGGTTTAAGTGCGGTTGGAGCATTGACGGGTGGTATTTCAACAGCGGTGAAAACTGCCAACGAAAGGAAGGCTCAACTCCAGGCTCAAAAAAGAATTGGAAAGACATAACAAAGAGTTGGAGAAACAAATTAGTGGAAGTGGTGTAATTGTAGATTTTGCTGAAAAACTTGAAGGTCTGCCTGATAAAGCGAGATTGTTAGTTGGAGATATGCTTTCTTCTATAGCACAAGCAGGTGTAAAATTAACGAAAAGAGGTAATGGATTATATCTTTCTAATAAATAAATGAGCATTGATGAGTGGTTGAAAAAATTTGGAAAGAATACAACATCAAATTTACAACTTGTCAAATATTGTAAGAAATTAAAAATTCATAATGTGGTTATTTGTATGAGAGATGAATTAACAAATGTGCGGAAACATACAAAGAATATTATTATGAACTTAGAAGATAATAATGGGAGCGGTTCTCATTGGGTTTGTATTTTTAATAGTCAAGACAAATATTATTTTGATAGTTTTGGTCTTCCACCACCTGTTGAAGTCATAAAATTCTTACAGAATGGTGTTTATCAAACATTTCAAGTCCAAGAATTAAATTCCAAGTGTTGTAGCCAATTATGGCTATATGTGTTATTTCAACTCAACAAAAATAAAAAATTTTATGATATTATTTTTAATCTAATATAAATGACTTATGTTGGTAAAGATGGTTCTATCTTTGGTTTATCTCAACAACTTGATATTGATTTATCAAATTATTTCACAAAGGCACAGGCTGAAGCGACATAAATATAATATAACCAAAAATATTAACATGAAAAATGCTTATAAATTAAAAAATTATCCAAGCCCGACTGACGCTTGAATGACTTGGTGAGATTAAGCGATTTATCACAATATATATCCTTAAATAAAACGGCTGTGTATTCCAAAGATACAGAAGTGTTGATATTATCTCCAGGTCATACAGAATTCACAGTTCGAATTAAAATAAATTTTTATAAAGAAGGGCGTATCGTTTGTATGAGAATAGAACAATGGGGGTATGATATGAATGATTTAGGGTATAATTGGTCATTTAAAATTAACCTCGAAGACCTGGAACAATTAAATCAGTCTCGTAAGGAAGAATATTATCCACTTGGTATCGAGAATGAGTTTTGTGGGGCTACGATTAGTAAACAACAAATAAAAGAATTTAATAAGGGTAAATATAATAATGGTTTTGCCCTTGTTTATCTCATGAAAACAGAAAAAACAGGATTATATATAATAAGTAAGGAAATACAAAATGATTTAACTATGGGAAGATGGGGAGGTGTTTCGTGCCATAATATTATTCTAACATATATTTCTAATACATAAATGACAGCAAGAAGGCTTCAAGAAAATTATCATTTCTGTGTCCAAGCATACCTTCAAGAAAAGGGTATTCGGTATTTTAATAAATATGTTCTACAACATAAGAATGAGGTATTTTCAATAAAAGATTGGCATTATGCTGATGTTGATAAACCGACAACTTTAGATTTAATTAGAATGTTAAATAATGAAAAAATTATAAAGTTAAGAAAAGGTAAGGCTCTTTTAGAAATTCAAAAGAAATTTTATTGGTTTCCTGTTGTAAAAAAATTATTTTGGATACAGGAATAACAAGAAATCCTGATGAATATATGTATAATATTCTATGGGGTGTAAGCGATTCAAGGATAGTAAGGGATGAGGAAGGAGTTGAAGAAGAGAGGGAAGAGGAGGAAAAGGAGAAGAGGAGAAGAAAGAGAAGGAGGAAAAAGAGAAGAGAGAGAAGGAGGAGAGGGAGAAGAGAGAGAGAGGAGGGAGAGAGAGAGAGAGAGAGAGAGGAGGAGAGAGAGAGAGAGAGAGAGGGAGGAGAGGGAGAAGAAAAAGAGAAGGAGGGAGGGAGGAGAGGGAGAAGAAAGAGAAGGAGGAAAAGAGAAGAGAGAGAAGGAGGAGAGGGAGGAAAGAGCGAGACAAAGTAAATATCAAAATATGGAAACCAGTGAGATTAAAAAAAGATTAAGGGTATTACAGAAAATAACTCAACCCACCGAGGAGGAAACGAAAGAATTGACAAGTCTATTTGCAATACTATCGGCAAGACTATTGGCATCGACAAGATATGGATTTTTAATTCAAGTTTTTCATTTTTTTTTTTTCTTAAATAAATGGAGGAGAGAGTGAAGGCATTTCTAAGGATTCTTTATGTTTTAAAAATCAAGATTCAAATGTGCATGTTGGAAACTAAAAAGGTTTTTGCACTCTGCAGGAATTTTTTCTCATAAATAAATGAGTTATTGTCTCAAATGTAAAAAGAAAACTAATACTAAAAATATTTCATATATTAAAAGTAAAAATAACAGGGTTATACAAAAAGGTATATGTTCGGTGTGTGGTTCAAAAAAAAATCAATTTATCTCCCAACACAAACTAGGAGGAGATATCCAAAAGTTTTATCAGGAAGTAAATTTACAACTACTGGAATACCAGGGGAATTACATCTTCCAGGGTATTCTTTCTGTGGCCCAGGCACAAACTTGGATAAAAGATTAGATGAGGCAGACAATCCTAAATCCTGGAGTAAGCCTATCAATAGAGTTGATGAAGTGTGCATGAGACACGATATTGATTATGGGAATACCACAACGTTGGAAGAAAAGCATGAAGCGGATAGAGAAATGTTGTATAATTTGTCTCTGATACAAAATCCAACCTTGAGAGAAAAAGTTGATCGGTTCATTGTGAAGAAGATGATCAGTGCTAAATTGAAACTTGGACTTGGAAATTCAAAAAACTTATAGGCTCTAATGATGCCATTAAGACTGAAGAGCAATTAGCTGATGAATTACATAAACCAATATTCACAAAGTTTCAGAGAAGGAAAGTTTATTCCAAGGAAGTAGATTATATCTGGTCTGCTGATTTGATTGAACTCAATAATGATAAGGGGTACAAGTATGCTTTAACCGTTATTGATTTGAGGAGTAGATATCGTGGGTTGTACCATTAAAAAACAAAACAGGTAATACTCTTATGTTAGCCTTCCAACAGATATTTAATAAAAGTAAGAGAAAACCTAAAAAATTGTGGACTGATGAGGGTAGGGAGTTTTATAACAAGACATTTATGAATTTTCTAAAAATAACAGTATTACATTATACAGTACCTTTAATGAAGGGAAGGCAGTTGTTGTTGAACGTTTTAATCGTACCTTAAAAAAGAGAGACTATATAAAAATTCACACAACTCGGTTCACAACAATGGTCATCTTTTATTCAAGATATTGTGGATAAGTACAATGACACGATTCACACGTCAACAAATATGAAGCCATCAGAAACATTTACAAAATTAAAATATGAAAAAGAGATTAATGTCAGAAAACCTAAGTTCAAAGTTGGTGATATCGTAAGAATATATAGGTGGAAATCTCATTTTGAAAAAGGTTATACGAAAAGATGGACCAACGAGCTTTTTAAAATTGTTGATGTAATAGATACGGTTCCTTGGACTTATAAGATATATGATTTGGAAGGGGAAGAGATTTTAGGTTCATTTTATTCACAGGAATTACAAAAGACAAAGATAAATTGAAATTTTTTGACTCCGCCCCTTTTTGGCTCCACCCACACAAGCCCCCGCCCACACAAGCCCCGCCCACACAAACCCCACACAAACCCCACCACACACCCCCCCCAAGCTCCAATAAATTGAAATTTTTGACTCCCGCCCCTTTTTGACTCCGCCCACACCGCCCCTCCCACCGAACCCCCGCCCACACAAACCCGACACAAGCTCCACACAACCTCCACACAAAAACTCCACACAAGCTCCACACACACAAACCCCACACAAGCTCCACCCATATTCATCATATTCACATAATTAGTGATTAGTTAATTAGTTCCCCACACACACAACATGTTTATTTAATTAAAAAATTATCCACCCATCCACACAAGCTCCACTCATCCACCCATCCCCCCATCTCTCCACCCATCCATTTATCCACATAAGCCTCATCCACATTCACCCCTCCCACAAGCTCCACCCACATAAACCCCTGCCCATATAAACCCTGCCCACATAAACCCCTCCCACATAAGCCCTGCCTACACAAGCTCCACACAAAAACTCCACACACATAAACCCCTCCCCACACAAGCTCCACCCACATAAACCCCCGCCCACACAAGCCCCACCCACACACACCCCGCCCACACAAGCCCCTCCCACACACACCCCCACCCACACAAGCCCCCACCGAAGCCCCGCCCACACAAGCCCCGCCCACACAAGCCCCACCCCCTCATCCCCCTGTGCGCCCCCACCTTTGACCCACCACCTCCCCTCATCCCACCCCCACCCTTCCCCACACACACACATGGGGAGGGGAGGGATGGGATGGTGATGGGTCATTGGGGAGCGCACCTACCCCCCCCCCCCAACCCCCCACCCCTTTACATCTCTTTTATTCTTTTCTTGTAATTCAGAATCAAGTAATTGTAAACAAAACAAATATAATTTATTAATATTGAAAATATTAAATATTCATTTGCGAGAATGTACAATCTTTCCCAGCAATCTTCTTCAGATGCCTTGTGATTTCGAAACTCAGACACCATATTCTGTTTTGAAACAAAAAGTGGATAATAATTAGGTTCTATAAAGATAATTACATGGTAATATGAATAAGCCTCGTTGACCACTGAATTAACACACCAGGAGCCTGTCATCCTTTCAAGGTCAATAAAATGAATTCCAGTGTACTGACAAAACCACGTCCAAACTAATGATGCAACCAACATAAGGCGACATTCTAAAGAGAGTGATATTAATAATAATTCAGAAATATTTACCTCCAGAAAATCATGTGTTGTACGAGTGATATTAATAATAATTCAGAAATATTTACCTCCAGAAAATCATGTGTTGTACAAGATTGCTTCAACAGCTGATGTTGTGCGATAGTGCTGAAAAAAAAAAAATAAGTCAAGGGTATAGATGAAGAGACAGACAGGGGAAAGCAACACACACACACACACACGCACACACACACACATACACACACACATAGACACACACACACGTGCCTCACCATTGGTTTAATTCATTCGAGATCAGAGACCAGTCATTATAAATCATTGGCCTCTTCAATAAGAGCAGAGAGAGGTAGGTAGAAAGACAGACAGAGAGAGAGGCACACACACGTGTCTCACCATTGGTTTAATTCCTTCGAGATGAGAGGACGTGATAAGACTTCATGCCACTCATTGAAAATGTCTTTCAATTCTCTTCTAAAATCATTGATCTCTTCAATAAGAGTATTAATTTCATGAACCACGTCGTGATATGTGAACTCAATTTCTTCCAATGCCCTGTCAGGGAAAAAATATATATATATCAGAATTATCATGATTTAATTAATAATCATTTGCTTCATCGTTCAAAGAGAAAAGCATACACAAACTTACCAACTCTGTAGTGGGCTGTTGGCTTCATCGGAAGAAATATCGTCCATGCCTCAGTTGTAAAAATGAAATCCCGTCTGGCAGAAACTTTGTCTGGCGAACCGCTTATAAAAGCAACGATGAGGAAATTGCTTAATCATTGGGTGTGGGCACAGGAAATGACAAGCTTCTCTTAATGATCTCATCTGGCCACCGCCCGAGTTGCAAATCGTTTTTGGACATAAACCACGCCATAAAAGTTTTGATTCAAATGTTTTCAGTTCGTGTTCTGAGATAAAATATAAACACGAGACCTTGTCTCACAGAATAGTTCCTATTTTTTCACAGCATGACAGTCCAAAACCACTTCCTCATTCACACAGCACGGCCGTGTCAAAAAAACACTTCCTCATTTTCACGGCATGAACTGAAAACATTTGAAACAAAACTTTTTTCTGGCATGGTTTATGTACAAAAATGATTTGCAACTCAGGAGGTGGTCAGATGAGATCATTAAGAGAAGTTTATCATTTCGTAATGGCACAAAAGGGGTATCTTAAAAAATATAAAGATTCAAATGTTTTGTTTTTCAATATTTTAGATGGGGATTATTGTGCAAAGAAAATTAAACTATTGAAGGAATTTGAGAATGAACAAATGTTTATAGGTTCAATGAGTGAGCTAAACAATATGCATTGGTTATTTGATAAAGAGTGTCCCGGGGCTTAGGCGTTTCAGATATTTCTTTTCCGAATTACCTTTAACAAATCTTTATCTTGTTGTATGGGCTATTTGAATAGAGAGCCCCTAGGTTAAAAGGGGAAATAAAAAAATGACCGTTTTTACAGTCATTTTTCCCTGCTGTGCAGGGGTTTGGCTTTTCTTGAGGCAATGTTTTATGGCCGGATGCCCTTCCTGACACCAACCCTGGTCGCCTCTTACGACACACAGGGATATGGTACACCTATTCTAACCGGGGCATACACCGGGACCAGTACACTGGCACTCATTTCGCCGACCTCGGAAGGATGGCAGGCTGAGTCAACCCCCTGGTGTTAATTCAGCAGCCAACGGGATTTGAACTCAGGACCCTGGGATCCCAAGCCGCCACCCTAACCACTAAGCCAACACCAGGCTCCAGGTTAAAAGGGGAGACAAATAAATATACCTTGGGCTAAAAAGGGGATTTATTTTTTAGGGGAAAAAAAAGAAAAATTTCATGGCTGAAAATCCCCCATTCATTTACATGGGGAAAAGTGAGCCAGAACCAGTATTCTTTCCCTACTCCCGGCAATATTCCTGGCACGTTTCAATCCGATCAGACCGGCGATCGTCGAGAAACTGTGGTCGCAGACAGACAGACAGACAGACAGATTGCTGGAATTATAGAGAGATTATTGTGGAATAAAGTTATTTGGACATTTGTACATCATGCCTCGTACGTGCGTCGTCATGTTTTGCGAAAATGGCTGGAAAACGGGTAATCGCTCCCACCGATTCCCGAAGGAATCAAACATTCGCCGGCAGTGGATAAGATTTGTACAAACAAAATGGGTGAATTTCCCTCCAAAGAAAACGGGTAACGAAGACCCTTTGGAAAGACTTGTCATTCGTGGTGACCATTTCACAGCCGAGGATTACGAAGGCATAAACACATCTGATTACAATTCTGTGAATATGAGTTGTTGGTTGACAAGTTCTCCAGATACTGCTCTGTCACAGAATAAATTGTTGAGTTTAAGTGAGAAAAACCTTGAAATGTATTCTTAAAGAGTACATGGAAAAACACATAAACAAGCAGTCATAGACTGGTACTTACGAAACCGGCAACTTGACCTCTGACCTTGTCTAATAAAAGCTGTCTCTGGAGAAGGTAGCGATGCAAACCAGAAGTTTCTACGATGATTCTGTACCAAACCATCAAAAATCAGGGCCAGAAACTCCACAGTAGAAATTCCCATCATCCTCCGACTCGTCCTCGGCAATATCGGAATGAAAACACTCAATTTCATCGCCGCTGAAATCACTCTCCGATTCGCATCTCGCCATTGTTCACACGCTGTTTCCAAATGTTCACAAAGTTTTTGGAGAACGTGATGTCATAGCATCTTCCGGACTATTTTTCGATCACTGACAAAAGTTTTGACTTCAAAGTTAATTTTAGCATATTTTGAGTTTCAAATGCAAGAAAATAATTATTGCGGAATAACGACGACGACGAACATCATTCCAAACTTGATGTCATTCATTCACATCATTTCTCATTCATTCTCCAGTACGATTTATCGTGTCGTCAACACAATGTTCAAAAGGTCATGAAAACAACACGAACAGAACCAGGGTTCCAGAGTTCAACGCGAGACGCTGTTCATTGAGAGTTCGGCGTTGTTCTTCTTCTTCATCTTCATCTTCATCTTCATCTTCATCTTCATCTTCATCTTGCGAAGACAAAGCCTTCATCTCTCGGACTCGGCTCTTGTTTCTAAAAGATCCGGATCTCCTTTAATACTGACCACATGTTCACATCCTCACACAGACGGTGCCTTTTGAGAGCGTCTATCATGAACTTTTAATTATTTATTCGGATATTTGCTTTAAAGTTTCGAAAAGTTCACGTTACGATTTAAAGATTATTCCATTTATCGTATTGTAATTTCGTAAATGCATTTATTTCGTAAATACACGATATATCGTAAATACATTAGGACGGGTTTCGTGATTGGCTTAATGAAAGCACGTGACGAAAGAGCAGAAGTTGTTCTTGTTGTTTTTAAAAAAAAAAAAAAAAAAAAAATTTTCGCCGACAAAACCTTGAGGACGCTGCTCTTGGACACATTTGTCCTTATTTTTTTGGTTTCCAGTCGAGCCTCATGTTAGAGTGAGTGCTCTGAAGGGATCAGGACGAACAATGAACAGTATGGAGAGGGGGAAACACGAGCAGCAGAGTTTTGGGCCGAGATCGAGGGAGACTTGGATAAAGTGTCTGTGGGGAGGAATGGGGGGAGGGCAGGAGAGGAATGGGGGGAGGGCAGGAGAGGAATGGGGGGAGGGCAGGAGAGGAATGGGGGAGGGCAGGAGAGGAATGGGGGAGGGCAGGAGAGGAATGGGGGAGGGCAGGAGAGGAATGGGGGAAGGGCAGGAGAGGAATGGGGGAGGGCAGGGGAGGAATGGGGGGAGGGCAGGAGAGGAATGGGGGGAGGGCAGGAGAGGAATGGGGGAGGGGCAGGGGAGGAATGGGGGGGCAGGAGGGGATAATTGGTTGGACAAGACGGATATTAATATAATAAAGAACTCACCACCCCCTCTCCCCTCCCTCCCCTTCCCTCCCCTTCCCTCCCCTTCCCTCCCCTTCCCTCCCCTTCCCTCCCCTTCCCTCTCCTCCCCTCTCCTCCCCGACACCCTCTTCCCCTCCCCCACCCCTCCCCGATATCAAATCTGGAAAACATTCTCTTCACCCCGATCCAAACAACCAACAAGGCAAGGACACGTTCAGGATTTGAACCCATGACTTGCCACACCTCATGTGAGAATCGTTGTCCCGAAACGATCAACGAGCCGGACGATAAACGACAAAATGGCCGACTCGTTGGGTATCCCCAACAAATGGAAACAATTTTACCAAATAACGAGTCTTGGAGTTGTGTGTCAATCGAGGCCGAACCTCGTGGTGAACACGAACATCCTCTCCTTGTTGGTCCTGATGGTGAAGATGAACATCCTCTCCTTGTTGGTCCTGATGGTGAAGATGAACATCCTCTCCTTGTTGGTCCTGATGGTGAAGATGAACATCCTCTCCTTGTTGGTCCTGATGGTGAAGATGAACATCCTCTCCTTGTTGGTCCTGATGGTGAAGATGAACATCCTCTCCTTGTTGGTCCTGATGGTGAAGATGAACATCCTCTCCTTGTTGGTCCTGATGGTGAAGATGAACATCCTCTCCTTGTTGGTCCTGGTGGTGAACACGACCGTCCTCTGCTTGTTGAGCCTCGACTCCATTCGCCTGGTCACGAATTCCTTTTTGTAAAAGTTTTTGTAACGAGCTCAGTTTCCTCCTGAGTTGATCCTCTCGGGATGATTTTAACCCCAATTCCTCATGAACCTCGTTCCCCCTCACGGGATCCTCATCTTTCATCATCTTCCCATCGTGACCAATCATCTCATCATCCAGGCCAGAATCCGAGGCTCGATGGACAAGTTCCCCAATTTGTGTTCGGTCCTAGAAAACTTTCCTCGTTCTGTAACGAGGTTCAAGGTGCGATGAAACTCCATCCGTCGATTTGACGAGGTTCGAGTCCGAAGTTTCGTCCATCCATGGTTTGCGCTTCATCTTGGAGGGAAGTTTTTCTTTGAAGTTCAAACCGTCGGCCCACAGGGAGTCCATCAGCCCCACGTTGTCCACATCGGCAGAACCTTTTCCATTCCCACCCTCCTCAAATCGAGGAATCTCCTCTTCAGCAGCTTCTTCCACGTGGATGGTCGGTGGATTGTCGATTTGAGCGTTTACGCACCGAGCCAGGTACAGGTAAACAAACACGAGACACACAGCCTCAACGAACTGTCTTCGATTCATGTTGATGTTCTCGATAAGGAACCGAGTTTGTAATCCTTTACAACGAGCACCTCGTACAGAGAGACTGACACACACGGAGAGAATTCGACTTGTTAAAATGGACACTCCCCCTTTATGACGTCATAACAATACACACTCGAGTGAGGAAACCGTTACATTTCTCATCGGGATCAAATGGTTGGTGAAAAATTATTCAAAATACTGAACCTGACCCGGGAACCCAACGGCTTCCCGTTGTTACAGCGATTAATGAAAAATAAATCATTTCAAGAAAAAAAAAAAGATAGCTGTGGCGAATTAT
>NC_140963.1:51130068-51169068 GCF_056783735.1 Eptatretus burgeri
GTGAGGTTCCACGTATTTACAATTATCATTTGACTTATCCATTACTTAACCATTGCCCAGGACTTGTGATCTGTGAAAGGGGAAAGGCAAAAGTCATTTCAAAGTTCATTGATGCAGGGGAATGGATGGAGATGGTCGCAAAAATAAATGAACATGATGGATGCATGGGCTGCCCGCAGGGCAGTCCTTGCAAAACGGGATGGTCCTGGCACACATGGTGATGGATGGACAAGGGCAAACGCAAACAAGGGCTAGCAGGCATGGGGTCATGGCAGAGGCAGGCAAACTAGGCATGGCAAGGCAAGCCCATGCAGAACAGGCGGCTGCAACACAACAGGCCGGCAGGTGAAGCTGGCCGGCCTCTGGTGTGGTTCCATCAGGTCCGGAGGGAGTGTGGTGGTGCCGGCCGCTCTGAAGGCGGGCTCGGACGCAGCCAACTGTCTCCCCCCCACTCTATCGCCTTTGCCTGTCTGTCCATACCCACTCCCTTAATTTGCCACAAAACACAATTTTGCCCCTCTTTATTTTTATTTCCCTTTTTATAATCGGCTCCCTAACCCCCTTTATCATCATATCCAGCAAGCCCACTCCCAACCCCTACATTCCCTCTCTGGAGGGGAATAGGGAGAGACTTGCGTCCTGTCTCGAGGCCCAACAAAGCCTCAGAATGGCCTCCTCAGAGCTCAGCGATCGACCAAGGTGAGTCCAGCGGCCTACAACGAGCGAAGGGATGGATGGTGCGAAGGGGTACATCTCCTAACTATCCTAGCATTCATTAACCTGAAACTACCACGGGGCTCTTCAAAAACACCTCACACTTTTAAAGTATCGGTTCTAAAAACCACGATTCCCGTCGCCTGTGTTTGTGTCCATTATAAATTTGGGCCTTGCCCTCAAATTTTCATTCGTGCCCTCGCACAATTTCCTGGCTGGGCAGCGTGGCTCAACTGGCAGGAACTCCCCCTCTGCCTAACTCTAACCATGGCACCCCCGGGCCCGCAGGCTGCCTCCGAGTCTAGCTGCTCCCGACAACGCGGGGGGGTTGTCCTCTCTGGCATTGCCCCCCCTCCTATGCCCACGTGGTGTGTTGATGCCCCGGGTCCCGTTTCCGATGGGTCGCCCGTGCCCACTACACTATCCCGGCCCTTCTTGGGCCCTTGGCCTACTCTGGCCGACTAGTCCGGTGCCCGGGGTGCCCACTAAACAAAACTCACCTTTCCACAGCCACGCTCCCAGCCGGTCCATGAACTCTGGCACCCCTCCAAACGGGTTTCGTGCCTTCTCTCGACACCAACAACAAAACGACCTCCTTTTAGTGAATTTAACTCCCCACTAACTAACAATAAACTGACACCGGGGTCACTTGGGTGGGAATCACTCCTCCCCCCCAATCAGTCATCGCACCATGCATACCACATTAGCTCCACTGACACACTTGGGCCTGCTGTCCCACACTCATTCCTCACACACTTTCCATTTCACAACTCACACCAACACTCTATACTGCCATCCTTCATAATTTAATCCCCTGACTAACTCGTGCTCCCTCGTCATCCCTTAAAACTCATGCACGTTCCATTTACTCTACGTAGCTAAGCTACGTCTCCACGACACATTTCCAGTCTGTCCGTGTCTCCAAAAAAAAAAAAAAATCCAACAATTCCCATTTCCTCAATCCAAACTGAAATCCCTCTAACTAATCCATTCCATGGTCTCCATGAGGAACAACCAACCCATGTCCCCATGAAGCCGGTCTAACTATCGCTAACCAATCCCCCTAACTAGTACTTCCTGTGGCCCCTAAGCAAGGGGGGTCTTCCACCCCCTGCCTGGGGCTCGTGTCCACTCGAAGTGGCGAGGCTTGCTTTTTCTCTCTTTTTTTTTTTTTTTTTTCTATGCGCGGCAACTCACAACCTGCGCTCTTTTCCGTAACGTCATGGCAGCTGCTCCCGCTTCGCGCACCTCGTCCCTTCTCGGACGGTAACATCCAGCAGGGATTCCTCTCCTGCCGGATTCCAACCATGCAGCCACGACGTCTGAACATTGAGATGATAATTGTTGTTGACGTTTTATGAGAGCTTCACGTTTTCACTCAGTAATTCTGACAAATTGCTGCTTTTTGCCATTCGTCCAGCACCACAAACATGGCGTTGTGGGCCACGAGTGATCGCGGGACAGTCAGGTTGTCACGGCAACGATTCACAAATGTGGTGGGGTGGATTTGGCTGGAGTCTGCACCCGCCCAGACGGGCTGCCTATAAAAAAAAAAAAGACAAGAGGTCCATTCTGGACCGGTCAGTCGACGAGTCAGTTTGTGAGAGTTGGCGTCAGTGAGTCAGCGTCAGACGGCTTTTCCAGTCAATCAGTCGGCGCCAGAGACGGCCTCAGTGCCTTACAGCTTCTCGCAGTGCCTCGCAGCCCCTTACAGTGCCTCACAGCACCTCAGCACTTTACAGTGCCTCACAGCTCCTAACAGCTGTCTGTCGGTTGTGGCTCCTGGTGGTGGGTGACGCTCGGACCGTTTATGCTCCTTCTGCTCGAGACCTGCGCTTGGCGTTCCTGGTTCCTGAGTGCTGGCAACGGACAAGGCACACTCACACATTTCAGGACGTTCTTATTTGACTTGCAACTTCTATTTAGTTAGCGAGACTATTTCTCTTCATCCCCTTTAATGATCTGCTGGGTACCCTTGTCTGTGTTTAATTGTTAAGTCAATCCCAGATAAGCATCTGCTCTTTGTCCCTTTTCCTTTCGGTGCCTGATTGATTATTTGCTTGCAAATATTTTGATTGCTTCGAATTGACTTATTTTTACCTCACGAAAACAAATAATTTTCTATTTATTTATTTTCTTATTAATAAATTCATTTGTTGACGTTCCAACCTGTCCGTGCTTGTCCTTTCCTTCCATTGATCCAGCATTATCCGAACCGAGATAGACTGGGAGGTAATTACCACATGAATTGCCCTATAATAGTCGGCACGCACCAGCGTCCAGCGGTTAAATGCTCGGCCGCCCAAATTAAGATCTAATCAAGATAAGATTGGTGCTTTGCCGAGGGTGCACTCCCCGTTCAAGAAACCACGTGACCACAAGTTAACTGGCAAAATTAGACGGGCATGAACTCATGGTTAACTGATTGCCGTTCGTGGTTCTGAAGCAACCCACCATAGCACGAAGTTAATCATGAGCAGTGGCCCCAGGTCCGGCTCTTTCGAGGACAAACAGGGGTTAAACCCCCTTGTAATACACTCGGTACCTGTGGCCATAACAATATATATATATATATATATATGTACATGAAAAAAAAAAAAACGTACATGCCCGGTCTGGGCCCGTAATTTTTCCACATATATTTATGATGGTTCTATCCTGGTCATTTCTCATTCATATGCATTGCTTTTGTGACCATTATTTTCTTGATTAAATGTACATGTGAGGTTGCCATCCTGTTTTACCTTTTCGGTGGGAAGATCCTTATAGCGTAGCAAGAACAGTTGGTTTGGTTAAGATCCAAGGTCGCACAATCGTAATGACCATGGGTTTAAATTCAGCCTTAAAGAAGATCATTCAGTAATTTGGTGGCAATTAAGCAGGGCGCATAAACAGTCCACCCTGACACACACCTGCTACAATATAATATATAGTTTTTGAAAAAACGTTTTTCTTTTTTCAAACATTTGATTTCAACAGTTGCTTGGTTTTATTTATTACTTCCTCGTGACTTGAGATGAATGGTCTCCTCCCCCCCCCCCCCGCCCCCGGCCACCCCTTCAGGTTCTGATGATGAGATCGAAGATTTGCCTTCTTATCATGCCACAGTTCAGGATGGTACCATTCTTATCACACAGAGCCGACGACGCAGAGAACTTTAAACGGTTAACGCAAAAACCTACACACGTTTATCATCGCACGGCGAGAAACCTTCAACAAACGAGCAAACCTGCAGGGAGTGCGTTTAACTCCTGGCCATTGTTGTTCGAGTCTGTACATATCAAGTATTTTGTGGCTGTTACTGTTGCAAGGTGACCAGTTTGCTCGTACTATTGACCTGGAAACACAATGGATAGGTTTAGCTCGAGGTTGCAATTGTACTGTGGCAGATGGTTATATTTGATGAGACTTTTTTCTTTTTATTATTTTTGGATTGCAAGACCACTCATCTTGTTGCATTTCCAATTTATTGACCAATGGTGATTGCTGAATCTTTCATGTTGGGAAAGGGTGGGTGACTGGCCTTATAATGTTTTCCATGGTTGTACATCACCATCTTATCTGTTTTATCTGTGTGGGCCAACTGAGTGTGTCAAGGTGATTCTTCAAATGAAGAGGCAAACTTAGTTGCCGCTGACGTTAAGAACATTCTGGGTGCACAACCTTTTGTTTCTTCAGTGCAAATGGGCACTACGAGGTATTCAGAAATCTCTCACGATGGACGTCCTCGGTCGCGTTTGTTTGAGGCCTTTATTGTTGAAAAACCATTGACATTGCTCTGGTGGACATACACGGGAACCTGAACTTTTTTGTTAAATTTTCTGTATATTTGAGCTTGCTTGCCCTTTTAACTTTTTGGGGGTTAATTGGTTTTGTTTTTTGCTTGAGACTTGGTCCATAAACATACGACATAGATATCTTTGCAATGGCAGCTTTTATACTGAGTCTGAATTATATCATCTTCGTGCCCTGCTTTGCATGTATGCTGTCAACATGTACTCCGACAATTGTTCATTTGCCTTTTTCTTTTTTTTATTTTGTTGTTGAATGAATTAAATTGTGGGTGATTATAGAATTGCAGAAATGGGTTTTGTTGATACAATAAAATGATTATCCTGAAAATCAAGGTGTTTCATTTTGATCAACAATGGCTGTAACAATAATGTTGCTGTCAGTTTGTAAATGTGTGAAAGATCAGAGGGTTGATCTTGAACCTGAACCGAGGTCGAATCGTACCAAATACTTTGATAATGGTACATGTCACTTCCTCGCTTGGAGTTCAGCATTTAGAAAATAGAGCATTGACAACCATTGAGGAGGATGGCAGAGATTTCTCTTCATTGCCCTGTTGACTGAAGAGAGAAAAGTGACAGATGTCCGCCAGTACCCAGAGTGCTCTGGAAGTTGCTTAAAAGTGGCTGTTTTTTTATTTTATGAAGTAGTCTGGTGGTGTCTCATTTATGTGATTGCCCTGACCACAGGAGAGGGAATTGCATTTGGGTCCGTTTGTTGCAGAACGTGAGGACTGTATGTGTTTTTTTTTTTGTTTTTACATACTAATGAAATGGTAATGGTTGAAAGCTATATATCATGGAGCAAGTGCATGTGATTATGAATGTATGTATGTATGTATATCCACTCTTCACTAATTTGGTTGGAAAGCTGACCTGATATCACTCACAATTGCAACCGAAAATACTGAACATAAAGGACCCAAAAGACCCCCTGCCCTGATGACTCAAAAAACCCAAATTACCCTGAGGTCCTGAGTTGAAAGATTAAAAAAAAAAAACCCTGAAGACCGAAAAGACCCAAAATACCGCACAGACTGAAAATATCGAAAATAAGATCCTGAAAGACCCCAAATACTTTTAAATACCCAAAAGACTCCAAGGACCCTGAAGATCCAAAATGCCCAGAGGACGCAAAAGGCTCCGTTCTGGGGACCTCCGAAAGTTAGTGTGTGAGTGAGAGTGAGAGTGTGAGCGTGATTGTGAGTCAGAGTGAGAGTGATTGTGAGAGCGAGCGTGATTGTGAGTCAGAGTGAGAGTGATTGTGAGAGCGAGCGTGATTGTGAGAGTGAGAGAGAGTGAGCGTGATTGTGAGTGTTAGAGTGATAGTGTGAGCGTGATCGAGTGAGAGAGGAAGAAAGTGTGAGTGTGAGAGTGACTGTAATTGTGAGAGTGAGTGTGAGCGTGATTGTGAGGATGAGAGAGATTGTGAGTGTGAGAGTGATTGTGAGAGTGATTGTGATTGTGAGAGTGAGAATGAGGGTGAGAGAGAGTGTGAGTGTGAGATTGAAAGTGAGTTAGCATGATTGTGAGAGTGTGAGCGAGAGTGAGTGAGTGTAAGCATGAGAGTGATTGTGAGCGTAAGAGTGAGAGTGATTGTGAGCGTAAGAGAGAGAGTGAGATTGAGAGTGAGTGATTGTGAGAGTGAGTGATTGTGAGCGTGAGTGATTGTGAGAGTGAGCGAGAGTGAGAGTGAGAGTGATTGTGAGTGTGATCGTGATTGTGAGCGTGATTGTGAGAGTGAGTGAGCGTGATTGTGAGAGTGAGTGAGTGTGAGCATGAGAGTGATTGTGAGTGAGAGCGAGAGTGGGCGTGATTGTGAGAGTGAGAGAGAGTGATCGTGAGTGTGAGCGTGATTGTGAGTGTGAGAGCGAGAGTGAGAGATTGTGAGCGTGACTGTGATTTGGGAGAGTGAGAGTGATTGTGAGAGAGAATGTGAGAGTGAGAGTGAGAGAGATTGTGATTGTGAGTGTGAGCGTGAGATTGAGTGTGATTGTGAGTGAGCTTGATTGTGATTGTGATTGTGAGAGTGAACGTGATTGTGAGAGTGAGAGAGAGTGAGTGTGATTGTGATTGTGAGCGAGAATGAGTGTGATTGTGAGAGTGTGAGCGTGATTGTGAGAGTGTGAGCATGATTGTGAGAGAGTGAGCGTGATTGTGAGAGAGTGAGCGTGATTGTGAGAGTGAGCGTGATTGTGAGAGTGAGTGAGCGTGATTGTGAGAGTGAGCGTGATTGTGATTGTGAGAGCGTGAGAGTGAGATTGTGAGTGCGAGCGTGACTGTGATTGTGAGAGTGGTTGTGAGCATGAGTGTGAGAGTGAGAGTGGTTGTGAGTGAGAGTGGTTGTGAGAGTGAGAGTGATTGTGAGAGAGAGCGTGATCGTGAGTGATTGTGAGCGGAAGAGTGATTGTGAGATTGAGAGTGATTGTGATTGTGATTGTCAGTGAGAGTGAGAGTGAGGGTGAGTGTGAGAGTGAGCGTGATTGTGAGAGTGATTGTGAGAGAGAGTGATTGTGAGAGAGAGTGATTGTGAGAGAGAGTGTGAGTGTGAGCATGAGTGTGAGTGTGAGCATGAGTGAGTGTGAGAGTGAGAGAGAGTGTGAGCGTGATTGTGAGAGCGAGAGTGAGTGTGATTGTGAGTGAGTGAGAGAGTGGGCGTGATTGTGAGAGTGATCGTGAGTGTGAGAGTGAGATTGTGAGCGTGAGAGTGATCGTGATTGTGAGAGTGAGAGTGATTGTGAGAGTGATTGTGAGTGTGATTGTGAGAGTGAGAGAGAGTGAGAGAGAATGAGTGTGATTGTGAGAGTGAGAGTGAGCTTGATTGTGAGCATGAGAGTGATTGTGAGTGTGAGATTGAGAGTGAGTGAGCGTGATTGTGAGAGTGAGAGTGAGTGAGCGTGATTGTGAGAGTGAGAGTGAGTGAGTGTGAGTGTGATTGTGATTGTGAGAGCGTGAGAGTGAGTTTGAGTGCGAGCGTTACTGTGATTGTGAGAGTGATTGTGAGAGTGAGCGTGATTGTGAGCGTGTGCGTGAGAGTGAGCATGATTGTGATCGTGAGTGTGAGCGTAATTGTGAGAGTGAACGTGATTGTGAGAGTGAACGTGATTGTGAGTATGAGCATGATTGCGATTGTGAGAGTGAGAGAGTTTGAGATTGAGTGAGAGTGATTGTGATTGTGAGAGTGAGCTTGATTGTGAGCGTGATTGTGATTGTGAGAGTGAGCTTGATTGTGAGAGTGAGAGTGAGCATGATTGTGATTGTCGGTGAGGGTGTGAGAGTGAGCGTCATTGTGAGAGTGAGAGTGAGATTGAGTGTGATTGTGAACGTGGTTGTGAGAGTGATTGTGATTGTGAGAGTGAACGTGATTGTGAGTGAGAGTGAGCTTGATTGTGATTGTGAGCGTGATTGTGAGAGTGAGTGAGTGTGGGTGTGAGAGTGAGCATGATTGTGAGAGTGTGAGCGTAAGAGTGATTGAGTGAACGTGATTGTGAGAGTGAGAGAGAGTGAGTGTGATTGTGAGAGCGAGAATGAGCGTGAGTGTGAGCGTGATTGTGATTGTGAGAGTGATTGTGAGAGAGTGAGCATGAGATTGTGAGTGACTGTGAGTGAGAGTGTTTGTGAGTGTGAGCATGATTGTGATTGGGAGAGTGAGAGGGAGTGAGTGTGATTGTGAGAGTGAGATTGAGCTTGATTGTGAGCATGAGAGTGATTGTGAGCGTGAAAGTGTGAGAGTGAGCGTGATTCTGAGAGTGAGCGTGATTCTGAGAGTGAGCGTGATTCTGAGAGTGAGCGTGATTCTGAGAGTGAGCGTGATTCTGAGAGTGAGCGTGATTCTCAGAGTGAGCGTGATTCTCAGAGTGAGCGTGATTCTGAGAGTGAGAGTGATTGTGAGAGTGAGAGTGATTGTGAGAGTGATTGTGATTGTGAGAGTGAGAGAGAGTGAGCGTAAGAATGAGATTGTGGGCGTGAGCGTAAGAGTGAGATTGTGAGCGTGAGCATAAGCATGAGATTGTGAGTGTGAGCATGAGAGTGATTGTAAGAGTGAACGTGATTGTGAGAGAGAGAGAGTGAGTGTGATTGTGAGAGAGAGAGTGATTGTGATTGTGAGAGCGAGAGTGAGCGTAATTGTGAGAGAGTGTGAGCGTGAGAGTGAGTGAGCTTGATTGTGAGCGTGAGAGTGAGTGAGGGTGAGTGATTGTGAGCGTGAGCGTGATTGTGAGAGTGAGCTTGATTGTGAGCGTGATCATGATTGTGAGTGTGTGCGTGAGAGTGAAAGTGAGAGTGAGAGAGAGTGAGTGTGATTGTGAAAGTGAGAGTGAGCTTGATTGTGAGCGTGAGAGTGTGAGATTTAGAGTGAGTGAGAGTGATTGTGAGACAGTGAGAGTGATTGTGAGACAGTGAGAGTGAGTGAGCGTGATTGTGTGTGTGAGAGTGATTGTGATTGTGAGAGTGAATGTGATTGTGAGAGTGAGAGTGAGCGTGATTGTGAGAGTGAGAGTGATTGTAATTGTGAGAGTGAATGTGATTGTGAGAGCGAGAGTGAGCGTGAGTGTGAGCGTGATTGTGATTGTGAGAGTAAATGTGATTGTGAGAGAGTGAGCATGAGATTGTGAGTGACTGTGATTGGGAGTGTGAGCGTGAGAGTGTTTGTGAGAGTGAGTGTGAGTGTGAGCATGAGTGATTGAGAGTGAACGTGATTGTGAGAGTGAGAGTGAGATTGAGCTTGATTGTGAGCGTGAGAGTGTGAGAGTGAGCGTGATTGTGAGAGTGTGCGTGAGTGTGAGCGTAATTGTGAGAGTGAACGTGATTGTGAGTATGAGCATGATTGCGATTGTGAGAGTGAGAGAGTTTGAGATTGAGTGAGAGTGATTGTGAGAGTGAGCTTGATTGTTCGCGTGATTGTGAGTGAGAGTGAGCATGATTGTGATTGTCCGTGAGGGTGTGAGAGTGATTGTGATTGTGAGAGTGAACGTGATTGTGAGTGAGAGTGAGCTTGATTGTGATTGTGAGCGTGATTGTGAGAGTGTGAGTGAGTGTGGGTGTGAGAGTGAGCGTGATTGTGAGAGTGTGAGTGTGAGCGTAAGAGTGATTGAGTGAACGTGATTGTGAGAGTGAGAGAGAGTGAGTGTGATTGTGAGAGCGAGAATATGCGTGAGTGTGAGCGTGATTGTGATTGTGAGAGTGATTGTGAGAGAGTGAGCATGAGATTGTGAGTGACTGTGATTGGGAGTGAGTGTTTGTGAGTGTGAGCATGATTGTGATTGGGAGAGTGAGAGAGAGTGAGTGTGATTGTGAGAGTGAGAGTGAGAGTGAGCTTGATTGTGATTGTGAGCGTGATTGTCAGAGTGTGAGTGAGTGTGGGTGTGAGAGTGAGCGTGATTGTGAGAGTGTGAGCGTAAGAGTGATTGAGTGAACGTGATTGTGAGAGTGAGAGAGAGTGAGTGTGATTGTGAGAGCGAGAATGAGCGTGAGTGTGAGCGTGATTGTGATTGTGAGAGTGATTGTGAGAGAGTGAGCATGAGATTGTGAGTGACTGTGATTGGGAGTGAGAGTGTTTGTGAGTGTGAGCGTGATTGTGATTGGGAGAGTGAGAGGGAGTGAGTGTGATTGTGAGAGTGAGATTGAGCTTGATTGTGAGCGTGAAAGTGTGAGATTGAGAGTGAGTGAGAGTGAGCGTGATTCTGAGAGTGAGTGTGATTCTGAGAGTGAGCGTGATTCTGAGAGTGAGCGTGATTCTGAGAGTGAGCGTGATTCTGAGAGTGAGCGTGATTCTGAGAGTGAGCGTGATTCTGAGAGTGAGCGTGATTCTGAGAGTGAGCCTGATTGTGAGAGTGAGAGTGATTGTGAGAGTGAGAGAGAGTGAGCGTAAGAATGAGATTGTGGGCGTGAGCGTAAGTGAGATTGTGAGCGTGAGCATAAGCATGAGATTGTGAGTGTGAGCATGAGAGTGATTGTAAGAGTGAACGTGATTGTGAGAGAGAGAGTGAGTGTGATTGTGAGAGAGGGAGTGATTGTGATTGTGAGAGCGAGAGTGAGCGTAATTGTGAGAGTGTGAGCGTGAGAGTGAGTGAGCTTGATTGTGAGCGTGAGAGTGAGTGAGGGTGAGAGTGATTGTGAGTGTGAGCGTGATTGTGAGAGTGAGCTTGATTGTGAGTGTGTGCGTGAGACTGAAAGTGAGAGTGAGAGAGAGTGAGTGTGATTGTGAAAGTGAGAGTGAGCTTGATTGTGAGCATGAGAGTGATTGTGAGCGTGAGTGTGAGATTTAGAGTGAGTGAGAGTGATTGTGAGACAGTGTGAGACAGTGAGAGTGAGTGAGCGTGATTGTGTGTGTGAGAGTGATTGTGATTGTGAGAGTGAATGTGATTTGTGAGAGCGAGAGTGAGCGTGAGTGTGAGCGTGATTGTGATTGTGAGAGTAAATGTGATTGTGAGAGAGTGAGCATGAGATTGTGAGTGACTGTGATTGGGAGTGTGAGCGTGAGAGAGTGAGAGTGAGAGTGTTTGTGAGTGAGTGTGAGTGTGAGCGTGATTGTGAGAGTGAGAGTGATTGTAATTGTGAGAGTGAATGTGATTGTGAGAGCGAGAGTGAGCGAGAGTGTGAGCGTGATTGTGATTGTGAGAGTAAATGTGATTGTGAGAGAGTGAGCATGAGATTGTGAGTGACTGTGATTGGGAGTGTGAGCGTGAGAGTGAGAGTGAGAGTGTTTGTGAGAGTGAGTGTGAGTGTGAGCATGAGTGATTGAGAGTGAACATGATTGTGAGAGTGAGAGTGAGATTGAGCTTGATTGTGAGCGTGAGTGTGAGAGTGAGCGTGATTGTGAGAGTGTGAGTGAGTGAGCTTGATTGTGAGAGTGAGTGTGAGTGTGAGTGTGAGCATGAGAGTGATTGTGAGAGTGAACGTGATTGTGAGAGTGAGTGAGCGTGATTGTGAGAGAGGGAGAGAGTGAGTGTTTGAGGGGGAGAGAGTGAGTGTGATTGTGAGTGAGAGAGTGAGGGAGAGAGATTGAGTGTGATTGTGAGTGAGAGAGAGTGAGCGTGAGAGCGAGAGTGAGCATGAGAGAGAGAGAGTGATTGTGAGAGTGAGAGTGAGCATGAGAGAGAGTTAGTGTGAGTGTGAGTGTGATTGCGAGTGTGATTGCGAGCGTGATTGTGAGAGTGAGTGTGAGCGTGATTGTGAGAGTGAGAGAGAGTGAGTGTGAGAGCGAGAGTGAGCGTGATTGTGAGAGAGAGAGTGAGTGTGATTGTGAGAGAGGGAGTGATTGTGATTGTGAGAGCGAGAGCGACCGTAATTGTGAGTGTGAGCGTGAGAGTGAGTGAGCTTGATTGTGAGCGTGAGAGTGAGTGAGGGTGAGAGTGATTGTGAGTGTGAGCGTGATTGTGAGAGTGAGCTTGATTGTGAGTGTGTGCGTGAGACTGAAAGTGAGAGTGAGAGAGAGTGAGTGTGATTGTGAAAGTGAGAGTGAGCTTGATTGTGAGCATGAGAGTGATTGTGAGCGTGAGTGTGAGATTTAGAGTGAGTGAGAGTGATTGTGAGACAGTGTGAGACAGTGAGAGTGAGTGAGCGTGATTGTGTGTGTGAGAGTGATTGTGATTGTGAGAGTGAATGTGATTTGTGAGAGCGAGAGTGAGCGTGAGTGTGAGCGTGATTGTGATTGTGAGAGTAAATGTGATTGTGAGAGAGTGAGCATGAGATTGTGAGTGACTGTGATTGGGAGTGTGAGCGTGAGAGAGTGAGAGTGAGAGTGTTTGTGAGTGAGTGTGAGTGTGAGCGTGATTGTGAGAGTGAGAGTGATTGTAATTGTGAGAGTGAATGTGATTGTGAGAGCGAGAGTGAGCGAGAGTGTGAGCGTGATTGTGATTGTGAGAGTAAATGTGATTGTGAGAGAGTGAGCATGAGATTGTGAGTGACTGTGATTGGGAGTGTGAGCGTGAGAGTGAGAGTGAGAGTGTTTGTGAGAGTGAGTGTGAGTGTGAGCATGAGTGATTGAGAGTGAACATGATTGTGAGAGTGAGAGTGAGATTGAGCTTGATTGTGAGCGTGAGTGTGAGAGTGAGCGTGATTGTGAGAGTGTGAGTGAGTGAGCTTGATTGTGAGAGTGAGTGTGAGTGTGAGTGTGAGCATGAGAGTGATTGTGAGAGTGAACGTGATTGTGAGAGTGAGTGAGCGTGATTGTGAGAGAGGGAGAGAGTGAGTGTTTGAGGGGGAGAGAGTGAGTGTGATTGTGAGTGAGAGAGTGAGGGAGAGAGATTGAGTGTGATTGTGAGTGAGAGAGAGTGAGCGTGAGAGCGAGAGTGAGCATGAGAGAGAGAGAGTGATTGTGAGAGTGAGAGTGAGCATGAGAGAGAGTTAGTGTGAGTGTGAGTGTGATTGCGAGTGTGATTGCGAGCGTGATTGTGAGAGTGAGTGTGAGCGTGATTGTGAGAGTGAGAGAGAGTGAGTGTGAGAGCGAGAGTGAGCGTGATTGTGAGAGAGAGAGTGAGTGTGATTGTGAGAGAGGGAGTGATTGTGATTGTGAGAGCGAGAGTGAGCGTAATTGTGAGAGTGTGAGCGTGAGAGTGAGTGAGCTTGATTGTGAGCGTGAGAGTGAGTGAGGGTGAGAGTGATTGTGAGTGTGAGCGTGATTGTGAGAGTGAGCTTGATTGTGAGTGTGTGCGTGAGACTGAAAGTGAGAGTGAGAGAGAGTGAGTGTGATTGTGAAAGTGAGAGTGAGCTTGATTGTGAGCATGAGAGTGATTGTGAGCGTGAGTGTGAGATTTAGAGTGAGTGAGAGTGATTGTGAGACAGTGTGAGACAGTGAGAGTGAGTGAGCGTGATTGTGTGTGTGAGAGTGATTGTGATTGTGAGAGTGAATGTGATTTGTGAGAGCGAGAGTGAGCGTGAGTGTGAGCGTGATTGTGATTGTGAGAGTAAATGTGATTGTGAGAGAGTGAGCATGAGATTGTGAGTGACTGTGATTGGGAGTGTGAGCGTGAGAGAGTGAGAGTGAGAGTGTTTGTGAGTGAGTGTGAGTGTGAGCGTGATTGTGAGAGTGAGAGTGATTGTAATTGTGAGAGTGAATGTGATTGTGAGAGCGAGAGTGAGCGAGAGTGTGAGCGTGATTGTGATTGTGAGAGTAAATGTGATTGTGAGAGAGTGAGCATGAGATTGTGAGTGACTGTGATTGGGAGTGTGAGCGTGAGAGTGAGAGTGAGAGTGTTTGTGAGAGTGAGTGTGAGTGTGAGCATGAGTGATTGAGAGTGAACATGATTGTGAGAGTGAGAGTGAGATTGAGCTTGATTGTGAGCGTGAGTGTGAGAGTGAGCGTGATTGTGAGAGTGTGAGTGAGTGAGCTTGATTGTGAGAGTGAGTGTGAGTGTGAGTGTGAGCATGAGAGTGATTGTGAGAGTGAACGTGATTGTGAGAGTGAGTGAGCGTGATTGTGAGAGAGGGAGAGAGTGAGTGTTTGAGGGGGAGAGAGTGAGTGTGATTGTGAGTGAGAGAGTGAGGGAGAGAGATTGAGTGTGATTGTGAGTGAGAGAGAGTGAGCGTGAGAGCGAGAGTGAGCATGAGAGAGAGAGAGTGATTGTGAGAGTGAGAGTGAGCATGAGAGAGAGTTAGTGTGAGTGTGAGTGTGATTGCGAGTGTGATTGCGAGCGTGATTGTGAGAGTGAGTGTGAGCGTGATTGTGAGAGTGAGAGAGAGTGAGTGTGAGAGCGAGAGTGAGCGTGATTGTGAGTGTGAGAGTGAGCGTGAGAGTTCGCGTGAGAGTGATTGTGAGAGAGGGAGTGATTGTGATTGTGAGAGCGAGAGTGAGCGTAATTGTGAGAGTGTGAGCGTGAGAGTGAGTGAGCTTGATTGTGAGCGTGAGAGTGAGTGAGGGTGAGAGTGATTGTGAGTGTGAGCGTGATTGTGAGAGTGAGCTTGATTGTGAGTGTGTGCGTGAGACTGAAAGTGAGAGTGAGTGTGAGTGTGAGAGTGATTGTGAGAGTGAGAGCGAGAGTGATTGTGAGCGTGACTGATTGTGAGAGTCATAGGGAGAGTGATTGTGAGAGTGAGCGTGATCGTGATTGTGAGCGTGTGTGTGAGAGTGAGCGTGATTGTGATCGTGAGTGTGAGCGTAATTGTGAGAGTGAACGTGATTGTGAGAATGAGCATGATTGCGATTGTGAGAGTGAGAGAGTTTGAGATTGAGTGAGAGTGATTGTGAGAGTGAGCTTGATTGTTCGCGTGATTGTGAGAGTGAGCGTGATTGTGAGAGTGAGAGTGTGAGAGTGAGCATGATTGTGATTGTCCGTGAGGGTGTGAGAGTGAGCGTCATTGTGAGAGTGATAGTGAGATTGAGTGCGATTGTGAACGTGGTTGTGAGAGTGATTGTGATTGTGAGTGAGAGTGAGCTTGATTGTGATTGTGAGAGTGTGAGTGAGTGTGGGTGTGAGAGTGAGCGTGATTGTGAGAGTGTGAGCGTAAGAGTGATTGAGTGAGCGTGATTGTGAGAGTGAGAGAGAGTGAGTGTGATTGTGAGAGCGAGAATGTGCATGAGTGTGAGCGTGAGAGTGATTGAGTGAGCGTGATTATGAGAGTGAGAGAGTGAGTGTGATTGTGAGAGCGAGAATGTGCGTGAGTGTGAGCGTGATTGTGATTGTGAGAGTGATTGTGAGAGAGTGAGCATGAGATTGTGAGTGACTGTGATTGGGAGTGAGTGTTTGTGAGTGTGAGCATGATTGTGATTGGGAGAGTGAGAGAGAGTGAGCGTGAGAGCGAGACTGAGCATGAGAGAGAGAGTGATTGTGAGAGTGAGAGTGAGCATGAGAGAGAGTTAGTGTGAGTGTGAGTGTGAGCGTGATTGTGAGAGTGAGAGAGAGTGAGTGTGAGAGCGAGAGTGAGCGTGATTGTGATTGTGAGCATGAGTGTGAGAGTGAGCGTGAGAGTTCGCGTGAGAGTGATTGTGAGAGTGAGAGTGAGCCTGATTGTGAGCATGAGAGTGATTGTGAGAGAGAGTGAGATTGAGAGTGATTGTGAGAGTGAGCGTGATTGTGAGAGTGATTGTGAGAGTTGACATAGAAAGTGAGTGTGAGAGTGAGAGCGAGAGTGATTGTGAGAGTTGAGATAGAAAGTGAGTGTGAGTGTGAGAGTGATTGTGAGAGTGAGAGCGAGAGTGATTGTGAGCGTGACTGATTGTGAGAGTCATAGGGAGAGTGATTGTGAGAGTGAGCGTGATCGTGATTGTGAGCGTGTGCGTGAGAGTGAGCGTGATTGTGATCGTGAGTGTGAGCGTAATTGTGAGAGTGAACGTGATTGTGAGAATGAGCATGATTGCGATTGTGAGAGTGAGAGAGTTTGAGATTGAGTGAGAGTGATTGTGAGAGTGAGCTTGATTGTTCGCGTGATTGTGAGAGTGAGCGTGATTGTGAGAGTGAGCATGATTGTGATTGTCCGTGAGGGTGTGAGAGTGAGCGTCATTGTGAGAGTGATAGTGAGATTGAGTGCGATTGTGAACGTGGTTGTGAGAGTGATTGTGATTGTGAGTGATTGTGAGTGAGAGTGAGCTTGATTGTGATTGTGAGAGTGTGAGTGAGTGTGGGTGTGAGAGTGAGCGTGATTGTGAGAGTGTGAGCGTAAGAGTGATTGAGTGAGCGTGATTGTGAGAGTGAGAGAGAGTGAGTGTGATTGTGAGAGCGAGAATGTGCATGAGTGTGAGCGTGAGAGTGATTGAGTGAGCGTGATTATGAGAGTGAGAGAGAGTGAGTGTGATTGTGAGAGCGAGAATGTGCGTGAGTGTGAGCGTGATTGTGATTGTGAGAGTGATTGTGAGAGAGTGAGCATGAGATTGTGAGTGACTGTGATTGGGAGTGAGTGTTTGTGAGTGTGAGCATGATTGTGATTGGGAGAGTGAGAGAGAGTGAGCGTGAGAGCGAGACTGAGCATGAGAGAGAGAGTGATTGTGAGAGTGAGAGTGAGCATGAGAGAGAGTTAGTGTGAGTGTGAGTGTGAGCGTGATTGTGAGAGTGAGAGAGAGTGAGTGTGAGAGCGAGAGTGAGCGTGATTGTGATTGTGAGCATGAGTGTGAGAGTGAGCGTGAGAGTTCGCGTGAGAGTGATTGTGAGAGTGAGAGTGAGCCTGATTGTGAGCATGAGAGTGATTGTGAGAGAGAGTGAGATTGAGAGTGATTGTGAGAGTGAGCGTGATTGTGAGAGTGATTGTGAGAGTTGACATAGAAAGTGAGTGTGAGAGTGAGAGCGAGAGTGATTGTGAGAGTTGAGATAGAAAGTGAGTGTGAGTGTGAGAGTGATTGTGAGAGTGAGAGCGAGAGTGATTGTGAGCGTGACTGATTGTGAGAGTCATAGGGAGAGTGATTGTGAGAGTGAGCGTGATCGTGATTGTGAGCGTGTGCGTGAGAGTGAGCGTGATTGTGATCGTGAGTGTGAGCGTAATTGTGAGAGTGAACGTGATTGTGAGAATGAGCATGATTGCGATTGTGAGAGTGAGAGAGTTTGAGATTGAGTGAGAGTGATTGTGAGAGTGAGCTTGATTGTTCGCGTGATTGTGAGAGTGAGCGTGATTGTGAGAGTGAGCATGATTGTGATTGTCCGTGAGGGTGTGAGAGTGAGCGTCATTGTGAGAGTGAGAGTGAGATTGAGTGCGATTGTGAACGTGGTTGTGAGAGTGATTGTGATTGTGAGTGATTGTGAGTGAGAGTGAGCTTGATTGTGATTGTGAGCGTGATTGTGAGAGTGTGAGTGAGTGTGGGTGTGAGAGTGAGCGTGATTGTGAGAGTGTGAGCGTAAGAGTGATTGAGTGAGCGTGATTGTGAGAGTGAGAGAGAGTGAGTGTGATTGTGTGAGCGTGATTGTGATTGTGAGAGTGATTGTGAGAGAGTGAGCATGAGATTGTGAGTGACTGTGATTGGGAGTGAGTGTTTGTGAGTGTGAGCATGATTGTGATTGGGAGAGTGAGAGAGAGTGAGTGTGATTGTGAGAGTGAGAGTGAGAGTGAGCTTGATTGTGATTGTGAGCGTGATTGTGAGAGTGTGAGTGAGTGTGGGTGTGAGAGTGAGCGTGATTGTGAGAGTGTGAGCGTAAGAGTGATTGAGTGAACGTGATTGTGAGAGTGAGAGAGAGTGAGTGTGATTGTGAGAGCGAGAATGTGCGTGAGTGTGAGCGTGATTGTGATTGTGAGAGTGATTGTGAGAGAGTGAGCATGAGATTGTGAGTGACTGTGATTGGGAGTGAGAGTGTTTGTGAGTGTGAGCATGATTGTGATTGGGAGAGTGAGAGAGAGTGAGTGTGATTGTGAGAGTGAGAGTGAGATTGAGCTTGATTGTGAGAGTGAGAGTGAGAGTGAGAGTGAGAGTGAGAGTGAGAGTGAGAGTGAGATTGTGAGCGTGAGCATCAGCGTGAGATTGTGAGCGTGAGCATCAGCGTGAGATTGTGAGCGTGAGCATGAGAGTGATTGTAAGAGTGAACGTGATTGTGAGAGTGAGTGTGATTGTGAGAGAGAGAGAGTGAGTGTGATTGTGAGAGAGAGAGAGTGAGTGTGATTGTGAGAGAGAGAGAGAGAGAGTGAGTGTGATTGTGAGAGAGAGAGAGAGAGTGAGTGTGATTGTGAGAGAGAGAGAGAGTGAGTGTGATTGTGAGAGAGTGTGAGCGTGAGAGTGAGGGTGAGAGTGATTGTGAGCGTGATCATGATTGTGTGCGAGAGAGAGAGAGAGAGACAGAGAGAGAGACAGAGAGAGAGACAGACAGAGAGAGAGACAGACAGAGAGAGAGACAGACAGAGAGAGAGACAGACAGAGAGAGAGACAGACAGAGAGAGAGACAGACAGAGAGAGAGACAGACAGAGACAGAGACAGACAGAGACAGAGACAGACAGAGACAGAGACAGACAGAGACAGAGACAGACAGAGACAGAGACAGAGAGAGAGAGACAGAGAGAGAGAGAGAGAGAGAGAGACAGATTGTGAAAGTGAGTGTGAGTG
The DNA here is from genome assembly GCF_056783735.1 of Eptatretus burgeri. Lineage (NCBI taxonomy): Eukaryota > Metazoa > Chordata > Myxini > Myxiniformes > Myxinidae > Eptatretus > Eptatretus burgeri. Next base: position 51,148,529 of record NC_140963.1, read on the forward strand.
TGAGTGAGCATGATTGTGAGAGGGGGAGAGAGTGAGTGTGATTGTGAGGGAGCATGATTGTGAGAGGGGGAGAGAGTGAGTGTGATTGTGAGGGAGCATGATTGTGAGAGGGGGAGAGAGTGAGTGTGATTGTGAGGGAGCATGATTGTGAGAGGGGGAGAGAGTGAGTGTGATTGTGAGGGGGAGAGAGAGTGTGAGTGTGAGTGTGAGTGTGAGTGAGCATGATTGTGAGTGTGTGAGCGTGATTGTGAGAGGGGGAGAGAGTGAGTGTTTGAGGGGGAGGGAGTGAGTGTGATTGTGAGTGAGAGAGTGAGGGAGAGAGATTGAGTGTGATTGTGAGTGAGAGAGTGAGAGAGAGTGAGAGTGAGTGATTGTGAGAGCGAGAGCGAGAGTGAGCATGAGAGAGAGAGTGATTGTGAGAGTGAGAGTGAGCATGAGAGAGAGTTAGTGTGAGTGTGAGTGTGATTGCGAGCGTGATTGTAGGAGTGAGTGTGAGCGTGATTGTGAGAGTGAGAGAGTGAGTGTGAGAGCGAGAGTGAGCGTGATTGTGGTTGTGAGCATGAGTGTGAGAGTGAGCGTGAGAGTTCACGTGAGAGTGATTGTGAGAGTGAGCGTGATCGTGATTGTGAGCGTGTGCGTGAGAGTGAGAGTGAGCGTGATTGTGATCGTGAGTGTGAGCGTAATTGTGAGAGTGAACGTGATTGTGAGAGTGAGAGTGTGAGAGTGAGCATGATTGTGATTGTCCGTGAGGGTGTGAGAGTGAGCGTCATTGTGAGAGTGAGAGTGAGATTGAGTGCGATTGTGAACGTGGTTGTGAGTGATTGTGATTGATTGTGAGTGAGAGTGAGCGTGAGCGTGTGAGCGTGAGTTCGTGTGGGCGTGGTGTGAGAGTGTGAGCGTAAGAGTGACAATGTGAGCGTGAGCGCGAGAGTGATAGTGAGAGTGAGAGTGGGATTGTGAGAGTGAGCGTGATTGTGAGAGTGTGAGCGTAATTGTGAGAGTGAGATTGTGAGTGTGAGTGTGATAGTGAGAGTGAGAGTGATTGTGAGCGTGAGAGTGATCATGAGAGTGAACGTGAGCGTGAGAGTGATCATGAGAGTGAACGTGATTGTGAGAATGAGAGAGATTGTGAGCGTGATTGTGAATGTCAGAGTGAACATGATTGTGAGAGTGAGATTTAGAGTGATTGTGAATGTGAGTGTGAGAGTGATTGTGAGTATCATTGTGAGAGTGAGCATGAGAGTGATTGTGAGAGTGAACGTGATTGTGATTGTGATTGTGAGCGTGATTGTGATCGTGAGAGTGAACGTGATTGTGAGAGTGAGAGTGAGATTGATTGTGAGAGTGATTGTGAGCGTGATTGTGAATGTGAGAGTGAAAATGATTGTGAGAGTGAGAGAGATTGTGAGAGTGAGATTGAGCGTGATAGTGAGTGTGATTGTGAGAGTGAACGTGATTGTGAGCGTGATTGTGAGAGAGAGTGAGTGTGATTGTGAGAGTGAGCATGATTGTGAGAGTGAGAGAGATTGTGAGCGTGATTGTGAGAGCGAGAGGGAGCGTGATTGTGAGAGAGAGTGAGCGTGAGTGTGAGCGTGATTGTGAGTGTGAGCGTGATTGTGAGAGTGAGAGAGATTGTGAGCATGAGAGTGTGAGATTGAGAGTGAGTGAGAGTGAGCGTGATTGTGAGAGAGAGTGCAATGAGAGTGAGTGAGCATGATTGTGACCGTGATTGTGAGCATGAGCGTGAGAGTGAACGTGATTGTGAGAGTGAGAGTGAGAGTGAGAGAGATTGTGAGTGTGATTGTGATTGTGAGAGTGAACTTGATTGTGAGAGTGAGCGTGATTGTGAGCGTGAGCATGATTGTGAGCGTGAGCATGATTGTGAGAGTGAGATTGATTGTGAGAGTGAGCTTGAGAGAGTGAGAGCATGACAGTGATTGTGAGAGAGTGAGAGCTTGAGATTGTGAGCGTGAGAGTGACTGTGATTGTGAGAGTGAGAGTGATTGTGAGTGCGAGTGTGATTGTGAGAGTGAGAGAGAGTGAGTGTGATTGTGAGAGTGAGCGTGATTGTGAGAGTGAACGTGAGCGTGAGAGTGAACGTGATTGTGATTGTAAGAGAGATTGTGGGAGTGAGAGTGAGAGTGATTGTGCGCATGAGAGTGTGAGTGAGAGAGAGAGTGTGAGTGAAAGTGAGTGAGCGTGAGTGTGAGCGTGAGAGTGAACGTGATTGTGAGCGTGAGAGTGAACGTGATTGTGATTGATATTGTGAGCGCGAGAGTGATTGTGAGCATGAGAGTGAGTGTGATTGAGAACGTGATTTGAGAGTGAACATGATTGTGAGAGTGAATGTGATTGTGTGAGAGTGAGTGTGAGCGTGATTGTGAGAGTGAGAACGTGAGTGTGAGTGTGATTGTGAGAGTGAGAACGTGAGTGTGAGAGTGAGCATGAGAGTGATTGTGAGAGCTAGAGTAATTGTGATTGTGACAGTGAGAGTTAACGTGATTGTGAGCGTGATGGAGAGAGTGAGAGTGAACGTGATTGTGAGAGTGAACGTGATTGTGAGAGTGAACGTGATTGTGAGAGTGAACGTGATTGTGAGAGTGAACGTGATTGTGAGAGTGAACGTGATTGTGAGAGTGAACGTGATTGTGAGAGGGAACGTGATTGTGAGAGTGAACGTGATTGTGAGAGTGAACGTGATTGTGAGAGTGAACGTGATTGTGAGAGTGAGTGTGAGAGTGATTGTGAGTATGAGCGTGATTGTGATTGTGAGAGAGATTGTGAGAGTGATTGTGAGCATGAGAGTGAGTGAGAGTGAGAGTGAACGTGGTTGTGAGAATGAATGTAATTGTGAGAGTGAGTGTGAGAGTGATTGTGATTGTGATTGTGAGAGTGAGAGTGAACGTGATTGTGAGAGTGAGAGTGATTGTGAGTGTGAGCATGATTGTGAGAGTGAGCGTGATTGTGAGAGTGAGTGAGCGTGAGTGTGAGTGTGAGGATGAGAGTGAGTGTGAGTGTGAGCCTGAGCCTGAGAGTGAGAGTGAGAGTGATAGTGAGCATGATTGTGAGTGTGAGAGTGAGTGATTGTGAGAGCGATTGTGAGAGAGTGAGAGCGTGAGCGTGACTGTGATTGTGAGAGTGAACGTGATTGTGAGAGTGTGAGCGTGAGAGTGATTGTGAGCGTGAGTGATTGTGAGCATGAGAGTGTAAGCGTGATTGTGAGAGAGAGTGTGAGTGAGAGTGAGTGAGGGTGATTGTGAGAGTGTCAGAGTGAGAGTGTTTGTGAGAGTGTCAGAGTGAGAGTGATTGTGAATGATTGTGAGAGTGAGAGTGAGTGTGAGTGTGAGAGTGTCAGAGTGAGAGTGATTGTGAATGATTGTGAGAGTGAGAGTGAGAGTGAGATTGTGAGTGTGAGCGTGAGTGAGAGTGGGCGTGAGAGTGAGCGTGAGCGTGAGTGTGAGTGTGAGTGTGAGAGTGAGATTGATTGTGAGCGTGACTGTGAGAGTGATTGTGAGTGAATGTGAGAGTGATTGTGAGTGAATGTGAGAGTGATTGTGAGTGAATGTGAGAGTGATTGTGAGTGAATGTGAGAGTGATTGTGAGTGAATATGAGAGTGAGCGTGAGAGTGAGAGTGATTGTAAGAGAGAGTGTGAGTGTGAGCATGAGAGTGATTGTGAGAGTGAGAGAGAGTGAGCGTGATTGTGAGAGTGAGAGGGAGCGTGATTGTGAGTGTGAGTGTGAGCGTGATTGTGAGAGTGAGAGAGATTGTGAGCAGGAGAGTGTGAGATTGAGAGTGAGTGAGAGTGAGCGTGATTGTGGGAGAGAGTGCAATGAGAGTGAGTGAGCGTGATTGTGAGTGTGATTGTGAGAGCGATTGTGAGTGTGACCGTGATTGTGAGCATGAATGTGAGAGTGAACGTGATTGTGAGAGTGAACGTGATTGTGAGAGTGAACGTGATTGTGAACGTGATTGTGAGAGTGAACGTGATTGTGAGAGTGAACGTGATTGTGAGAGTGAACGTGATTGTGAGAGTGAACGTGATTGTGAGAGTGAACGTGATTGTGAGAGTGAGTGTGAGAGTGATTGTGAGTATGAGCGTGATTGTGATTGTGAGAGAGATTGTGAGAGTGATTGTGAGCATGAGAGTGAGTGAGAGTGAGAGTGAACGTGGTTGTGAGAATGAATGTAATTGTGAGAGTGAGTGTGAGAGTGATTGTGATTGTGATTGTGAGAGTGAGAGTGAACGTGATTGTGAGAGTGAGAGTGAGCTTGATTGTGAGAGTGAGTGAAAGTGAGCTTGATTGTGAGCGTGAGCATGATTGTGAGAGTGAGATTGATTGTGAGAGTGAGCTTGAGAGAGTGAGAGCATGACAGTGATTGTGAGAGTGATTGTGAGAGAGTGAGAGCGTGAGATTGTGAGCGTGAGAGTGACTGTGATTGTGAGAGTGATTGTGAGTGCGAGTGTGAGAGAGAGAGAGAGTGAGTGTGAGAGTGAGAGTGAACGTGATTGTGAGAGTGTGAACGTGATTGTGAGAGTGTGAGCGTGATTGTGAGAGTGAGAGAGAGTGAGCGTGATTGTGAGACTGATTGAGAGTGAGCGTGATTGTGAGACTGATTGTGAATGTGAGTGTGAGAGAGAGTGATTGTGAGATTGAGTGTGATTGTGAGAGAGAGTGAGTGTGAGCATGATTGTGAGAGTGAGATTGTGAGCATGATTATGAGAGCGAGTGTGAGAGTGAGTAAGAGTAAGAGTGAGAGTGATTGAGAGTGAGAGTGAGTGTGAGAGTGAGCATGAGCGTGATTGTGAGAGAGAGCATGAGCGTGATTGTGAGAGAGAGCGTGAGAGTGAAAGTGAGCGTGATTGTGATTGTGAGAGGGAGCGTGAGAGTGAAAGTGAGAGGGAGCGTGAGAGTGAGTGAGCTTGATTGTGAGCGTGAGAGTGAGTGAGGGTGAGAGTGATTGTGAGCGTGATCATGATTGTGTGCGAGAGAGAGAGAGAGAGAGACAGAGAGAGAGAGACAGAGAGAGAGAGACAGAGAGAGAGAGACAGACAGAGAGAGAGACAGACAGAGAGAGAGACAGACAGAGAGAGAGACAGACAGAGAGAGAGACAGACAGAGAGAGAGACACACAGAGAGAGAGACAGACAGAGAGAGAGACATACAGAGAGAGAGAGACACAGAGACAGAGACAGAGAGAGAGAGAGACAGAGAGAGAGAGAGAGACACAGACAGAGAGAGAGAGAGAGACAGAGAGAGAGAGAGAGAGACAGATTGTGAAAGTGAGTGTGAGTGTGAGTGAGCATGATTGTGAGAGGGGGAGAGAGTGAGTGTGATTGTGAGGGAGCATGATTGTGAGAGGGGGAGAGAGTGAGTGTGATTGTGAGGGAGCATGATTGTGAGAGGGGGAGAGAGTGAGTGTGATTGTGAGGGGGAGAGAGAGTGTGAGTGTGAGTGTGAGTGTGAGTGAGCATGATTGTGAGAGTGTGTGAGCGTGATTGTGAGAGGGGGAGAGAGTGAGTGTTTGAGGGGGAGGGAGTGAGTGTGATTGTGAGTGAGAGAGTGAGGGAGAGAGATTGAGTGTGATTGTGAGTGAGAGAGTGAGAGAGAGTGAGAGTGAGTGATTGTGAGAGAGAGAGCGAGAGTGAGCATGAGAGAGAGAGTGATTGTGAGAGTGAGAGTGAGCATGAGAGAGAGTTAGTGTGAGTGTGAGTGTGATTGCGAGCGTGATTGTAGGAGTGAGTGTGAGCGTGATTGTGAGAGTGAGAGTGAGAGAGAGTGAGTGTGAGAGCGAGAGTGAGCGTGATTGTGGTTGTGAGCATGAGTGTGAGAGTGAGCGTGAGAGTTCGCGTGAGAGTGATTGTGAGAGTGAGCGTGATCGTGATTGTGAGCGTGTGCGTGAGAGTGAGAGTGAGCGTGATTGTGATCGTGAGTGTGAGCGTAATTGTGAGAGTGAACGTGATTGTGAGAGTGAGAGTGTGAGAGTGAGCATGATTGTGATTGTCCGTGAGGGTGTGAGAGTGAGCGTCATTGTGAGAGTGAGAGTGAGATTGAGTGCGATTGTGAACGTGGTTGTGAGTGATTGTGATTGTGAGTGAGAGTGAGCGTGAGCGTGAGAGTGTGAGCGTGAGTTCGTGTGGGCGTGGTGTGAGAGTGTGAGCGTAAGAGTGACAATGTGAGCGTGAGCGCGAGAGTGATAGTGAGAGTGAGAGTGGGATTGTGAGAGTGAGCGTGATTGTGAGAGTGTGAGCGTAATTGTGAGAGTGAGATTGTGAGTGTGAGTGTGATAGTGAGAGTGAGAGTGAGAGTGATTGTGAGCGTGAACGTGAGCGTGAGAGTGATCATGAGAGTGAACGTGATTGTGAGAATGAGAGAGATTGTGAGCGTGATTGTGAATGTGAGAGTGAACATGATTGTGAGAGTGAGATTTAGAGTGATTGTGAATGTGAGTGTGAGAGTGATTGTGAGTATCATTGTGAGAGTGAGCATGAGAGTGATTGTGAGAGTGAACGTGATTGTGAGAGTGAATGAGTGTGATTGTGATTGTGAGCGTGATTGTGATCGTGAGAGTGAACGTGATTGTGAGAGTGAGAGTGAGATTGATTGTGAGAGTGATTGTGAGCGTGACTGTGAATGTGAGAGTGAAAATGATTGTGAGAGTGAGAGATTGTGAGAGTGAGATTGAGAGTGATAGTGAGTGTGATTGTGAGAGTGAACGTGATTGTGAGAGTGAACGTGATTGTGAGAGTGAGAGTGAGATTGATTGTGAGAGTGATTGTGAGCGTGACTGTGAATGTGAGAGTGAAAATGATTGTGAGAGTGAGAGATTGTGAGAGTGAGATTGAGAGTGATAGTGAGTGTGATTGTGAGAGTGAACGTGATTGTGAGCGTGATTGTGAGAGAGAGTGAGTGTGATTGTGAGTGTGAGCGTGATTGTGAGAGTGAGAGAGATTGTGAGTGAGTGAGCATGATTGTGAGTGTGATTGTGAGTGTGACCGTGATTGTGAGCGTGAGCGTGAGAGTGAACGTGATTGTGAGAGTGAGCGTGAGAGTGAGAGTGAGAGAGATTGTGAGTGTGATTGTGAGCGTGAGTGAACGTGATTGTGAGTGAGTGTGAGAGTGATTGTGAGTATGAGCGTGATTGTGATTGTGAGAGAGATTGTGAGCATGAGTGTGAGAGTGATTGTGATTGTGAGAGTGAGAGTGAACGTGATTGTGAGAGTGAACTTGATTGTGAGAGTGAGCGTGATTGTGAGCGTGAGCATGATTGTGAGAGTGAGATTGATTGTGAGAGTGAGCTTGAGAGAGTGAGAGCATGACAGTGATTGTGAGAGTGATTGTGAGAGAGTGAGAGCGTGAGATTGTGAGCGTGAGAGTGACTGTGATTGTGAGAGTGAGAGTGATTGTGAGTGCGAGTGTGATTGTGAGAGTGAGAGAGAGTGAGTGTGATTGTGAGGGTGTGAACGTGAGTGTGAGCGTGATTGTGATTGTGAGAGTGAGAGAGAGTGAGTGTGATTGTGAGAGTGAGCGTGATTGTGAGTGTGAGCGTGATTGTGAGACTGATTGTGAATGTGAGTGTGAGAGAGAGTGATTGTGAATGTGAGTGTGAGATAGAGTGATTGTGAATGTGAGTGTGAGAGAGAGTGATTGTGAGATTGTGAGTGAGTGTGAGCGTGATTGTGAGAGTGAGATTGTGAGAGTGAGCGTGATCGTGAGAGCGAGTGTGAGAGTGAGTAAGAGTGAGAGTGAGTGTGAGAGTGAGCATGAGAGTGATTGTAAGAGTGAATGTGATTGTGAGAGTGAGATTGTGATTGTGAGAGTGAGTGAGTGTGATTGTGAGCGTGATTGTGAGCGTGAGAGTGAGAGTGAGCGTGAGCGTGAGAGTGAGATTGATTGTGAGAGTGAGCTTGAGAGAGTGAGAGCATGACAGTGATTGTGAGAGTGATTGTGAGAGAGTGAGAGCGTGAGATTGTGAGCGTGAGAGTGACTGTGATTGTGAGAGTGATTGTGAGTGCGAGTGTGAGAGAGAGAGAGAGTGAGTGTGAGAGTGAGAGTGAACGTGATTGTGAGAGTGTGAACGTGATTGTGAGAGTGTGAGCGTGATTGTGAGAGTGAGAGAGAGTGAGCGTGATTGTGAGACTGATTGTGAATGTGAGTGTGAGAGAGAGTGATTGTGAGATTGAGTGTGATTGTGAGAGAGAGTGAGTGTGAGCATGATTGTGAGAGTGAGATTGTGAGCATGATTATGAGAGCGAGTGTGAGAGTGAGTAAGAGTAAGAGTGAGAGTGATTGAGAGAGTGAGTGTGATTGAGAGTGAGAGTGAGTGTGAGAGTGAGCATGAGCGTGATTGTGAGAGAGAGCATGAGCGTGATTGTGAGAGAGAGCGTGAGAGTGAAAGTGAGCGTGATTGTGATTGTGAGAGGGAGCGTGAGAGTGAAAGTGAGAGGGAGCGTGAGAGTGAAAGTGAGCGTGATTGTGATTGTGAGAGAGAGCGTGAGAGTGAAAGTGAGCATGAGCGTGATTGTGATTGTGAGAGAGAGCGAGTGTGATTGTGAGTGAGCATGAGCGTGATTGTGATTGTGAGTAAGAGTGATTGTGATCGTGAGCGAAATTGTGAGCGTGAGTGAGATTGTGAGAGTGAGTGCGATTGTGAGAGTGAGAGTGAGAGTGCGAGTGCGAGTGAGAGTGCGAGTGAGTGTGAGTGCGATTGTGAGAGTGCGAGTGAGAGAGAGTGAGTGTGATTGTGAGAGTGAACGTGATTGTGAGAGTGAATGTGAGAGTGATTGTGATTGAGAGTGATTGTGAGCGTGAGAGTGAGCGTGAGAGTGATTGTGAGAGTGATTGTGAGAGTGAGCTTGATTGTGAGAGTGAGTGAGAGTGATTGTGAGACAGTGCGAATGAGAGTGAGTGAGCGTGATTGTGAGAGTGAGAGAGATTGTGAGTGTGATTGAGAGCGTGAGCATGAGAGTGAGAGTGAGAGTGAACGTGATTGTGATTGTGAGTAAGATTGAGTGTGAGTGTGATTGTGAGAGTGCGCATGATTGTGAGTGTGATTGTGAGTGATTGTGAGAGTGAGCGTGAGAGTGTGAGCGTGAGTTCGTGTGGGCGTGGTGTAAGAGTGACAATGTGAGCGTGAGCGCGAGAGTGATAGTGAGAGTGAGAGTGGGATTGTGAGAGTGAGCGTGATTGTGAGAGTGTGAGCGTAATTGTGAGAGTGAGATTGTGAGTGTGAGTGTGATAGTGAGAGTGAGAGTGATTGTGAGCGTGAGAGTGATCATGAGAGTGAACGTGAGCGTGAGAGTGATCATAAGAGTGAACGTGATTGTGAGAATGAGAGAGATTGTGAGCGTGATTGTGAATGTGAGAGTGAACATGATTGTGAGAGTGAGATTTAGAGTGATTGTGAATGTGAGTGTGAGAGTGATTGTGAGTATCATTGTGAGAGTGAGCATGAGAGTGATTGTGAGAGTGAACGTGATTGTGAGAGTGAATGAGTGTGATTGTGATTGTGAGCGTGATTGTGATCGTGAGAGTGAACGTGATTGTGAGAGTGAGAGTGAGATTGATTGTGAGAGTGATTGTGAGCGTGACTGTGAATGTGAGAGTGAAAATGATTGTGAGAGTGAGAGATTGTGAGAGTGAGATTGAGAGTGATAGTGAGTGTGATTGTGAGAGTGAACGTGATTGTGAGCGTGATTGTGAGAGAGAGTGAGTGTGATTGTGAGTGTGAGCGTGATTGTGAGAGAGTGAGCATGATTGTGAGTGTGATTGTGAGTGTGACCGTGATTGTGAGCGTGAGCGTGAGAGTGAACGTGATTGTGAGAGTGAGCGTGAGAGTGAGAGAGATTGTGAGTGTGATTGTGAGCGTGAGTGAACGTGATTGTGAGTGAGTGTGAGAGTGATTGTGAGTATGAGCGTGATTGTGATTGTGAGAGAGATTGTGAGCATGAGTGTGAGAGTGATTGTGATTGTGAGAGTGAGAGTGAACGTGATTGTGAGAGTGAACTTGATTGTGAGAGTGAGCGTGATTGTGAGCGTGAGCATGATTGTGAGCGTGAGCATGATTGTGAGAGTGAGATTGATTGTGAGAGTGAGCTTGAGAGAGTGAGAGCATGACAGTGATTGTGAGAGTGATTGTGAGAGAGTGAGAGCGTGAGATTGTGAGCGTGAGAGTGACTGTGATTGTGAGAGTGAGAGTGATTGTGAGTGCGAGTGTGATTGTGAGAGTGAGAGAGAGTGAGTGTGATTGTGAGGGTGTGAACGTGAGTGTGAGCGTGATTGTGATTGTGAGAGTGAGAGAGAGTGAGTGTGATTGTGAGAGTGAGCGTGATTGTGAGTGTGAGCGTGATTGTGAGACTGATTGTGAATGTGAGTGTGAGAGAGAGTGATTGTGAATGTGAGTGTGAGATAGAGTGATTGTGAATGTGAGTGTGAGAGAGAGTGATTGTGAGATTGTGAGTGAGTGTGAGCGTGATTGTGAGAGTGAGCGTGATCGTGAGAGCGAGTGTGAGAGTGAGTAAGAGTGAGAGTGAGTGTGAGAGTGAGCATGAGAGTGATTGTAAGAGTGAATGTGATTGTGAGAGTGAGATTGTGAGTGTGATTGTGAGAGTGAGAATGATTGTGAGAGAGTGAGAGTGTGAGATTGTGAGCGTGAGAGTGACTGTGATTGTGAGAGTGAGAGTGATTGTGAGTGTGATTGTGAGAGTGAGAGAGAGTGAGTGTGATTGTGAGGGTGTGAACGTGATTGTGAGAGTGTGAGCGTGATTGTGATTGTGAGAGTGAGAGAGAGTGAGTGTGATTGTGAGAGTGAGAGTGATTGTGAGCGTGAGAGTGAGCCTGATTGTGAGAGTGAGATTGTGAGTGTGATTGTGAGTGTGATTGTGAGTGTGAGAGTGAACATGATTGTGAGAGTGAGAGAGATTGTGAGAGTGAGAGAGATTGTGAGCGTGAGAGCGAACGTGATTGTGATTGTGAGAGAGATTGTGGGAGTGAGAGTGAGAGTAATTGTGAGCATGAGAGTGTGAGTGAGAGAGAGTGTGAGTGAAAGTGAGTGAGCATGAGAGTGAGAGTGAGTGAGCGTGAGTGTGAGCGTGAGAGTGAACGTGATTGTGATTGCGATTGTGAGCGTGAGAGTGAACGTGATTGTGATTGTGATTGTGAGCGCGAGAGTGATTGTGAGCATGAGAGTGAACATGATTGTGAGAGTGAATGTGATTGTGAGAGTGAGTGTGAGTGTGATTGTGAGAGTGAGATCGTGAGTGTGAGAGTGAGCATGAGAGTGATTGTGAGAGCTAGAGTAATTGTGATTGTGACAGTGAGAGTTAACGTGATTGTGAGCGTGATTGAGAGAGTGAGAGTGAACGTGATTGTGAGAGTGAACGTGATTGTGAGAGTGAACGTGATTGTGAGAGTGAACGTGATTGTGAGAGTGAACGTGATTGTGAGAGTGAACGTGATTGTGAGAGTGACGTGATTGTGAGAGTGAACGTGAGAGTGATTGGGAGTGTGAGCATGATTGTGAGAGTGAGCATGATTGTGAGAGTGAGTGAGCGTGAGTGTGAGTGTGAGCATGAGTGATTGTGAGTGTGAGCCTGAGAGTGAGAGTGAGAGTGATAGTGAGAGTGAGCATGATTGTGAGTGTGAGAGAGTGAGAGTGATTGTGAGAGCGATTGTGAGAGAGTGAGAGCGTGAGCGTGACTTTGATTGTGAGAGTGAACGTGATTGTGAGAGTGTGAGCGTGAGAGTGATTGTGAGCGTGAGTGATTGTGAGCATGAGTGATTGTGAGCGTGAGAGTGTGAGCGTGATTGTGAGAGAGAGTGTGAGTGAGAGTGAGTGAGGGTGATTGTGAGAGTGAGTGAGCGTGATTGTGAGAGTGTCAGAGTGAGAGTGAGATTGTGAGTGTGAGCGTGAGTGTGAGCGTGAGTGAGAGTGGGCGTGAGAGTGAGATTGTGAGTATGAGCGTGATAGTGAGAGTGAGTGAGCGTGAGAGTGAGAGTGAGTGATTGTGAGAGTGATTGTGAGCGTGAGCGTGAGAGTGAGAGTGATTGTGAGAGTGAGTGTGAGCATGATTGTGAGTGTGAGCGTGAGAACGAGCGTGAGCGTAAGTGTGAGCGTGAGTGAGATTGTGAGTGTGAGCGTAATTGTGAGCGTGAGAGTGAGCGTGAGTGTGAGTGTGAGAGTGAGCGTGATTTTGAGCATGGTTGTGAGAGTGAGTGAGAGTGATTGTGAGCGTGATTGTGAATGTGAGAGTGAACATGATTGTGAGAGTGAGAGAGATTGTGAGAGTGAGATTGAGAGTGATAGTGAGTGTGATTGTGAGAGTGAACGTGATTGTGAGCGTGATTGTGAGAGTGAGAGAGAGTGAGTGTGATTGTGAGCGTGATTGTGAGAGAGAGTGAGTGTGAGCGTGAGAGTGAGTGAGCTTGATTGTGAGCATGAGAGTGATTGTGAGAGTGAGTGTGAGTGTGATTGTGAGAGTGAGCGTGATTGTGTGAGTGAGAGAGAGAGAGTGATTGTGAGAGAGAGAGTGAGCGTGATTGTGAGAGAGAGAGTGAGTGTGATTGTGAGAGAGAGAGTGAGTGTGATTGTGAGAGAGAGAGAGTGAGTGTGATTGTGAGAGAGAGAGTGAGTGTGATTGTGAGAGAGAGAGTGAGTGTGATTGTGAGAGAGAGTGAGTGAGTGTGATTGTGAGAGAGAGAGAGTGAGTGTGATTGTGAGAGAGAGAGAGAGTGAGTGTGATTGTGAGAGAGTGTGAGCGTGAGAGTGAGTGAGCTTGATTGTGAGCGTGAGAGTGAGTGAGGGTGAGAGTGATTGTGAGCGTGATCATGATTGTGTGCGAGAGAGAGAGACAGAGAGAGAGAGAGAGACAGAGAGAGAGAGAGACAGAGAGAGAGACAGACAGAGAGAGAGAGACAGACAGAGAGAGAGACAGACAGAGAGAGAGACAGACAGAGAGAGAGACAGAGACAGAGACAGAGAGAGAGAGACAGAGACAGAGACAGAGAGAGAGAGAGACAGAGAGAGAGAGAGAGACAGAGAGAGAGAGAGAGACAGAGAGAGAGAGAGAGACAGAGACAGAGAGAGAGAGAGAGACAGAGAGAGAGAGAGAGAGACAGATTGTGAAAGTGAGTGTGAGTGTGAGTGAGCATGATTGTGAGAGGGGGAGAGAGTGAGTGTGATTGTGAGGGAGCATGATTGTGAGAGGGGGAGAGAGTGAGTGTGATTGTGAGGGAGCATGATTGTGAGAGGGGAGAGAGTGAGTGTGATTGTGAGGGGAGAGAGAGTGTGAGTGTGAGTGTGAGTGTGAGTGAGCATGATTGTGAGAGTGTGTGAGCGTGATTGTGAGAGGGGAGAGAGTGAGTGTTTGAGGGGAGGGAGTGAGTGTGATTGTGAGTGAGAGAGTGAGGGAGAGAGATTGAGTGTGATTGTGAGTGAGAGAGTGAGAGAGAGTGAGAGTGAGTGATTGTGAGAGCGAGAGCGAGAGTGAGCATGAGAGAGAGAGTGATTGTGAGAGTGAGACTGAGCAAGAGAGAGAGTAAGTGTGAGTGTGAGTGTGATTGCAGCGTGATTGTAGGAGTGAGTGTGAGCGTGATTGTGAGAGTGAGAGTGAGAGAGAGTGAGTGTGAGAGCGAGAGTGAGCGTGATTGTGGTTGTGAGCATGAGTGTGAGAGTGAGCGTGAGAGTTCGCGTGAGAGTGATTGTGAGAGTGAGCGTGATCGTGATTGTGAGCGTGTGCGTGAGAGTGAGAGTGAGCGTGATTGTGATCGTGAGTGTGAGCGTAATTGTGAGAGTGAACGTGATTGTGAGAGTGAGAGTGTGAGAGTGAGCATGATTGTGATTGTCCGTGAGGGTGTGAGAGTGAGCGTCATTGTGAGAGTGAGAGTGAGATTGAGTGCGATTGTGAACGTGGTTGTGAGTGATTGTGATTGTGAGTGAGAGTGAGCGTGAGCGTGAGAGTGTGAGCGTGAGTTCGTGTGGGCGTGGTGTGAGAGTGTGAGCGTAAGAGTGACAATGTGAGCGTGAGCGCGAGAGTGATAGTGAGAGTGAGAGTGGGATTGTGAGAGTGAGCGTGATTGTGAGAGTGTGAGCGTAATTGTGAGAGTGAGATTGTGAGTGTGAGTGTGATAGTGAGAGTGAGAGTGATTGTGAGCGTGAGAGTGATCATGAGAGTGAACGTGAGCGTGAGAGTGATCATGAGAGTGAACGTGATTGTGAGAATGAGAGAGATTGTGAGCGTGATTGTGAATGTGAGAGTGAACATGATTGTGAGAGTGAGATTTAGAGTGATTGTGAATGTGAGTGTGAGAGTGATTGTGAGTATCATTGTGAGAGTGAGCATGAGAGTGATTGTGAGAGTGAACGTGATTGTGATTGTGATTGTGATTGTGAGCGTGATTGTGATCGTGAGAGTGAACGTGATTGTGAGAGTGAGAGTGAGATTGATTGTGAGAGTGATTGTGAGCGTGATTGTGAATGTGAGAGTGAAAATGATTGTGAGAGTGAGAGAGATTGTGAGAGTGAGATTGAGCGTGATAGTGAGTGTGATTGTGAGCGTGATTGTGAGAGAGAGTGAGTGTGATTGTGAGAGTGAGCATGATTGTGAGAGTGAGAGAGATTGTGAGCGTGATTGTGAGAGCGAGAGGGAGCGTGATTGTGAGAGAGAGAGAGAGAGAGTGAGCGTGAGTGTGAGCGTGATTGTGAGTGTGAGCGTGAGTGTGAGCGTGATTGTGAGTGTGAGCGTGATTGTGAGAGTGAGAGAGATTGTGAGCATGAGAGTGTGAGATTGAGAGTGAGTGAGAGTGAGCGTGATTGTGAGAGAGAGTGCAATGAGTGAGTGAGCATGATTGTGACCGTGATTGTGAGCATGAGCGTGAGAGTGAACGTGATTGTGAGAGTGAGAGTGAGAGTGAGAGAGAGTGAGAGAGATTGTGAGTGTGATTGTGAGCGTGAGTGAACGTGATTGTGAGAGTGAGTGTGAGAGTGATTGTGAGTATGAGCGTGATTGTGATTGTGAGAGAGATTGTGATTGTGAGAGTGAACGTGATTGTGAGAGTGAACTTCATTGTGAGAGTGAGCGTGATTGTGAGCGTGAGCATGATTGTGAGAGTGAGATTGATTGTGAGAGTGAGCTTGAGAGAGTGAGAGCATGACAGTGATTGTGAGAGAGTGAGAGCTTGAGATTGTGAGCGTGAGAGTGACTGTGATTGTGAGAGTGATTGTGAGTGCGAGTGTGATTGTGAGAGTGAGAGAGAGTGAGTGTGATTGTGAGGGTGTGAACGTGATTGTGAGAGTGTGAGCGTGATTGTGATTGTGAGTGAGAGAGAGTGAGTGTGATTGTGAGAGTGAGCGTGATTGTGAGAGTGAGTGAGCGTGATTGTGAGAGTGTCAGAGTGAGAGTGTTTGTGAGAGTGTCAGAGTGAGAGTGTGAGCGTGAGTGTGAGCGTGAGCGTGAGAGTGAGATTGTGAGTATGAGCGTGATAGTGAGAGTGAGTGAGCGTGAGAGTGAGAGTGAGTGATTGTGAGTGATTGTGAGCGTGAGCGTGAGAGTGAGAGTGATTGTGAGAGTGAGTGTGAGCATGATTGTGAGTGTGAGCGTGAGAACGAGCGTGAGCGTAAGTGTGAGCGTGAGTGAGATTGTGAGTGTGAGCGTAATTGTGAGCGTGAGAGTGAGCGTGAGTGTGAGTGTGAGAGTGAGCGTGATTTTGAGCATGGTTGTGAGAGTGAGTGAGAGTGATTGTGAGCGTGATTGTGAATGTGAGAGTGAACATGATTGTGAGAGTGAGAGAGATTGTGAGAGTGAGATTGAGAGTGATAGTGAGTGTGATTGTGAGAGTGAACGTGATTGTGAGCGTGATTGTGAGAGTGAGAGAGAGTGAGTGTGATTGTGAGCGTGATTGTGAGAGAGAGTGAGTGTGAGCGTGAGAGTGAGTGAGCTTGATTGTGAGCATGAGAGTGATTGTGAGAGTGAGTGTGAGTGTGATTGTGAGAGTGAGCGTGATTGTGTGAGTGAGAGAGAGAGAGTGAGTGTGATTGTGAGCGTGATTGTGAGAGAGAGAGTGAGTGTGATTGTGAGAGAGAGAGTGAGTGTGATTGTGAGAGAGAGAGTGAGTGTGATTGTGAGAGAGAGAGAGTGAGTGTGATTGTGAGAGAGAGAGTGAGTGTGATTGTGAGAGAGAGAGAGTGAGTGTGATTGTGAGAGAGAGAGAGAGAGTGAGTGTGATTGTGAGAGAGTGTGAGCGTGAGAGTGAGTGAGCTTGATTGTGAGCGTGAGAGTGAGTGAGGGTGAGAGTGATTGTGAGCGTGATCATGATTGTGTGCGAGAGAGAGAGAGAGAGACAGAGAGAGAGACAGAGAGAGAGACAGAGAGAGAGACAGAGAGAGAGAGACAGACAGAGAGAGAGAGACAGAGAAGGAGAGACAGGCAGAGAGAGAGAGACAGACAGAGAGAGAGAGACAGAGAGAGAGAGAGACAGACAGAGAGAGAGACAGACAGAGAGACAGACAGAGAGAGAGAGAGAGAGACAGAGACAGAGACAGAGAGAGAGAGAGAGAGAGACAGAGAGAGAGAGAGAGAGAGAGACAGATTGTGAAAGTGAGTGTGAGTGTGAGTGAGCATGATTGTGAGAGGGGGAGAGAGTGAGTGTGATTGTGAGGGAGCATGATTGTGAGAGGGGGAGAGAGTGAGTGTGATTGTGAGGGAGCATGATTGTGAGAGGGGAGAGAGTGAGTGTGATTGTGAGGGGGAGAGAGTGTGAGTGTGAGTGTGAGTGTGAGTGTGAGTGAGCATGATTGTGAGAGTGTGTGAGCGTGATTGTGAGAGGGGGAGAGAGTGAGTGTTTGAGGGGGAGGGAGTGAGTGTGATTGTGAGTGAGAGAGTGAGGGAGAGAGATTGAGTGTGATTGTGAGTGAGAGAGTGAGAGAGAGTGAGAGTGAGTGATTGTGAGAGCGAGAGCGAGAGTGAGCATGAGAGAGAGAGTGATTGTGAGAGTGAGAGTGAGCATGAGAGAGAGTTAGTGTGAGTGTGAGTGTGATTGCGAGCGTGATTGTAGGAGTGAGTGTGAGCGTGATTGTGAGAGTGAGAGTGAGAGAGAGTGAGTGTGAGAGCGAGAGTGAGCGTGATTGTGGTTGTGAGCATGAGTGTGAGAGTGAGCGTGAGAGTTCGCGTGAGAGTTCGCGTGAGAGTGATTGTGAGAGTGAGCGTGATCGTGATTGTGAGCGTGTGCGTGAGAGTGAGAGTGAGCGTGATTGTGATCGTGAGTGTGAGCGTAATTGTGAGAGTGAACGTGATTGTGAGAGTGAGAGTGTGAGAGTGAGCATGATTGTGATTGTCCGTGAGGGTGTGAGAGTGAGCGTCATTGTGAGAGTGAGAGTGAGATTGAGTGCGATTGTGAACGTGGTTGTGAGTGATTGTGATTGTGAGTGAGAGTGAGCGTGAGCGTGAGAGTGTGAGCGTGAGTTCGTGTGGGCGTGGTGTGAGAGTGTGAGCGTAAGAGTGACAATGTGAGCGTGAGCGTGAGAGTGATAGTCAGAGTGAGAGTGGGATTGTGAGAGTGAGCGTGATTGTGAGAGTGTGAGCGTAATTGTGAGAGTGAGATTGTGAGTGTGAGTGTGATAGTGAGAGTGAGAGTGATTGTGAGCGAGAGTGATCATGAGAGTGAACGTGAGCGTGAGAGTGATCATGAGAGTGAACGTGATTGTGAGAATGAGAGAGATTGTGAGCGTGATTGTGAATGTGAGAGTGAACATGATTGTGAGAGTGAGATTTAGAGTGATTGTGAATGTGAGTGTGAGAGTGATTGTGAGTATCATTGTGAGAGTGAGCATGAGAGTGATTGTGAGAGTGAACGTGATTGTGAGAGTGAATGAGTGTGATTGTGATTGTGAGCGTGATTGTGATCGTGAGAGTGAACGTGATTGTGAGAGTGAGAGTGAGATTGATTGTGAGAGTGATTGTGAGCGTGACTGTGAATGTGAGAGTGAAAATGATTGTGAGAGTGAGAGATTGTGAGAGTGAGATTGAGAGTGATAGTGAGTGTGATTGTGAGAGTGAACGTGATTGTGAGCGTGATTGTGAGAGAGAGTGAGTGTGATTGTGAGTGTGAGCGTGATTGTGAGAGTGAGAGAGATTGTGAGTGAGTGAGCATGATTGTGAGTGTGATTGTGAGTGTGACCGTGATTGTGAGCGTGAGCGTGAGAGTGAACGTGATTGTGAGAGTGAGCGTGAGAGTGAGAGTGAGAGAGATTGTGAGTGTGATTGTGAGCGTGAGTGAACGTGATTGTGAGAGTGAGTGTGAGAGTGATTGTGAGTATGAGCGTGATTGTGATTGTGAGAGAGATTGTGATTGTGAGAGTGAGAGTGAACGTGATTGTGAGAGTGAACGTGATTGTGAGAGTGAACTTGATTGTGAGAGTGAGCGTGATTGTGAGCGTGAGCATGATTGTGAGAGTGAGATTGATTGTGAGAGTGAGCTTGAGAGAGTGAGAGCATGACAGTGATTGTGAGAGTGATTGTGAGAGAGTGAGAGCGTGAGATTGTGAGCGTGAGAGTGACTGTGATTGTGAGAGTGAGAGTGATTGTGAGTGCGAGTGTGATTGTGAGAGTGAGAGAGAGTGAGTGTGATTGTGAGGGTGTGAACGTGAGTGTGAGCGTGATTGTGATTGTGATTGTGAGAGTGAGAGAGAGTGAGTGTGATTGTGAGAGTGAGCGTGATTGTGAGTGTGAGCGTGATTGTGAGACTGATTGTGAATGTGAGTGTGAGAGAGAGTGATTGTGAATGTGAGTGTGAGATAGAGTGATTGTGAATGTGAGTGTGAGAGAGAGTGATTGTGAATGTGAGTGTGAGAGAGAGTGATTGTGAGATTATGAGTGAGTGTGAGCGTGATTGTGAGAGTGAGATTGTGAGAGTGAGCGTGATCGTGAGAGCGAGTGTGAGAGTGAGTAAGAGTGAGAGTGAGTGTGAGAGTGAGCATGAGAGTGATTGTAAGAGTGAATGTGATTGTGAGAGTGAGATTGTGATTGTGAGAGTGAGTGAGTGTGATTGTGAGCGTGATTGTGAGCGTGAGAGTGAGAGTGAGCGTGAGCGTGAGAGTGAGATTGATTGTGAGAGTGAGCTTGAGAGAGTGAGAGCATGACAGTGATTGTGAGAGCGATTGTGAGAGAGTGAGAGCGTGAGATTGTGAGCGTGAGAGTGACTGTGAGTGTGAGAGAGAGTGAGTGTGATTGTGAGAGTGAGAGAGAGTGAGAGTGAACGTGATTGAGAGAGAGTGAGAGTGAACGTGATTGTGAGAGTGTGAACGTGATTGTGAGAGTGTGAGCGTGATTGTGATTGTGAGAGTGTGAGTGTGAGTGTGAGCGTGATTGTGATTGTGAGAGTGTGAGTGTGAGCGTGATTGTGAGACTGATTGTGAGTGTGAGCGTGAGAGAGAGTGATTGTGAGATTGAGTGTGATTGTGAGAGAGAGTGATTGTGAGAGTGAGTGTGAGCGTGATTGTGAGAGTGAGATTGTGAGAGTGAGATTGTGAGAGTGAGAGTGATTGTGAGAGCGAGTGTGAGAGTGAGTAAGAGTGAGAGTGATTGAGAGTGAGAGTGAGTGTGAGAGTGAGCATGAGAGTGATTGTAAGAGTGAACGTGAGAGTGATTGTAAGAGTGAACGTGATTGTGAGAGTGAAAATGATTGTGAGCGTGATTGTGAGCGTGAGAGTGAACGTGATTGTGAGAGTGTGAGTGTGAGCGTGATTGTGAGACTGATTGTGAGTGTGAGCGTGAGAGAGAGTGATTGTGAGATTGAGTGTGATTGTGAGAGAGAGTGATTGTGAGAGTGAGTGTGAGCGTGATTGTGAGAGTGAGATTGTGAGAGTGAGATTGTGAGAGTGAGAGTGATTGTGAGAGCGAGTGTGAGAGTGAGTAAGAGTGAGAGTGATTGAGAGTGAGAGTGAGTGTGAGAGTGAGCATGAGAGTGATTGTAAGAGTGAACGTGAGAGTGATTGTAAGAGTGAACGTGATTGTGAGAGTGAAAATGATTGTGAGCGTGATTGTGAGCGTGAGAGTGAACGTGATTGTGAGAGTGAGAGTGAGAGTGAGAGAGATTGTGAGAGTGAGAGTGAACGTGATTGTGAGAGTGATTGTGAGCGTGAGAGTGTGAGATTGAGAGTGAGCGTGATTGTGAGAGTGAGATTGTGATTGTGAGAGTGAGTGAGTGTGATTGTGAGCGTGATTGTGAGCGTGAGAGTGAGAGTGAGCGTGAGCGTGAGAGTGAGATTAATTGTGAGAGTGAGCTTGAGAGAGTGAGAGCATGACAGTGATTGTGAGAGCGATTGTGAGAGAGTAAGAGCGTGAGATTGTGAGCGTGAGAGTGACTGTGATTGTGAGAGTGAGAGTGAGAGTGATTGTGAGTGTGAGTGTGAGAGAGAGTGAGTGTGATTGTGAGTGTGAGAGAGAGTGAGTGTGATTGTGAGAGTGAGAGAGAGTGATTGTGATTGTGAGAGTGAGAGTGAACGTGATTGTGAGAGTGTGAACGTGATTGTGAGAGTGTGAGCGTG
>NC_140963.1:51169568-51269568 GCF_056783735.1 Eptatretus burgeri
TCGGGTCCGGTGGCTTCGTGCCTCCTCTCTCGGTGGGCACCCTCTCGCGTCTCGTCTCGCGCCGTTTCGGCCCGAACCGCCGGCAAGCGGTGAGGGCTCCCCTCGTGCTGGCGCGCGACACCGTCGGGCGGGATCCTCGCCGCCGTGGCAGGGGCGAGGCGCACCGCCGGCCCGTCCTGCGCTCTCCGTCCGGCGCGTGCCGGCGGAGGCGGACGGAGCCACAGCGTACTTGTTGGTACCCGAAAGATGGTGAGCTACGCCCGGGCAGGGCGAAGCCAGGGAAACCCTGGTGGAGGCCCGCAGCGGTTCTGACGTGCAAATCGATCGTACGACCCGGGCGTAGGGGCGAAAGACCAATCGAACCATCTAGTAGCTGGTTCCCTCCGAAGTTTCCCTCAGGATAGCTGGAGCTCTCGCTGGATGCGCAGTTTTATCCGGTAAAGCGACTGACGAGAGGCATTGGGGCCGAAACGGCTTCAACCTATTCTCAAACTTTGAATGGGTAAGACGCCCGGCTCGCAGCTTCGGAGCCGGGCGCGCGCGTCGCGCGCCGTGCGCGTGGCGCGTGGGCGAAGAATGCGAGCTGCCCAGTGGGCCACTTTTGGTAAGCAGAACTGGCGCTGCGGGATGAACCGAACGCCGGGTTAAGGCGCCGAACGCGAACGCTCATCGGAGCCCTGGCAAAAGGTGTTGGTTGGTCGAGACAGCAGGGCGGTGGCCATGGAAGTCGGAATCCGCTAAGGAGTGTGTAACGACTCACCTGCCGAATCAACTGGCCCTGAAAATGGATGGCGCTCGAGCGTCGGGCCTATACCCGGCCGTCGCCGGCGATGTACCGTTCCTTCGCGCTTGGCGCGTCGCCTTCGCGCGGCGCGCACACGAAGTGTGGTCCGTGCGCTACGCCGCGACGAGTAGGAGGGCCGCCGCGGTGGCGCTGAAGCCTTGGGCGTGGGCCCGGGTGGAGCCGCCGCGGGTGCAGATCTTGGTGGTAGTAGCAAATATTCAAACGAGAGACTTTGAAGGCCGAGGTGGAGAAGGGTTCCATGTGAACAGCGCTTGGACATGGGTGAGTCGGTCCTAAGTGACGGGCGAAGGCCTTGCGGACGAAGTTGGGCGATGGGCTCCCATCTGCCCCGGTGCGAGCGAAAGGGAATCGGGCTCAGATCCCCGAACCCAGAGTGCGGAGAAAGGTCGGGGGATGGTTCGCGTGCTTGCACTTTGTGCTCGTCGCGGCCGCCCAACGTTGCGGTAACGCAAAGCGCACCTGGAGACGGCGGCGGGGGTGCCGGGAAGAGTTTTCTTTTCTTCGTGAAGGGACGGGCGCCCTGGAATGGGTTTTACCCGAGATAGGGGCCCGCGCCCTGCAGAGCGTCGCGGCTCCTGCGGCGTCCGGCGGGCCCTCGCCGCCCCTTGAAAATCCGGGTGCGATGACTGAATCTCGCTCTGGGCCGTACCCATATCCGCAGCAGGTCTCCAAGGTGAACAGCCTCTGGTGCGATGGAACAATGTGGGTAAGGGAAGTCGGCAAGCCAGATCCGTAACTTCGGGACAAGGATTGGCTCTGAGGGCTGGGTCGGTCGAGCCGGGGCGCGAAGCGGTGTACGGGAACGCGCTCGCGGTCGGGCGAGCCTCCGTTTCCCGGGGCCGCGGGGCTCCCGGCCCGTCGTCCGGTCCGCCGGCGTCACGCGGCGTGGCGTCGGGTTCTACCGCCGGCGTGGGTGGTGCGTTCGGCCGCGCCGTTCGCCGCCGCCGTCCGGGGAGGTGTGTGCGGGGTGCCGGTCGCGGCCGTCCCGCCCCGCTCCTCGCCGGGGCGGCTTTTCTCTACCGTTGTCGAGCGCTCCGTGTGGCGCGCGGCGACCCGCGTTTTACGGTCGCGTTTCCGTCGCTTTCTCCCCCCCCCCTCCTTCGTGGGGGTGCGGGGGGGTTCGCGGCGGGAGCTCGGCCACGGCGCTCGTCGTCCGCGCGTCCCGTCGGGGGTCAAACGTGCGGCCGCGGAGTGGGGAGCGTCTCGGAGTGGGGCGGGCGAGACGCTTCGGCCGGTCTCGTCGCCGTCCCGGGCGCGGTCGCGTGTCGGTGCGCGCCATCGATCCCCGCCTTCGCGCTGGCGGGCCCGTGCCCTCTCGCGGGGCGTCGGCGTCGGGCGTCTTGGGCCGGATCGGTCTCGGAGCGTGAGGGACTCTGTTGCGAACGTGAGCCGTTGCCTCCCCGTGGAGCGCTCCGGCTGCGGCGTGCGTGCGGTCTGCCCGGACCCGCCGCGTCCCGCGTCCTCTTCCGAGCCTCCCGAGGTTCGGTCGTTGGGCAAAGGTGCGATGGTGCAAGGCTCGGGTGCGCGCGCACGCCTCGGCCGGCGACCGACAGTCGCCTGAGAACCGGTGCGGACAAGGGGATTCCGACTGTTTAATTAAAACAGAGCATCGCGATGGCCGGCGATCGAGTGTGGACGCGATGTGATTTCTGCCCAGTGCTCTGAATGTCAAAGTGATGAGATTCACCGACGCGCGGGTAAACGGCGGGAGTAACTATGACTCTCTTATGGAGTCAGAGATCCGAGTGTTGATCGAGCGATAAATCCCATTCTTGACCGAATTCTGAATATCGACCAACGAGTTTTCGAGTCTTGATTGAGCGATAAATCGTTTCGAAATGCCCCGGGCCTCTGGCCCCAATGTGCCTAAGATCTCCGCGTCCACGTCGCGAGAGTCGGAACAATCCCCATCGGGGATTGTACCAAGTAGAGATCGGGCTTGCTGCGGGTCTGGGATGCACTCCCCTTTCCAGCAGCTAACACTCTCTGCAGTGCCAGCTGAGGGCATGAGCAGAACTGTTGAGGACGCCGCCGCTGCGGCTGTCCCAGAGAGTGCAGCGCCTGAGCCACAAGAGGCTCAAGGGCGCGAGCGTGAGTGCGTGTGTGCGGATTGCGGTCGGAGCTTCGGAACAAAAACCGGTCTTGGGGTGCACAGACGAAGGGCGCACCCCTTGGTGTTCCACGCGTCCAATCTCCCCTTGCGGGTGAAGGCGCGATGGGACGACGAGGAGGTGTACTCCATGGCCGTCCGTGAGGCACAACTAACACGTGATGGCGTAAGACTCATCAATCAAGCATTGATGCAGTTTATGCCCGGACGGTCATTGGAGGCCATTAAGGGGAAGCGGAGGCAACCCGCTTACAAAGCTCTCGTAAAAACCAGATTGAGAGAACGAGCCCCGGGAAATACCATGCAGACGGGGCTCCCCCTTAAATCGTGTGCACCCCCCTGCGATGCTGGCAATATCACAGATGAGAACTCACCCACAATAGAAACGAGGGAACTGGTTCCCCCGTCCTATGTGGAGGTTGGTCCGGCAGACTCCAGCCAGGAAAGTGAGATAGATGACAAGTGGAAGGATGACATTAAGAATTATATAAAAGGGCTACCAAAAGGGACAACAACATGGAGCGAGCACCGACTGGATGATCCGATCGGTCGCCTGCACTTGGTTAGCCCTGAGGAACTTCGAAACGAGCTTGAGGTTATTGCGGGAATGATGACATCGAGTGTGAGAAGCAATGTTCGCCCAGTCGGAGGCACCGGGGGTCGTATGAGAAAGACAGCCCGAAAGAACACTGAGAGTACAGATGGAATTGGCAGTAAGTATAATAGTCCCACCCGTGCTCGGGGCGGGGGCAACGAGGTGGCGAGGAGGCAGGCTCGCAAAACTGAGTTCGCCGCGATTCAAAGATTGATTCGCGTGAACCCAGGCCGTGCCGCTAGACAGTGTATTGACGGGTCTTGGGGTCGGAGGAAACATTCTGTGGATCCTCCAGAAATGCATCGCTTCTGGAAAGATGTCTTCGAGAGGGAGTCAGAAGTGGGTGCTGAACATCTGAAAAACACTAAGACATGTTGGCAGCTGGTGCGACCGATCACATCCCAGGATGTGGAAAGGGAAAAATCATTATTGAGAAACGGCGCACTTGGTGTGGACGGTATTGGCCTTCGGCTAATCCGTTCCATACCGAACAGCTGTCTGAGTAAGATGTTCAATCTGTGGCTGTTTGCGGGATACTTACCACGATGTCTGAAGAAGCACAGAACGGTGCTTATCCCAAAAACTGATGAACCTAAGAATGCCTCCGAGTTCCGACCGATCACGATCAGCAGTTACCTTGTGCGTCTCCACCATAAGATAATCGCCAATCGGTGCTCATCAGCCTTCGAGCTGCACCCGGCACAACGTGCGTTTAGGAAAGGCGATGGGTGTGCTGAAAACACCATGCTTCTCGATGCAATTCTCCGAGATGCCACCCAGAACCTTCAACCTTTGCGTCTCGCAGTGCTGGACGTCTCGAAGGCCTTTGACTCCGTTAGCCACGGTGTGATACTAAATGCGATTGCGAGGATGGGTGCTCCGTCACCCCTCCTCAGCTATATAGCACAATCGTATGATGGTTGTGTGACTTACTTGGACTGTTGTCGCGATCTACCAATTTCAATGACCCGAGGAGTAAAACAGGGCGACCCCCTCTCCCCCATCTTGTTCAATTCTGTATTGGACGAGGTGTTGAGAAACATTCCGGATGGAGTGGGGGCAAGACTTGGAGAAACATTGGTGCCGGCTCTGGCATTTGCCGATGACCTCGTCTTGTGTGCGCGCACGTCGTCCGGGCTCCGGAGATCTATGGATGCGGTGCAAACCCGTCTGTCTGCGGCCGGTCTGGTGTTGAATTGGAGAAATCCGCGACTCTAGCGATTACCATCGACGCAAAGGCGAAGCGATACGTAGTGGACACTTCTGAAGTGTTCTACCTCGGGCAGCAAAACCTAAGCGTGCTAGATGCTGCGAGCCAGTTAAAGTATCTGGGTATCCAGTTCCTTCCCCGCGGAGCGGCGCCATCTGATGGCTCCGCCCTCGAGAAGGGGCTGAGGAATCTAAGGCGAGCCCCCATAAAGCCTCAACAGAGAATGTTTATGCTGCGAGACCAACTCATACCCCAGCTCCAGCACGGCCTAGTCCTGGGAGCAGCCAGAAGAGGGACTCTCCGCAAGTTGGATGTGCAAATGCGCCATCATATTAGACTGTGGCTGAGGTTGCCAAACGATACTCCTGTGGCGTACTTTCATGCCCGGTCGGCGGATGGCGGACTGGGCTTGCCCCAGTTCTCAGTAACGATTCCCATCTTGCGTGAGAGAAGGATGCGAGGGCTTGAACAATCGGACAGCCCATACGTAAGGGCTGTCATCAGAACGAAACTGGGTGATGTGGTGAGGAGCCGGAACACGTACAACCTGCATTACGGTGGAGAGCGTCCCAGGTCTATCAAGCAGGCGGACGTTATCACGGCTAAACTTTTGCACCAAGCTGTGGATCGGGCGAGGTCTACTGGAAGCGAGCAGAGTACCGGAGCCAAATGACTGGGTTCTCGGTCGATCGAGGCTCCAATCCGGTAGAGCCTTCATCGACTCGGTGAAAGTGAGGGGCAACCTGCTCCCCACCGGATCCAGGTCGAGCCGTGGTAGACGGGGACAGGGAAATGAAGGATGGTGTGATGCGGGTTGTCGTGCAAAGGAATCTCTAAATCACATCTCCCAAGCATGTATTCGAACCCATGGTGGAACGGTCCAGCGACATGACGCAGTCTCGCGCTTCGCATGTGGTCGGCTGCGACAGCGTGGGTTCGTGGTTATTGAGGAGCCGAGGATTCCAACACCGGCGGGGATCCGAAAACCGGATATTATTGCAGAAAAGAACGGCAAACCGGTGATACTGGATACCCAAATAAAAAGTGATACTCTCAAGTTGTCGGACGAGCATGTCAGAAAAAGGAATTACTACGACACTCCGGAAGTCCTCGACTGGGTAAGGAACAAGTTTGAAAGTGAAAATGTGCCACTTGTCTCTCCCATCACCCTGAGTTGGCGCGGAGTTTGGGCGCCGGAATCGGCGACCTTGCTCCGCGAACTTGGTCTCACTAAAGCCGACCTAAGACTCATCTCTGTGATAGTCGTAGAAAAGACCGCCTTGATGTTCCGATGGTTCAAGCGGTCCGCGCTTACGCGCAACGCGCCGCGCCAGTAGAAGGTCCATCTCAATCCAAAATTGTGCCGCATGATTAAAAGGACGTACGGATTGACACCTGAGAAGTGATATGTCCCATGTTCGATTCTGGTCAAATCGATCGAGGGACAGTTGAAAGGCAGAGCGATCGCTGGGTGGATACACGGTGCGCCTGCGTCAAGCGGGGCACGCACCGGGCCACCCAGCGAGCCCTGCGAGCGGAGATAGGCAGGACACACGATGCGCCCGATGGAGGAGTCGTCTTTCCCCGCCCAGACCGGGATGGCGAATGGAAGACTGCCCATTGGGTATGCATCGGACTTCCAGGCAATTCTCCGCTAGGTATTGTGTGTCAAGACGGTAGGGAGATGGGTGCTGGCGATTCCTTGCCTCTATACCGAGGGGTTTAATGGCGAGTCAGCACGAATAGGTGCAAAGTGGCGGTACGAAGATGGATTGATAGAATGTATATGGCGCCTTGAATGTTCAGCGGGGGTAATGAGTTATTCTCTTACCCCGAGGAGAAAAAGTAGTATGTGCTCATGACCAAGACCAGGTCTGCGGGCACAACTATCATAGCCAAATGCCTCGTCATCTAACTAGTGACGCGCATGAATGGATGAACGAGATTCCCACTGTCCCTATCTACTATCCAGCGAAACCACAGCCAAGGGAACGGGCTTGGCGGAATCAGCGGGGAAAGAAGACCCTTTTGAGCTTGACTCTAGCCCGATTCTGTGAAGGGACTTGAGAGGCGTAGAATAAGTGGGAGGCCCGCCGGGGCTCGCGTGGTCCGACCCCGTGAGGGGCGCAGGGCGCGCGTTGTCGCCGACGCGGAGCCGCCGGTGAAATACCACTACTCTTACCGTTCCTTTACTAACCCGGTGAGACAGGGAGTGCGGGCCCCCTGGTCGGGGGGTCCCGCGTTTCTGGTGCGAAGCCCAAGGGTCGGTCGGCGCGGCGCGCCTTCGCGTGCCTCGTGTGCGCGTCGCACGCGCTCGCCGGCGAGCGGCTCGGGTGACCCGCTCCGGGGACAGTTCCGGGCGGGGAGTTTGACTGGGGCGGTACGCCTGTCAAACGGTAACGCAGGTGTCCTAAGGCGAGCTCAGGGAGGACGGAAACCTCCCGTAGAGCAGAAGGGCGAAAGCTCGCTTGATCTTGATTTTCAGTACGAATACAGACCGTGAAAGCGTGGCCTCGCGATCCTTTTGACTTTTTGGGTTTTAAGCAAGAGGTGTCAGAAAAGTTACCACAGGGATAACTGGCTTGTGGCGGCCAAGCGTCCATAGCGACGTCGCTTTTTGATCCTTCGATGTCGGCTCTTCCTATCATTGCGAAGCAGAATTCGCCAAGCGTTGGATTGTTCACCCACTAACAGGGAACGTGAGCTGGGTTTAGACCGTCGTGAGACAGGTTAGTTTTACCCTACTGATGCTTTTGTCGCCGGGACAGCAACCCCGCTCAGTACGAGAGGAACCGCGGGTTCAGACACTTGGCGCGTGCGTCTGGCTGAGCAGCCAGCGGCGCGAAGCTACCATCTGAGGGATTATGGCTGAACGCCTCTAAGTCAGAATCCCTCCTTGGGCACGGCGATACTGTTGCGCGTGGGGCTTCGGCCGGGACAGCGTATACGACTCTTGAGCCGGCGGTCCCCTCCGTTGAATTTCGGAGGGCGGCTTCCGGCGCGGTCCTCCGCACGGCATCGGTTTCGAGGGTCGCCCGATGAATCTTGCAGCGCGACCCTCTCCGAGCGCCGCTCGCACAGCACGACGGTGGGGCGCCATGCGCCGAATGACTCGTAAACGACCTGGTTACGGCTCGGGGTGTCGTAAGTAGCAGAGCAGCTTCGTCGCTGCGATCTATTGAAAGTCATCCTTCGAGCTAATGTTTCGTCCGAGCGATACACGGTGGAACGGTGCACCGGTGCACTGCGAAGCGCGAAAGGCGCTTGCCTCCGAGGGCGATGCGGACGTGGGTGCCGGCACTGACCGTCTCTAGGTGCTGTGTGCTTCACGCGAGTGTACTCTCGTCGTGGCTGCTGCGTTTTTTCGTTTGCTTTTTTTTAGTCCTTCTGAGCAGCTTCCGACTGCAGAGGCTCGACCGGCGAGCACCGAACGTCTTTAGGTTGCTGCGTGCGGTTGTCGGTCTCGTGGCCGTTTGCGGTGTGCTCGATGTTGCATGACAAGAAACAGCTTGGGACGGGGTCCTCCACAAGGTCCCCGTCGCACGGGCGTGTGTCGAGCGTGAGCGGACGAAGGGAGGGCGAGGACAGAACACAGCACACAGGTGGCAGACAAGAGAGGGGTTTTCTCCACAAGGACCCTTCCTGATTCGTGACCGGTCTGTCAATATCACCGCTGTCACCAGGTGGACAGGTCCTTCTTCACAAGTACCGTTTTTCCCCGGTCCCTCAACACCGCCACCGTCAGCAATAGCAGGAGTCAGTTGGGCGCCATCCGTCTCTTTGACGGTGAAGAGAGAAGACACAAGAGACAAGAGAGGGGCGAGGGTGCTTCGAGAGAGGAGAGAAGAGAACAGAAGAGAGAAGAGAAGAGAAGTGACGGTGACCTGACAAGAGAAGCAAGGAGATGTGCTTCCTCCACAAGAACCCTTCTTTCGTCATGGGTCCGTGGCCGCCACCGCCACCCCCAGGAATACCAGGAGTCAGTTGCGCACCATTCGTCTCTCTGACGGTGAAATGAGAGGAGAGGGGAGGAGAGGTGAGGAGAGATGACATGATATGACATGACATGTCATGAGATTAGATGACATCCTTCCTCCACAAGTACCCTTCGTCACCCGTCCGTCAACAGCGCCACCATCAATGAATATCATGAGTCAGTTGCACGACCCTCCGTTTCTCAGACGGTGACCTGAGGTGAGAAGAGACGAGAGGAGGTGTGTGTGTTGTGTTGTGTTGTGTTGTGTTGTGTTCGTGCGTGTTAGGGGGGGGGGGTTTATTTCATTTTTTTGGTATACCTCGTCGAGGCTCGTGTGAGTTCTAACAAACAAGACACAGCAACAGGGGCATGAGACAAGAGCGGAGGGAGTGGGAATGACAAAACAGTGGGAACAGAGACATTAGGAGATCTGTGGAAGGGAGAGGGATCTGTGGGATGGGATGGGTAACATGGAGAATAGAAGATAGACATTGCAGGGACTTTCAGGAAGGAAAGCAGGGAATTTGAACGGGTTGGGTTTGGGTGGACTATCGGGGGAAGAAAAGATCGAGGATTTGAATGGGGGATGATAAGAGGTGGTGATGAACAACTGTTTTGAAGGCCTGGAGGGAAGATTGGAATGAATAGAGTGAGGGAGTTTATTCCAAAGGTGGGAAAATTGAGGAATGAAAGAGTGAAGGTGAGCAGTGATTCGTGATTTTGGTAGTTTTACCAGAAGGGGGGTTGTTGTCGGACCTTGAGCGCCCTGCGGAAATGTGGTGGGGACAAATCGACACAAGATACCCACACGAGACAGTTTATACACACATTCATGAGGTAAACAAATATAGACATTTGAAACAAACCCTCTTGCGTGAAACAAGTATAGACAGTTTATACACACATTCATGAGGTAAACAAATATAGACAGTTTATACAAACCCTCTTGCGTTTAACAAGTATAGACAGTTTATACAAACCCTCTTGAGTAATACAAATAAAGACAATTGAAACACACACTCTTGAGGTGAACAAATACAGACACTTTAAACACACACTCTTGAGTTAAACAAATAAAGACATATTTAACACACACTCTTGAGTGATACAAACACATACAGTTTATACACACACTCGAGCGTTCAACAAATCTTGACAATTTGTACATACACTCTTGAGTTAAACAAATATAGACAGTTTATACATACACTCATGAGATAAACAAATATAGACACATTTCCACACACTCTTGAGTTAAACAAATATAGACACGTTATACACACACTCTTGAGGTAAACAAATATAGACAGTTTATACAGACATTCATGAGGTAAACAAATATAGACAGTTGAAACAAACCGTCTTGAGTGAAACAAATATAGACAGTTCATACATACACTCATGAGATAAACAAATGTTGACAGTTTATACAAATCCTCTTGCGTTAAACAAATATTGACACTTTATACACACACTCTTGAGGTAAACAAATATAGACACTTTAAACACACACTCTTGAGTGAAACAAATACAGACAATTTATACACAGACTCTTGAGTTATCCAAATATAGACACATCATACAAACACTCTTGAGTTAAACAAATATAGGCTCCTTTAACATACACTCTTGAATAAAAGAAATATAGACAAGTTATACACACACACTCTTGAGGTAAACAAATATAGGAACTTTATACAAACACTTCAGAGGTAAACAAATATCGATACTTCACACAAATACTCGTGAGGAAAACAAATATAGATACTTTATAAAAACACTCGTGAGGTAAACAAATACAGACACTTAAAATAAACACTCACAAGTTAAACAAATATAGACACTATATACACACACTCTTGATTTAAACAAATATAGACACTTTATACAAACACATATGAGGAAAACAAATGTAGACAATTTACACAAACACTCTTGACGTAAACAAATATCGACACATTATACAAACACTCTTGAGTTAAACAAAAAAATGCTCCTGAAACACACACTCTTGAGGTAAACAAATATGGGCACTTTATACAAACACATATGAGGTAAACAAATATAGGCACTTTATAAAAACACTTATGAGGTAAACAAATATAGATACTTTACACAAATTCTCGTGAGGAAAACAAATAGAGATACTTTATAAAAACACTCGTGAGGTAAACAAATATAGACACTTAAAACAAACACTCACGAGTTAAACAAATATAGACACTATATACACACACTCTTGATTGAAACAAATATAGACACTTTATACCCACACACTTGATTTAAACAAATATAGACACTTTATACACACACTCTTGATTTCAACAAATATAGACACTTTATACACACACTCTTGATTTAAACAAATACAGACACTTTATAAAAACACTCGTGACATCAGCAAATATAGACACATTCTTCACACACTCTTGAGTTAAACAAATATGGAAACTTTATACAAACAGCACCGGGCGTCGTGGCGTGCACCTGTAATCCGGCAACTCGGAGGCTTGGGTTGGAAGATCGCTTGAGGATGGGAGCTCTGCACTGGGCCACGCTATGAGAGGGTGGAAGGCAGCCCGGAATCATGGCGAAACCCAATCCTTATCCCTGTGTCGTATGAGGCGACCAGGCTTGCGTCAGGAAGAGCATCCAGTGTAAAACCTGTGTCAAATCAGAATGCGGATCATTACGGTTGATCCGCTTTGGCGACCCCAAACGGGAGCAGCCGAAAGACGAACAAAAATACTTCATACAAACACTCATGAGGTAAACAAATATAGACACATGATACAAACGCTCGTGAGATAAACAAATATAGACACATTATACACACACTCTTGAGGTAGACAAATATAGACATTTTATATACACACTCTTGAGGTAAACAAATATAGACACTTTATACATACACTCTTGAATTAAACAAATATAGACACTTTATACAAACACTCTTGAGGAAAACAAATACAGACACTTTATACACACACTCTTGAGTTAAACAAATACAGACACTTTATACACACACTCTTCAGTTAAACAAACATAGACACTTCATACAAACATTTATGAGGTAAACAAATATGGACACTTTACATAAACACTCTTGAGGTAAACAAATAGAGAATCTTTATACACACACTCTTGAGTTATCCAAATATAGACACATTATACAAACACTCTTGAGTTAAACAAATATAGGCTCCTTAAACACACACTCTTGAGGTAAAAAAATATGGGCACTTTGTTCAAACACTTTTGAGGTAA
This sequence comes from Eptatretus burgeri, assembly GCF_056783735.1. NCBI lineage: Eukaryota > Metazoa > Chordata > Myxini > Myxiniformes > Myxinidae > Eptatretus > Eptatretus burgeri. The sequence goes on from NC_140963.1 coordinate 51,181,532, forward strand.
ACAAATATAAACACTTTATACACACTCTCTTGAGTTAAACAAATATAGACACATTAAACACACACTCTTGAGGTAAACAAATATAGACACTTTATACACACACTCTTGAGGTAAACAAATCTAGACACTTGAAAGACACACTCTTGAGTTAAACAAATATAGACATGTGAAACACATACAGACACTTTATACACACACACACACACACACACACATACACACACACACACACACACACACACACACACACACACACACACACACACACACACACACACACACACACACACACACTTGAGTTTAACAAATATTGACACTTTAAACAAACACTCTTGAGGAAAACAAATACAGACACTTTATACACACACTCTTGAGTTAAACAAATACAGACACTTTATACACACACTCTTCAGTTAAACAAACATAGACACTTCATACAAACATTTATGAGGTAAACAAATATGGACACTTTACATAAACACTCTTGAGGTAAACAAATAGAGAATCTTTATACACACACTCTTGAGTTATCCAAATATAGACACATTATACAAACACTCTTGAGTTAAACAAATATAGGCTCCTTAAACATACACTCTTGAGGTAAACAAACATAAACACTTGATACAAACACTCGTGAGATTAACAACTATAGACACATTATACACACACTCTTGAGTTATACAAATATAGACACTTGAAACACACACTCTTGAGTTAAACAAATACAGACACATTATACACACACTCTTGAGTTAAATTAATATAGACACATTATACACACACTCTTGAGTTAAATTAATATAGACACATTATACACACACTCTTGAGTTAAACAAATATCGACACATGAAACATACACTCTTGAGTTCAACAAATATAGACACATTAAACACACACTCTTGAGTTAAATTAATATAGACACATTATACACACACTCTTGAGTTAAACAAATATAGACACATTATACACACACTCTTGATGTAAACAAATATAGACCCTTTATACAAACACTCTTGAGTTAAACAAATATAGACATATTAAACACACACTCTTGAGTGAAACAAATACAGACACTTTACACACACACACACACACACACACACACACACACACACACACACACACACACACACACACACACACACACACACACACACTTGAGTTTAACAAATGTTGACACTTTAAACAAACACTTCTGAGGTAAACAAACATGAACACTTGATGCAAACACTCGTGAGATTAACAACGATAGACACATTATACACAAACTCTTGAGTTATACAAATATAGACACTTGAAACACACACTCTTGAGTTAAACAAATACAGACACATTATACACACACTCTTGAGTTAAACAAATATCGACACATGATACATACACTCTTGAGTTAAACAAATATAGACACATTAAACACACACTCTTGAGTTTAACAAATATAGACACATTATACACACACTCTTGAGTTAAACAAATATAGACACATTAAACACACACTCTTGAGTGAAACAAATATAGACACATTAAACACACACTCTTGAGTTAAACAAATATCGACACTTTATACAAACACTCTTGAGTTAAAGAAATATAGACACTTTTTCACACACTATTGAGGTAAACAAATATAGACACTTCATGCACACACTTGTTGTCAACAAAGAAAGACACTTTATACAAACACTCTTGAGTTAAACAAATATAGACACTTTATTCAAACTCTTGAGTGAAACAAATACAGACACATTATACACACACTCTTGAGTGAAACAAATATAGATATATTAATCACACACTCTTGAGTGAAACAAATATTGACACTTTGTACACACACTCTTGAGGGAAACAAATATAGGCACTTTATACACACACTCTTGCGTTAAACAAATCTAGACACATTAAACACACTCTTGAGTGAAACAAAACACAGACACTTTATACGCACACACACACTTGAGAATTATAAATATAGACACTTCATACAAACACTTATGAGGTAAACAAATATCGACACTTTATACAAACACTCGTGAGATAAACAAATACAGACGCTTTTCTAAACACTCTTGAGGTCAACAAAGAAAGACAATTTATACACACACTCTTGAGGTAAATAAATACAGACACTTTAAACACACACTCTTGAGCTAAACAAATATAGACACTTTAAACACACACTATTGAGTGAAACAAATGCAGAGTTTATACACACACTCTAGAGTTCAACAAATCTTGACAGTTTGTACATGCACTCTTGAGTTAAACAAATATAGACAGTTTATACGTACACTCATGAGTGAAACAAATATAGACACTTTTCACAAACACTCTTGAGTTAAACAAATGTAGGCACTTTATACATACACTCTTGAGGTAAACAAATATAGACAGTTTATACATACACTCTTCAGTTAAACAAATATAGACAGTTTATACATACACTCTTCAGTTAAACAAATATAGACAGTTTATACATACACTCATGAGATAAACAAATATTGACAGTTTAAACATACACGATTGAGTTAAACAAATACAGACACTTTATACACACACTCTTGAGGGAAACAAATAAAGACAGTTTATACACACATTCATGAGGTAAACAAATATAGACAGTTGAAACAAACCCTCTTGAGTTAAACAAATATAGACAGTTTATACATACACTCATGAGATAAACAAATATAGACAGTCTCTTCAAACCCTCTTGCGTTAAACAAGAAAAGACTGTTTATACATACACTCACGAGTTAAACAAATACAGACAGTTTATACATACACTCATGAGATAAACATATCTAGACAGTTTATACAAACCCTCTTGCGTTAAACAAGTATAGACAGTTTATACAAACCCTCTTGAGTTAAACAAATAAAGACACTTTATAAACACACTCTTGAGGTGAACAAATATAGACACTTTAAACACACACTCTTGAGTTAAACAAATAAAGACATATTAAACACACACTCTTAAGTGAAACAAATACAGACACTTTATACACACACTCAAGAGTTCAACAAATCTTGACAGTTTGTACATGCACTCTTGAGTTAAACAAATATAGACAGTTTATACATACACTCATGAGTTAAATAAACTAGTGCATGCCCGTAGGTGCGTGCCCGTAGGTGCAAACTAAACAAAACAAAAAACTTCCAAACCGCATTCCATAAACAAACACACAGGCCGTTCCTCCGCTCTCATGTGCCCGTTCGTGCATGGCCGTACATGCAAAAAAAAACAACTTTCAAACCGCGTGCCAGAAACAGCAACCACACAGGCCGTTCCTTCGCTCTCTTAAATGACGATTGGATTGGGGCATTGTGTTTAATAAAATCGAGAAAGAATGAATACAGTAAGTGGACAAATCAAGAAAAAAAAAATCGAGAAAGTACCGAAATCGAGAAAGAAAGAACACAGTAAGTCGATAAATCAAGAAAAAAAAATCGATAAAGAATACAGTAATCGTCACTGACTGGATTGGGGTATTGGGTTTGAGAAAATCGAGAAAGAAATCGAGAAAGTACAGAAATAGAGAAAGAAAGAATCGAGAAAGAATACAGTAATCGTCACTCTCCGGAAGTGAAGTCCTCACTGTCTGGAAGTTCGCATTAGGCAGTTACGATTATTCGCAATTTATTCTTAATGGCCAATTATTCAATTGGCTCCAACGTATTTTGCCTTTTCCCAATGTCATCGCAAGGAAAAACACAAAGAGAAGAGGAAAGAGGAGATAAAAAACGTGCAAAAAATAATTTACTTCCTGCTTCGGAGCATACCAGCTACCTCTGATGTTCCCCAAATTTATGCACCGTCTAATATGAAAACGATCATAACTTGGGTCATTGTGTTTATCTATAAATGCGCATAGGAAATCGAGAAATTATTAGAATACACCAAGTCATCACTCTCCGGAAGCCCATACGTTGTAACCCGTAATGGGGAACGTGGCTGTCCTTCCCTTCACCATCGGCCACACTCACGCAACAACGTGTCTTGCCATTGGTTTGGTAAATAAATGGCCATAACTTGGGAAGCACTTGCCCGATTAATATCAAACCTTGAAAAGGCACATCCTCAGGTCCCCAGCAATATTCCTGGCAAGTTTCAATTAGATCGGACCAGAGGTTGTCAAGAAACAGCGGTCACACACACACACACACACACACACACACACACACACACACACACACACACACACACACACACACACACACACACACACACACACACACACACACACACACACACATAGATATAGACAGTTTATACATACACTCACGAGTCAAACAAATATAAACACTTTTTACAAACACTCTTGAGTTAAACAAATGCAGACACTTTATACACACAATCTTGAGGTAAACAAATATAGATACTTCACACAAATACTCGTGAGGAAAACAAATATAGATATTTTATGAAAACGCTCGTGAGGTAAACAAATTTCGACACTTTATCTAAACACTCTTGAGGTAAACAAATATAGACACTTTATACCCACACTCTTGAGTTCAACAAATGTTGACACTTTATCCAAACACATATGAGGTAAATAAATATAAACAATTCATACTAACACGCTTGAGGTAAACAAATATCGACACTTTATACAAACACTCTTGAGGTAAACAAATATAGACACTTTTTACACACACTCTTGAGGTAAACAAATATAGACACTTTTTACACACACTCTTGAGGTAAACAAATGTAGAAACTTTAAACACACACTCTTGAGTAAAACAAATATAGACATATTAAACACACTTTATACAAACAATACCGGGCGTCGTGGCGTGCACCTGTAATGCGGCTACTCGTTGGCTTGGGTTCGAGGATCGCTTGGGGAAGGGAGCTCTGCACTGGGCCACGCTCTGAGAGGGTGTAGGGCAGCCCGGAATCATGGCGAAACCCAATCCTTATCCCTGTGTCGTATGAGGCGACCAGGGTTGCGTCAGCAAGAGCATCCAGCGTAAAACCTGTGCCAAATCAGAATGCGGATCATTACGGATGATCCGCTTTGGCGACCCCTAACGGGAGCAGCTGAAAGACGAACAAAAATATTTCATGCAAACACTCATGAGATAAACAAATATAGACACTTTATACAAACCCTCTTGCGTTAAACAAGTATAGAGAGTTTATACAAACACTCTTGAGTTTAACAAATATAGACAGTTTATACATACACTCTTAAGTTAAATGAATACCGACAGTTTCTCCATACACTCTTGAGTTAAACGAATAGAGACAGTTTATACATACACTCTTCAGTTCAACAAATGTGGACACTTTTACCACACACTCTTGAGTTTAACAAATATAGACACTTTATACACACACTCTTGAGTAAAACAAATATAGACACTTTATACATTCACTCGTGAGGTAAACAAATACAGACTTCATTCTCACGTGACGACCAATACAGGCAAATCTGCCGGCACAAAAGGGAGGATGCAAAACACTTTCTTGGATTGAAAATTACAATCATAATTGTGTTGAGAATGTTATGAAACCTTCCACCCACCTTCGGACATCCGTTCGGTCCCCAAACAGTTCCACAGAAAGTTTGACGTGGCTTGCCCCAAAACTGTGGGAGTAGTTAGGGGACTGATGGATAGAAGGACATTCCAACTTTACTACCTCCGCCACCGACGGTGAAGGAGGTTATGTTTTTACCCCTTTCTGTCTGGTTTGTTTGTTTGTTTATCTCTGTTTGTTTGTGTGCAGGATATCTCAAAACGTTGTGAACGGATCTGGGTGAAATTTTGCGGACAGATTCGATGTGTGACAAGGACGAACTGATTAGATTTTGCTGAAGATCCGGGTCTGGATCTGATAATATGTTCAGTGATTCTTCACCATTGAGAGAAAGGGTAAAAAACGATATCTACAGTATGAGATTTAAAAAAAAATGTGTTGGGCTCTATATTTTCTCATGGATCAGGAATTAAGTGGCAGAGGTTTCCGCTCTCCCAAGTGCCTGTCTCGTTAATATGGATATGTCGTCCTTTCTGTTTCATCTTAGCTATATTTGTTCACTCGAAAAAAAAAATTCATTCTGCCTCATTTATTCATGAACTCACGAAAAATCATGAACTCATTTTATGCTTAATTCCTTCATTCATTCTCTACCTTAGCTTTTGTCAATGTCTCCAAACTGAATCTTGATTATCTGAATTTTGAGTAAGTTGGTCTCAAAAGGCAGTCCCGAATGGCCATCCTGTATCATGCAAAGTCCTTCCTTGGCACCCCGATCTCCAACCTGCTCAGCTTGACGCCATGGAAACAAGGCCTTCAAGATCATTGGAATGTCCCTCTTCGAAGCTGAGTCTTATGGGCCTCTCACTTTCCCATTACAGACAGGCTGGTGGTCTGTCTTTCTTGTACCGCCTCCTTTCTGGCGTTGTATCCTCTGCTCTTTCTGTACTTTGTCCCCCCAGGATTCTGAAGGTTGCATGCCGTCCCCATCACTGCTCACCTCCACTCGTTCGTTCCTCTTCTTCCCACCTGTGGAACCAACTTTTCATTTTCTTTTACCTCATTCTTTCCCCCAGGTCTTCAAGACAGTTGTTCACCACCCTCTCAGATCAACCTCCCTCACCCCACCCCCTTTCAAGTTTCCAGTTTTACTTTGTGAGAGTTTGCGGCTGTATCCATCTTGTTCACCCTGTGTGTCCTCCCTATTCCCCATTCTTTCATATATCCCTTATTTACCTCCGCCATCGAAGATGGACGGAGGCTACTGTTTTCACCCTTGTCTGTTTGTTTGTTTTTGTTTGTTTGTGAACAGTATTGCGGAAAAAGTCCTCGACGGATTTCGACGAAACTTGGTGGGGGGATTAGGTATGGTCCAAGGATCATGCCATTACATTTTGGACTTGGTCCAAAGTCCAACATGGCTACTATGGCGGCCATTTTGAAAAAAATATTTGAATTTTTGTTTTTGCATTTCTTCATGTTTTAAGTGATTTTTTTTTCCAACAAAATTTCGATTTTTGTTTTTGCATTTCTACATGTTATAAGTGATTTTCAACAAAAAACATGCCAAAATTATAATTGCAGCTGATTTTGGAACTTCAGGTGGATATACCCACGTAAAATAAATTTCTGTCTCAAGGAATCGAGTTATGACGAATGAATTGAGTATGTAAAAGTTAAAAGTAAAAGGGAAAGTTGCAAACTATAACTCTGTGAGCACTGTTGACGTCAAATTGAATGAATAGGATATCAGGTTCACTTGAGTGACCTAGTAGTATTGGCGGCGGAGGTTTTGCACTCTACCGAGTGCTCCCCCTCTAGTTTCTCCATGTCTGCCTCTATTTTATCCATCAACTCTGCTCTTGGTGTGTCCTCCTCCCTCTATTTTTCCTTACTGTTCCTTTTGTTCTGTTACATTCTGATCCGTTTGATCTTCTCGCTCCTCCACAAGCCTCGGCCTTGCTTTTAAGCATCAGCGTTTGGCTGCTTGTCATTGGGGAAAGGGAAAGGTACTTTGGAGTGATGAGTCAGAGTTTGAAATTTTTGGAACAAAAAGAAGGCAGAAGGAGGGTTTTGATGAGAAGAATAAGGAGATGTCTGTGCAGCCTACACTGAAGCATGGTGGAGGCTTTGTTCAGGTTTGGGGTGTATTTGGTGAGAATTGAAGGAACAATGAATGATGATAAGTACAAGCAGATCCTAATCCACCTTGTTATCCCATCGGGAAGGAGGTTAATTGGCGACAACTTTGTTTCCACCACAATGCCCTTAAATTCACTGCAAACGTCATTAAAACAAATTTAGAAAGAAAATCAGTCAGGGAACTCGATAACGATAAGAATGACACTCTCAAACTTCTGACCTTAAAAATTTATTGTGACGTTGACCTTCCACATGTAAAAATAGTGCAGTACAACACATTTCCTGGCAATGAGCCCAAGTGTATGGAATTGTACATCTTCAAAAATCAAAGAAAAAGCTTCACGCACACGCACACACTATCTGTACCTTCCCTATTGTTATCGTCCCACTCCTCCACCCACCCCCACCCCCCATTCCCAATCCTCCACTCTTCTCACCCCCACTGAATAAAAGTATATAAACTGTGAGCCTGAATCAATGTGGCGTTGATGTAGTCCACGCCTGATGAGCCAAATGGCCTCCTCCTCCTCTGTCGAAGTTCCTTGTGTAACCTGTGACACTATATCAAACCCCTGCAGTCCAGCTTTTCATTACTCGATTGGTCCCCCAGGGGTGTGCTATAATGTCACACTACCAAGCTACCATATGAGACCTCAATAAGGTGAGTATGGCAGTAAGTGGAGTACTTTCAGGACCCACACAAGTACACCCTGATTACCTGAATGACAACCACCTTGGATCGAACCACAAAAATATACCAGAAAAAGCATCAACTACCTAAAGGCCGCTCCCAGGATGGGAAAAGCGGCCATCACGGTTGTTTTAGGTGGTAGGTTGTAAACAGCAACCGCCCAAACATGGGAAAGCCCAAAAGTTTGTGGCTCCTAGTTTCCGGCATTGTGGGGGTGCAAATAATCTTGCATGAATGAGAGAGAGAGAGAGAGAGAGAGAGAGAGAGAGAGAGAGAGAGAGAGAGAGAGAGAGAGAGAGAGAGAGAGAGAGAGAGATAGAGAGAGAGAGAGAGAGAGAGAGATATATATATATATATATATATATATATATATATATATATATATATATATATATATATATATATATATATATATATATATATATATATATATATATATATATATATATATATATATATATATATATATATATATATATATATATATATATATATATATATATATAGAGCGCGCAGGCAGTGGTAGTGTCGGTCCCTCCTTCGACCCTTGCCTTTCTCATAAATTTCACTCTTTTTCTCTTAGTTTCACCAACATTTGTGGTCTTTCTTCTAACCTTTCCTCTGTTGAACACCATTTCGTTAGTACCTCGACTAATATCTTGCTTCTCTTGTACACTTTACAAGAAGACAGAACTATCAAATGATCTTCTCGTTCATTCCTTTTAAATGTCCAACTCGTAGAAGGATCCAGATTCAGATTTTCACCAAAATCTAATAAACCAATCCTCACACACCCAACCTGTCCAGCAAGTTTCATCTGAATCTATCGATAACTTACTGAGATATCCTGCACACAAACAGACAGGGATGAAAACGTAACTTCGGTGGCGGAGGTAACTTGAACCTTCACTCACGATTCCGCTTCAAAGGAGGAGTCTGTACTTATTCCAACATCAACACACCTGTTTTCCTTGTGGACCTTGAATCTACAAACTTTGATGTCATGGCTTAAAATGAAACACCACCAATCCATTACGTTTTAGCTACACAATTTCAGTGGCGATTGGTTCATCTGACCACATTCTAGTTGCATGTCTCTTTACTACCATTCCTCCTTCTCCAACTGCTCTTTCTGAACGCCATTATTGGCACTCCAATAGAGCTGACTGGGCTGGCTTAGTGAAATTATATTGTGGCAGTTTTCGGAGACCCCCAGGGAAGCACACACCAACACACATAAAGAACCCTCAGATAGTTATCTCCGCAGCATAGTGTCGATCATATAATTGCAATTCTTTTCTTCTCTATATACTGTATCTCTTTCTCTCCTTCGCTATCTCTCTGTTTCCCTCTATTTTTCTCAATCCCTCTCCACATCCCCACAGCACATCGACATACACAACAGCATGATTTTCACTCCACAACTCCACAAATCAAGACACTCCAAATGTGAAAAGCCTGCATTTCGTCACCAAAAAGGCATTGAAAGGGCAAGGAATGAGTTTCCCCAGCCTGCAGCCCCAATCAGTGACCAATCCTGCATCCCAAATCAGTGACCGAGTCTGCAGCCTGAATCAGTTACCGAGCTTTGAGGCTACCAATGAACATCGACGAGGTCACAAGGCTATCTAATGGGGGAGATAGATGGGTCATATGGCATTGGGCCGGAGTTCAGAACGTGTGCGTCTGGAAACGGAGAGGTCAAGCGAGCTGGTGGTTGGAGAGTGGGCTGATGTCTGCGGCACAAGCGGAGGACTGGTATCTGCAGAGCGAGCTGGTGGACAAGCGCAAGCAAGGTGAGGTCCGGTACCAGACAGACCAGCGGAGAGTTACCAGACTCGTCAGCCATACACACTTCTTTACCCAATCTTTCTCTTGTTATCCCTATTCTAATTTGCTCCCTTTGGACGCACGGACATCAATGGAAAGCTCCGACTGCTCTTTTCAGAGCTTACCGATTATCGACCTTCACGCCATTTCCTCCAACGCCAAACACACCCACCCTCTGAACCTTTCAGGACATGTTGCCTGACACCATCATCTTCTCCCCCCGCCCCTCCCCATTTCTTTGGACCCACATGAGCCTGCCGGCTTATGTATGGTAAGCAAGAGGCCAACAGCATACCTCATATTCATTTCTCCTACCCTGTCCTCCTTTCTTCCCTCATTTTCTGACATGACTGTGGCACCCATCTGAATTTTGTCACAAGTAACTGATTAAGAGTGGGCTTTTGTGAGTGGGGTCAGGATTTCTCAGTTGTGACACTGTCGAAGATATAACGAATCTCTGAACGAAGTTGTCGTAAATAATGGAACAACATGAACCAGAGAAGAATCCAAATGAAAACCAGTTGGATGACCATCAGTGGATAGACTCCACAAACTGCAGCAGTGATACCCAAGGAAGAGCTGGCAGACCAAGTGCAAACATTCACAGGCAGGTTGAACAATTGACCGCGATTAATTGGTTCATAGCATCAGACAACTTGGCTTCTCAAAGGCCGTTGCACTGTTTCCAATACCAAATAAAACAGCTTGCATGATGCATTTGCGATGGAAGAAGGATATTTTAAAGACACTTGTTGAGATTGCATGGTCTACGGGTTCAGATCATTGCTTTTCCTCTAGTGTTGGCGAAGGAATGGCTTGTTCTTCAAATCTGTGGGCACATTGGATAAAAGGGAAGAGGTTGTAATAAAGTAGCATTTCCAGGAAAAGTGCAAATTCTACCTCAATGGAAATACCATCAGATCTTAAAGAGCAGGTTTTGGGTCGCTGATGATGTCGCGTGATTCGAAGGTTGTAAGCACATTAATAATCGTTGGGCAATTATTTTCTTAAATTTGAAACTCAAAATATGCTAAAATTAACGTTTAGGTCAAAACTTTTGTTAGTGATCGAAAAATAGTCCGGAAGTTACCGAAGATGCTATGACGTCACGTTCTCCGAAAACTTCATGAACATTCGGAAACAGCGTGTGAACAATGGCGAGATGCGAATCAGAGAGCGATTTCAGCGGCGATGAAATCGAGTGTTTTCATTCCGATATTGCCGAGGACGAGTCAGAGGATGATGGGAATTAATAGTATGGAGTTTCTGGCCCTGAGCCATATAAATTGGAGCCACTTACAAGTGCCAGAAAACGGCCTATTTCGTGTACAAGTGGCAGGACTGACTGCCCGGCAGTTCACACTGACTCCACTAGACAGATTGGTTTGTAGATTTTCATTTTCTTGTTCGATGCATGAAATAATCAAAAGTTTGATTAGTCTGTGACTTGATATAATAAAGTTTTGGAGTGATGATGGAGCACTGAGCGCTCACAGCACAGTGGCCAGTGTCGAGTGTGTGAGGAGCATTCTCCTCTGTGTCCTCAACAAGGCTCTCTTTACCCACATCACTCACTGGTCCACATTGATCTCTCCCCAACTGCTCAAGAAACGTGCAAATTATTACACATCAAATATCAGTGCCATCGGAATTAAATTGAAATATAATTTGCAACATATCAGACTGTCCATTTGTCAGCACTCACCCTGGCACAAGTGAACTTATCCACAGCACGTCGTCGCTTCTTCCCAGCCACCTAGTTCGTATGCAAAGGAGAGTTTCCTCGCTTGAGAGGTGACAGTGTGAGAAGATGAAGCAGGAGCCAGCTGAAGAGGAGAAGGCTGAATGGTGGGCACAGCGTCACGCTTCAGTCTCACTTAAGCAGTTGTTTTGAAACCGAGCTCACTCATTGCTTTGCCTTCGTAATCCTCGGCTGTGAAATGGTCACCACAAATGACAAGTCTATCCAAAGGGTCCTCTTTTCCCGTTTTCTTTGGGGGAAAATTTTCCCGTTTTGTTTGTATAAATCTTATCCACTGCCGGCGAATGTTTGATTCCTTCGGGAATCGGTGGGAGCGATTACCCGTTTTCCAGCCATTTTCGCAAAACATGACGACACACGTACGAGGCATGATGTACAAATATCCAAATAACTTTGTTCCACCATAATTCAAAAGAAAAAAGGATAATATAGACAGTTGCAAGCTCAAAAAAAGCGAAAGAACGGCCCGTTCAACTGGACACTTCCTCAATGAGCGAGTGAGCTTCTGCTTTGTTTTGGAGAATGTGACGTGACCATCCATATATGGCACACGGCTGTTTTTTTTCAACAGCCTCGAGAAATAACAACTTCGGAGTTAAATTTCATTAATTTTTCCAATAGTTAGGCAACTACAATAGTTTGCATCGAACTATTTAATGCACATATAATCATAGTGATAAATTTTCAGAAGATGTTTGGTGACCCGCAACCTGCTCTTTAATATGAATGGAATAAAAACAATGTGGCTGCTTTGCACTCAAACCCTGCCACACTTGTGGCAATCGGGTTGCAAAATGGCAGATTATAAAGGAGGGCAAATGGAGTGAAGCATACGTGTGCATGAAGAATTCCACTTGTGGGTTTAAAATGCACTTGGGTAGATGTATCATTGTGACAGATTTTGGAGACCCCTGGGATCGCGCGTACAAAAGCACAAAAAACCTTGGTACAGTTATTTTGTTGTACCGTTGTGTCGCTAACTTGGGAATCCAGTGTTCAGTATAGGAAGGGAACATGCGTTGTGCTTGCAATGGAGTCAACCCCATTCTCTGTCTGTATCTGTCAGACAGACAGACACAGACACACACACACACAGACACACAGACACACACAGACACACACACACACACACACACACACACACACACACACACACACACACACACACACACACACACACACACACACACACACACACACACACACACACACACCCGACATTCGCGGTTGAAAGGGCATCAAAAGGATAAGAAATGACAGTACAGGAAGGATCACACGGCACCACACCACTAAGCCTCAGCCCCAGCTGCACACCCCAAGCCTTGGCAGCCACTGCACCGCTGAGCCTCAGCCCAGCCGCACTGCCTGGGCGCTGGCGCTAACTGCGCTGCCAGGCTTCGAGGCGACCAATGGGCTTCACTGGATCACACGGACGCCAATGGATAAGCGGCTGGATCATGGGACATGCGGACGTGGAGGCAGATACATTTTGGCGATAAAAATCTAAGTTTGAGTCCAGAGAAGAGACCTCATCTAAGAGCTTGAAAGGAAAGATCGGCGAAGCCTGGATTGAAGAATGCAGAGGGAGCCGGAGCACATAGAACCAGTCCATGGAAGAATGACTGATCGAGCGATCGCTCCTGGGCACGGACACCACTTACAGACTTTACAGCCTTTCTCCCTTCTTCAACTGTATCTCGCTCGTTCTCTTTCAACAAAGCACCAACAGTCCTTTTCAGTCCTATCTGACATTTGCACATCACACCCTTGTATCTCTTCAACACAACCATATACATCATACACCCCATTCGGGCACAAGTGAACCAGCCGGTTCACTTCCGGGCGAGAGTGGGGTGGACCCTACACCCCATCACCCTCTCTCTCTGTCTGTCCTCTCTCTGTCTGTCTGGACCCACGAGGACCTCACTGCTGAGAAAGACATGTAAGAAAGCCTGACTGGAGTTTGCCAAAACACACCTGAACAAACCATCATCCTTCTGGGAGAATGTCCTGTGGACAGATGAAACCAATGTAGAGCATTTTGGTAAAGCACATCATCTCTATGTTTGCAGAAAACAAAACGAAGCCTTCAAAGAAAAAAACACCTTCCCCACAGTCAAACATGGAGGAGGTTCAGTGATGTTTTGGGGTTGCTGTGCTGCCTTTGGCACTGGGTACCTTGAATGTGTTCATGGCGTCATGAAATTAGGAGATTACCAAGGCATTTTGGAGCACAATGTTCAACCCAGTGTCAGAAAGCTGGGTCTCCGTCGAAGGTTATGGGTCTTGAGCATGACAATGACCCCGAACACACTTCAACAACCACCCAGGGACGGTTCAAGACAAAATGCTGGACTGTTCTGAAGTGGCCAGCAATGAGTACCAATCTAAATCCCATTGAACACCTGTGGGGAGATCTGAAAACAGCAGTTGGGAGAAGGCACCATTCAAACCTGGGAGAACTGGAGCAGTTTGCACAAGAAGAGTGGGTCAAACTGCCAGTAGGGAGGTGTAGGAAGCTCATTCATGGCTATCGGAAGTGCTTGACTGCAGTTATTTTATCCAAAAGCTGTGATACCAAATATTAAGTCCAGGGTGTCAATTATCTATCTATAATTCCAGGTGTGTGTGTGTGTGTGTGTGTGTGTGTGTGTGTGTGTGTGTGTGTGTGTGTGTGTGTGTGTGTGTGTGTGTGTGTGTGTGACTGCTGTTTCTCGACAACCACTGGTCCGATCTAAATGAAACTTGCCAGGTATATTACTGGGGCCATGTGGATGTGGCTTCTCAAGGTTTGATATTAATCAGACAAACGGTTCCCAAGTTATGGCCATTTATTTACAAACCAATGACAGGACACGGTGCTATGACGACACGATTGTCGTCACAATTCTTCATAATTTTTTTTTTTTTGCACGTACGGGCAAGCGAGAGAGAAGGAACAGCCTGTGTGATTGTTGTTTCTGGCACGCGGTTTGAAATTTTTTTTTATTTTTTTGCACGTACGTACGGCCATGCACGTACAGGCCCACACTCGTTTTGTCAATGCCATTTATTTTTATTTTCAGATTTAAATGGAGATATTAAGTTCTGAATTAAAAACAAAGGTTCTGTTATATTTATATATATATATATATATATATATATATATATATATATATATATATATATATATATATATATATTTGTATACATTGTCGAGGCTCGTATGAGAGCGAGCACACATGGCACAGCAAGAGGGGCATGAGACAAGAGGGGTGGGAGAGGGAAGGACAAAACAGTGGGGTACAGAGACATTAGAAGATCTGTGGAAGGGAGATGGATGGGGCAGGGATCACGGGGTAAACAAGATGGACATTACAGGGACTTTCAGGAAGGAAAGCAGGGAATTTAAAGGAGGTGGGTTTGGGGTGGATTCACAGGGGAAGAAGGGATCGAGGTTTTGGATGGGGGAAGATAAGAGGTGGTGGTGAATAGCTGTTTTGAAGGCCTGGATGGAAGAATGGGATTGAGCAGAGAGTGAGAGTTGATTCCAAAGGCAGGAAAAAAGAGGAATTAAAGAGTGAAGGTGAGCAGTGATTCTTGATTTTGGGAGTTTTACCAGAAGGGGTTGTTGGCGGACCTTGAGCGCCGTGCAGAAATGTGGTGGGGATAAATTGCAGACAGACAGAGCGGGGGGGGGGAGACCGGAGAGGAGACAGAAGAAGAAAGAAAGGTGAGAGGCAGGAGCACCAGCCCAGAGGGGAGAGCAGTATTCCATCAGACTGTGGACAAAAGCTTTGTATGTGGTCAGGAGCTCAGGTGGGCCAAGGAAGGACTTTGCATTACGGAGGATTCCCAGTCGGCGACTGGCTTTGGAGGCCAAGTTGGAAATTTGGTTTTCCCAGGGAAGATCATGGCAGATAGCGAGACCCAGAAACTTGAAAGAAAGGACTTCTTCCAGAGGTTTGTTGAGAAAGAAGATGGGGGGGGGTTCTAAACTGTCCTTTCGGAGAGAGACAGTGAAATTGTGATATTAACAGTGAAATAAAGAATTGTGGATACCAAATACTTTTGTCAATTTCAACTTATTGTTGGAGAAAAATGCGAGTTATTTGAAAAAAAGTACAAGGGTGCCAATATTTTTGGTCACGACGATAAGTAAATGTGGGACTTGACACAAGTTGAAGACTGAAGTAATACTCTGGTGACTTGAGACTCAACTTGAGATTTACCCTCAAAAACTTGAAACTTGATTTGAGACTTGTCCTCAAAGACTCACCAAGATCACCTTGAGGGAAAGAACAGGCAATACCCACCAAGATCACCTCTGGTGAAGAAACAACTGATACCCACAAGATCACCACCAGGGAATGAATAGTCAACACCCACGAACACTGCCTCCAGGGAACAAACAGCCAACATGCACCAGATTCCAGCAGATCCAGGGGAGAAGTAATGATGGAGTTGGATGACCAAAATTTACTTGTGGTTGTAGTAAATAAAAAAGTAGTAATGATTGTTTGGATGCACCTTTACTGGACGTTTGTTATTGAAGGATGTGCATTTAACTTTGTGATCCATCATGTGGATATCAATCCATTGCAAAATACTCCCATATTGATGGTGATGCTCCAAATTACTGCAATTTAACTAGAGGGGGAGCACTTGGTCGAATGCAAAACCTCCGCCGCCAATACTGCTAGGTCACTCAAGTGAACCTGATATCCTATTCATTCAATTTGACGTCAACAGTGCTCACAGAGTTATAGTTCGCAACTTTCCCTTTTACATACTCAATTCATTCGTCATAACTTGATTCCTTGAGAAAGAAATTGATTTTACGGGGGTATATAATTGAAGTTCCAAAATCAGCCGCAATTATAATTTTGGCATGTTTTTTGTTGGAAATCACTTTTAACATGTAGAAATGCAACAACAAAAAAAAAATCGAAATTTTGTTGAAAAAAAAAGTTTCAAAATTTTCTAAGTTTTTTTCGTTTTTTTCTCTAAATTTTTTTTTTGGTGGGGGGGTGGGTGGAAATCACTTAAAACATGTAGAAATGCAAACAAAATTCAAATATTTTTTCAAAATGGCCACCATATAGGACTTTAGACCAAGTTCAAAATCTAATGGCATGATCCTTGGACCATACCGAATCCCCCCCACCAAGTTTCGTCGAAATCCGTCCAGGAGTTTTTCCGTAATACTGTTCACAAACAAAAACAAACAAACAGACAGGGGTGAAAACAGTAACCTCCATCCATCTTCGATGGCGGAGGTTAACTAGAAGGGGAGCACTCGGTAGAGTGCAAAACCTCCGCCGCCAATACTGCGAGGTCACTCAAGTAAACCCGATATCCTATTCATTCAATTTGACTTCAACAGTACTCAGAGTTATAGTTTACAACTTTCCCTTTTACTTTTAACTTTTACATACAGAATACAATCGTCATGACTAGATTCCTCGAGACAGAAATTGATTTTACGTGGGGAAAACCACCTGAAGTTCCAAAATCAGCCGCAATTATAATTTTGGCATGTTTTTTTTTGTTGGAAATCACTCATAACATGTAGAAATGCGAAAAAAAAAATCGAAATTTTGTTGAAAAAAAATTTTGCAAATTTTTTTTCAACAAAATTTCGATTTTTTTTCTCTAACAATTTTTTTTTTGGGGGTGGGGGGGGTTGGAAATCACTTAAAACATGTAGAAATGCAAAAAAGAGAAATCTAAATTATGTTGAAAAAAAAAGTTGCAAAAATTTTTTTTCTCGAACAATCTTTTTTTTTGGGGGGGGGGTTGGAAATCACTTCAATCTTGTAGAAATGCAAAAAAAGAAAAAAATTCAATTATTTTTTTCAAATTGGCGGTCATAGCGGCCATATTGGATTTTGGACCAAGTCCAAAATCTAATGGCATGATCCTTGGACCAGACCTAACCCCCCCCACCAAGTTTCGTCGAAATCCGTCGAGGAGTTTTTCTGTAATACTGTTCACAAACAAAGAAACAAACAGAAAGGGGTGAAAACAGTAACCTCCATCCATCTTCGATGGCGGAGGTTAATAAACAGTAAATCATAAAGTGTTTTTAGATGTAAACTTGTCAGAATTTGATTGTTTTTGTAACTAGTTTTCCTCATGGGTGAAGTGGAGCTCACAGCTCACACATGCTATCATGTGAAGTCAGTCATCGCCTCTGGCTCTGCCCCCATCAGTCGGTCAGTCATTGCCTCTGGCTCTGTCCGATTGCGAACTGAACAAGCAAGAACAAGCCAAGGCTGTGTCTGCCTCATCAGTCAGTCAGCCATCATGTCTGGCTCTGCCCCAGTCAGTCAGTCATTGCCTCTGGCTCTGCCCCATCAGTCAGTCATCGTGTCTGGCTCTGCCCCATCAGTCGGTCAGTCATCGCCTCTTGCTCTGCCCCATCAGTCAGTCATCGCTTCTGGCTCTGCCCCTTCAGTCAGTCATCGCCTCTGACTCCGCCCCGACAGTCATCGCATATCAAAGAGGAAGGGAAGGACTGAAACGTTCTTCACCCCATTTGGAAATGCATCCCATCCAGATCCAGGCCTTTCAACCAAGGATGCACACACATTCAATATTCATGATACTTGATGCTTTCATGTTTTAAACAACGATAAATGACTAAAATTAGTCTGGGAGAAAAATGACCTTTTTCAAGTGAACCATGCATTTTGGTGTGCCAAGCGTTTTATTGGTGTTTTTATATTATTAAAGTGTGCCGATTTCAAATCCGATTGATGCCACTCTGTCACCCTTGAGCAATTTTAGCTATTTCACTTTTAAGGTACCCCCTGTGTGTAAAAAAAAGAAAAAAAAATGAAGTTTGGTGAATTTTTCCATTTTTTTTCAAATATTACTTATTAATTAATCACAAGAACAGAAAATCTTAATTATATATTCACGTTATATTTAATATATTTTTGGAGATTGAGACTTTAGATTGCCTCGATACAAAATCACAACGACTAATACTAAAAATATATTCAATTTCTAATTTCAATCGGTTCTCTTAATGAAATTTGTAAATTAATCTATAACAATGGAATAGGACATCGTATTAATCCACAGTAGAATTTTACGCATATACTTATGTGCCTATATGTTGAACATATGTCAAGCAAAGTTAACTTAAGTTAGTTGCTACAAAAAGACAAACATGAAAAAGGCAAATAAGTACACAACAGAAAGATAAATAAATAGACAGAAAGACAAAGAAACAGAAAGAAACACAGCTGGAGAGCAGCATTGTCTGAATGTAACTGGTGCTGATTCTAATGGAATGCTCCCGATGAGCTTTCATAGTAGCATTTCCAGGAATCCAAGATGACATTGCAGTTTTAACAGCAGCAACATTTACCTCAAAAAACACGAATTTATCAGGTAAAGGCCCAGTCACACCTTGACGTTTTAACCAGCTTATGCCGATTTTTGGAAAATTTGTCGAAAACGCTGGTACATGTCGAATACGTTATGGGTAAGTTTTGATAACATTGAAAACACGCTGAAAAACACTGCCATACGTCGTTGTACGCTGGCTTTAAACGTTGTACTTTTCGGTTGTCCTCAAATTTTCCATGCTTGAAATTTTAAGACATGCCAGCGTATGACTCACACGTTCCGCATAACGCTGGCCATAAGTTGTAGCCACGTTACGCGATCGTTGACACACGTCGACACACGTTACTTGTAAGTTACTCATAAGTCGAAACACGTCGAGGTAATGTTTAGCATACCCGAAACTTATTTCTAACCTACGAGTAACGTGTTGTACTCACGTTACGCGATCGGTGACACACAGACACACGTTACTTGTAAGGTGCTCATAAGTCGAAACACATCAAGGTAATGGTTAGCGTCAGTGTTCCAGACTCCCTGTTTTTTTTTTTTTAAGTTTTTTTTTTTCTTCCTTCCTTCGGTATGATTGTGACTTTGACACTTCGATTTCTAGTGCGGTTATAATATAATATAATTAATAGGCTGCCGCTCAACGATTTAAATCATAACCGCAATGTACACTGAACACCATCATACCGAAGAAAGAAAAAAAAACTGGGAGTATGGAACACTGACGCTAACCATTACCTGGACGTGTTTCGACTTATGAGCACCTTACAAGTAATGTGTGTTGATGTGTGTCAACGATCGCATATCGTGTGTACAACTTATTCCCATCGCATGCGGAGCGTGTGTCACACGGCAAGTACGTCGTAAAATTTTCAACATGTTTAAAATTACAACACGTACTCCATTTAATACGATGTATGATAGCGTACTTTCGCGTTCTATTCACGCATACCAAACTTACCCATACCGTATTCGACGTGCGCCAGCGTTTGACGCATTTTTCAGAGGTCGGCATACGCTGGCAAGATCGCCAAGGTGTGACTGCGATGTTGACACTTCCATTTCTGCGGCGGTTATGATTTGAATCGTTGTGCGGCAGCCTTTTCATAACCTACGCCACGTCATCGTCGGCGATGCGTGCAGCGCGCTATGCATAAGTTAGACTATCATTGGGCATAGGTTGTGAAGGCCGACAACGGGTTCAGCATTCGTTGGTATAAGTTATCTATAACACAACGAAACGTTCTGTGTCCGTTACTTATACGTTATGCATAAGACCAAGTCGTTATGAATACATCCGAATCTTTAAAAAAAACATCAAAAGTTCAACGTAAGCCAGCGTTTTACATACATTTTCATACGTTGCCATTGCTGGCTAAAACGTCAAGGTGTGACTGGGCCTTAAGATACACACCATTTACCATTCTACCTCTAAGTAAGATAGAGTAGACCACAATAATAACTATTACAAGTTAAGATATAAATGTTAACTCGCGATACCCGTGCACATGCACGGGATAGCAGTACAACGTAGCTGGTAGCAGAAGACAGACCGTACATGGGGAATGACAAAAATATGCATTGTGCAAAATGCAAGTGGTACTATGGAACGCCAAGACTTCCCAAACATTGTCGGCATGTCCGCGAAGTGCCACAGCAGTTTCATAGGGATCGTGTGACGGCGAGCCGAGTTTTTAGTGTGCAAGCTTGGTGTTATAATAGAGATGTGTGCAGTCCCTGTTTTCCCATCAAATGAGTGATAATATATGAAATTCTTGAAATGCATCTGTATTAAAAGAGGGGCTGTGAATTTTTTTCTTACGGAGGCTCATAAGGGCCACTAAATATTTATACTGTGATATTCAAATTTATCCGTTTTATTTTACGACTGTGTTAATTATACTATATTGTAATATCTATTTTAAGTCTTTCATTTTCACATTGCTTTTTCTTTTGTGCCATGTATATTAAGTTTATGTAATATTATAATTATTATTCATAATGCCAAGTATATATTGTACTACTAGTATTATTGATTAATTATTTGTGTTGTGTATTATGAAACTTTCATGATAACAACATGTGCAAACAAAGTTTCCTTTGAATTTGAGGATTAATAAAATATTATCTTAAATTTACAATATATATATATATATATATATATATATATATATATATATATATATATATATATATATATATATATATATATATATATATATATATATATATATGTGCTGAAGTATAGTGATGTGCAAAGTCATTATAACGACATTTTTCTCCTGTCATTATCTCGGTGCAGATTCAAGTATGACACCGTAACTACTTCCAAAATTTAATGATGACTGATGAATTTGGTGCACATTGTGTTTTCAATTGTGGTCATGAAGGAGGTGTCGACACAGTAAGTCCAGATCGTGTGAGGGCCATAATAGCAGCCAGTAGGATATGTGGTGATGATTTACATGAGAAGTTAATGGAGGATGCTGAAGTATGTTGTCATCGATCCTGTGTATCAACATATACTTCAAAGACACACATTGAACGATTAAAAAAAAGAGAAATTTTAAGCAAGGGAGATCAGAAGAACCAGAAAGGAAATGCACACGTCAGTCAGAGGAAAATGTCTTCTCCTTCAAAAGGGACTGTTTATTTTGTGGTGATATTTGTGAAGAACGGGACCCCAAGAATCCAAGCAGATGGAGAAGATATTCAATTGTGAGAACTGTGGATCATCCCCACCACAAGCAGTTCAAAGATGTCATTATGAGTTGATGTGAAATCCGCAACGATGAATGGTCCAGGGCAGTTATTATAAGGATTTTGGGTGCAACTGCTGATCTTCATGCTGCAGATGCCCATTACCATCAAGACTGTAAAAAACAGTTTATGCACTCAAAATGCATTGATCTACGAACGACCAAAACTACTGATGAAGAAGTAGACATTGCCTTTCATGAAGTCATTGACCGTATGATTCATGATGAAATCACATTTTTAATAGTGTAGAACTGTTAGATATGCATCATGAGTTTGGTGGTTGTAATCCTTTCTCGTAGATCACTTATTAACATAGTGTGTGAGCAATTTGGGAATGCCCTGCTTGTGTTATCCTCACCTGGTGTTGCTCGTTTGCTTGTTTTCAGAAAAACATGTAGCCTCAGTATTGTTGAAGCAAATTATGATGGTCCAGCTCTTAAAAAGGTTGCAAGTGACATTGTGAAAGAAACCTCGAAGCCAAACAAATCTATGTACAATGTGAGACTCAACCAAGATAATATAAATACTTGTGCAAGTCAAACTCTACTGCAGCTTCTTGCGGAATTGAAAGTTCCAGATCTACCATCAGCTTTAGTTGCGAGTGTCATAACCAGCCACATTAATAAGTCTCCTACAGAACTTCAACTTGCAATTACCAACTTCCTGCAAAGCAAAAAGTTCATCACAGAGCTGCATCGTTTTGGTATTACGACTACTTATGATGAGTTCACACAGTTCAAAGCATCTGCTGCTGCTGATGCCATCAAGAACGGAAAACAAAGATGTCCAACACGTAATGGAAAGCTTTTGCAAGCTGTTGGTGACAACTTTGATACAAATATATCATCCCCTAATGGTCTCAAGCAAACACACAGCATGGCATTGATCATAACCCATAAGAACAAGTCCACCACAGAATGTCAAGATACAAATAAGTGGATAACAAGATTAGGTAAATCAGACCTAAAGGAAATCAAACCCTTGGATGTAGATGTAAGTAGATATAAGGGCCCAAAGAACCCACCAATGCCACAAGATGAAGCAAGACATGCAGTAACAAGTTTAAAGGTCCTTGCAAATCAGGTGGTGTGCTTACAGAGAGCACAACAGCTGGACTTCATGTTCTTGAAATCAATTGCCAGTGATGTTGAGATTGCAGAGTACAATGGTTTCAACACAAACCAAGTTCAACATGCAGGATGGAGCTGACAACCAGCAACCAGTGTTACATACTTACCATTGATCGACACATGCCCTTCTGATCCTGATACAATTCTAACTTCCATGCATGAGGTCAAGCGTATAACTGAGGAAACTGGACAAGTATACACAGTATTCACAAATGATCAACAGTTGTATAAAGTCACTGTACAGATGACATGGTGGCATCCCGTTGAATTTGAGAAGTTTTTTCCATGACTTGGTGGCATGCACATGTTGATGTCATTCGTTGGCTGTGTTGGAACACTGATGGCAAACTCAGGATTGCAAGACGTCATGCAAGCAACATTTGCAGGCGTTCCAAATATGTTGCATGGTAAGAAGTTTCCGCAGAACGTAAGAGCTTTACGTATGACTGCTGAAGAAGTTCTTCGGACTGTGCTTGTGAACGATAATGTGCAGGACTTTGAATCAATGATGTCAATGCTTGAACAACGTGCAGACGAAAGTCGTACTACCCATCTTTGACTTGATTACCTGATCAAGCCCATATTGTAAATGATGCTGTTTGTACGTGCAGGTGAGTGGCCTCTGCACTTTCTGGCTGCTGAATGCATGCTTCCATATTTTGGCGCTGCTGCTCATTGGAACTACTTCAGATATGGAATTGTCTATATCATGAAAATGGCAAAGATGCCCATGGAGCTTTTGAAGCATTTCCTTAACAGGGAGCATGTTATGAGACATCAGCCAGGTATTTGGAATGGCATATGGAGTGACATGATGATTGAAATGACTATGATGCGATATGGCCATGGTCCAAATGGAGTGATAGGAATAACGCTTAACCAGAATGCTTTGGAACGCTGGGCAGTTCGTCTGCACATCTCAAGTCAACTTCAGAAAGACTTACTAGAACTGGATTCCAAATGCAAAACCAAACAAGCAAATACCCATAAGGAAGAGGGGAAGTCCAGAATTAAATCTGATGGAGAGGATAGAAGAAAGATCCGAGACATGCTCAGTACTTGCATTTCTCCTCTTAACCCAGAAGAACATCCAGAAGAATTGGTAAACATTGTGACTGGCAAATTGGCAACCGATGTAGTCAATGAAGATAGAGCACATGAGATTGGCTGCAAACAAGTTGCAGCATTCAAGGTAAGCTTACCTAATGGTTTCTATGCTCCCCAAAGTAAGAAAGTTGTAATTATGGAGGCAATGAAAAAATCTATAAAAGTTGGAGATGTAGAAGTGATTGATACAGCTTTGATATATTCCCGGGTACTAGCCTTGGAACTGTCCCGAGAATCACTTACAATGGATGATGTACTGAAATATGAACTGGCTGCAATTCCTACATCCATATGCATGGAATCAGGTGACATGCGTATTGCCAAGAACAAATCTGTGCTGAAGAACAAGATGGGTATTGGAGTGTCAGCACGCCTTTGCACTGCACCAGAAACAGTAGTAATAGATGGTTCTGCTGTCTTGTGGATTGTCCATTGTCCTTCCAAGGGAACTGTTGCTGATTCTGTGTTGAATGTTACCGAGTTCGTCTTGCGGAAACTTACATCTAGTCAGATGTACTTTGTATTTGATCGATACTATCCCTATTGTATAAAGTCAGCTACACAGGCAGAGCATGGTAAAGCAGCAGCCAGAGCTCATAAACTGACCAGACAAACCCCTCTACCATCGAGGGATACTTTGCTGGCAAACAAAGACAACAAGATCCAGCTCATTGAGATTTTATTCTCAGACACAAGTGTGAAAGCGAAGAACATGTCAAACAAGCTTGTAATCACCGGCAGTCAAGATGTTCCAACACAGGTGATGCACAGCACAGACATTCAGAGAACAGGCTTAAAATCCACACATGAAGAAGCTGACATCATTAAGGTGCAACAAGTCATTCGTTTTGTCACACAAAATGAATGCAAGCATGTACGGGTAATATCCGATACAGACGTCTTTGTCCTTCTGATGTACCACTACTGGAAATTGAAAATGAGTGCCACAATTACATTAGAAGCAACTGGTGGGGAACGTAAACTTGTGGACATCGGAAAGACAGTAGACAAACATGCAGATATTATGCCAAGTATCATAGCTGCACATGCATTGTCAGGGTGTGATACTGTCGCCAAATGCCACGTAATCGGAAAAGCATCTTTCCTAAAAAAGTTGAAAGCTGGACTCAGTCTAAGTAAACTTGGTCTAGTGGATGCAGATATGCATGAGGTCATTCAAGAAGCTACATTCTTCATCAGTAGCTGCTATGGGTACCCAAGTGAGTGCATGACAACAGCTAGAATAAAAGAATGGTCTTCTAAAACAGCAAAGGCTCGTACATCTGCCCCAAAGTTGGCCTCTCTTCCACAAACAACTGAGGCATTTCAGGAAAATGTAAAACGTGCACATTTTCAGGCAGTACAGTGGTATGCAGCACTATATTCTTCTGCAGAACAACTTGACCCAGCACAATTTGGTTGGATACGTGATGAAAAGTGCAAATCATTGATTCCTGTTGGAATACCACCTAAAGTGCCAACAGCTCCACAGCAAGTACTTGAAATGATTAAATGCTCCTGTAGGTCAGACCAACCATGTGCCACAAATAGATGTAGCTGTTCTGAAGCAAAACTTGCATGTACCATGATTTGTAACTGCCAAGGGAAACCTGATGTATGCCGCAGCACACATACACAGCAAGCACAAATAGAGACCGAAGACAACAATGAGGACACTGATGAAGAGGAGTCTGAGGATAACAGTGTGAAAATGTCAAGCGTTTCAACGAGAACTCACATTATTAAATTTTGGTTATTATCATAATTAATCTTTGCATCATTCTTCTGCTGGTTAGCGGTGAATTCAGCTGTAACTATTGGTTAAGGTTTAAAGAATTAATCATAGCGAACGCAGTGAGCTTCATACTTAACGCATGCACGTGAGAGAATAGGAAACAACAACAACAACACAATACCCCTGGCTATTTGGAATCCGTGTCGTGAGCTATGACCTTTTGCTTCCGATTGTTGTTAAACGCTGTGCGGTGTATAAACACAATTGGGTTTTATTTCTATCTTGTGAATGTTACTTAACGCGTGCACATGAGAGAATAGGCAGCAACAAATACAACACAATACCCTGGAAATTGTCAATCCGTGTCGTTGGCTATGACCATTTTCCTTCCGTTTTTGGTTTTGTTTCTGTTTTTTTTTTGTTTCCGGTTTTTGTCCTGGGGAATGATGCATGCCAGGAGATCATGACCGGAAGTGTTTATTTATTTATTCAATTATTTTTTTCCCAAAGTTAATTTTATACTTCCGAAAGTGATTTTTTTTCATGACAGGAAGTGTTTATTTTGTATTTAACATTACAGGGAGTGATTTTGAAACTCTTTCCGGAACTTTTAATTTCTTTTATTCTTGACCAGAAGTGATCGTTTATTTATTCAATTATTTTTTCCTCAAAGTTAATTTTAATAAAGATATCTCCCGCATCATCAAAAAATAATTTTTAATCGTGATTTACATTATTTGATCGCTGATCCCGAATCCAGGCCGAAGTAACCGGAAATTGCGTCAAAATAATCAGCTGTGCGGCGCTTCCACGTACCACGGTATCGTTGGCAAGTACACAGTTGTGAACAAGTTTTATGTAGTCAGAAGCGAATGCAAGAAGAATTCTACGTTCGCTTCTGGGCTTTGCCTATTCCATATTAGAATAGTTATTTAATGGGATTTAAGGGTTTTTATATGATTTAGTTGACAATTTTAGTTGAAACAATGTATTTCTACATTTATTGCATTACCGCAGTATGTTATATAATATGCTATATGATATCATTTATGTCAGAAATGTGTATTTTGCAACATAACATAAATAAATATTGTTCTACAAGCCTTGAAACATGAGCCAGCCTCTTTGTCATTAAAAAAACATTAACTTTAAAAAAACAAGATTGTCCAATTCCATGAATCCGTTCTGAAGTTGGGATTGTTTACGTAGATCCAAGATGGCCACCACTTTACGGCTTAATATCTCAAATTGCTCAAGAGTTGCAGAGTGCATACCAGCCAACCCTACCGATTTAGCTGGTAGACTACCGATTTCCGAGGCTATCTACCGGCTTTCTGATTTTACATGCTTAATCTACCGGTTTTTAAAATTCAGGGAAAATTTTTTTTTAATCCGAGTTACAGAATACGATACTGTCCAGTACCTTGCAGTTTACGTTTTTTCTGTCGTCTATGCGCGCGTCTACACCGTTACACGCGTCTGCCATCGTTAAATCTGATTATCCGCCCTTAGTTTAGTGATAGCAGACGTGCGTAACCGCCTGGTGTCGCAAGCGTCACATGGTCGAGTGGACAACAACAAAGCCATTTTTTGCGTGGTGCTTTCACAACAATCACAATGGACATGCCTGAAAAGAAAAAGCCACCTTTGCAGTACAACAATGTTTTCAAGGACGAGTGGACAAAAGAACATTCGTGGATCAAGGCATCGCGGAAAGGTACAAAGCACGCGTTCTGTGAGCTGTGCAGGACTGATATATCTGTGTCTCACAGCGGCTACGGAGATATTGCCACTCACATTAAAACGAACAAACATGTGAAAAACGCGAACGCTGTCAAAAGCACGCCCTTAATGAAAATGTTTTTGCCGAAAACACAGACAGCGTCGGCAATAAACGCTGAAGTCCTGTTCCAAGGATTTGTTGTAGAACACAACTTGTCACTAGCCGTTAACGATCACTTTTCAAAACTGGTGACACAAATGTTTCCAGACAGCGAGATTGCGAAACAGTACTCGTGCGGGCGGACCAAGGCGACACACATTGCGTATAGCATCTCTTCACATAGTGTAAACTGTGTGAAAGAGGAAGTTAGCGGTGAGATGTTTTCCCTGGCAACGGACGGGAGTAGTGATGAAGAAGACAATTTTTTCCCGATTATCACACATGAAGACAAGCAGACTGGACAGATCACCACGTCATTTTTGGACATGCCTGTTGTCAATTGTGCCACCGGGGAGGAAATTGCCGATGCTATGAAGTGATGTTTGACCAGTGCCGGACTAAACCTTAAAAACAGTGTTTGGCTTTCTCTGCTGACAAAGCCTCCGTAATGACAGCTCCTGAAAATAGCTAAATCTGCCACCTACTAGGCACTCAATAATTAGTGAGGCTCTGGATGTTTACAGAATGAGTCCCACAGTGCCAGTGAACTTTACACATTTTGTTATTGTAAATTATCAGTGTACTGTATTACTGTGCTTACATTTATTTTTGTACATTATTGTTTAAACTTGGTGTCATGAGTGCACTGAATCACTGGTTATAAAACATGAACTGCAGAACATCAGTGACTGGCATGAACTGTACACTTTGTGCACTGAATCACTGGATAATACAAAATGGGCATCAGAGTGATTGGCATGAACTGTACACCTTCATACATGGCACATGTATACATGTCGTTCATTTGAAGATACACAGTGAAATATCAGTGTAATTATTTTTGAAGTGGCTACATACAGCAAGTACACTTGTTCATACATGTAATGCATCTGATTCTGTGATAAATATGTCGTTTTTATTGAGGAAATTGTGTGGTCTAAATGCAGGATAATGCACTATTTTGCCATTTTTGTAACTTGTTTCAAAAATGTCATGTATTGAAGTACCAGTGTAATTATTTTGGAAGCTGTAACTTGTTGCACATAATAAATTTGACAAGTTGGCCAGATTTTGCAGTGGTAAATAGTTGATTTTATTGAGGCTATAAAGTGGTCTAAAATGCAGGAGAGCGCACCATTTTTTCAAAATTTTCCATGGGGGGGGGGGTGCATGCACCGACGTCGCGCAAAAATCTACCGATTTTCATTCCAAAAAGGTTGGCAGGTATGAGAGTGGCATCATCGAGATTTGAAATCAGCATGTATAATATATACTAAAAATGTAATAAAATGCTTGGTACACCAAAGTGCAAAGTCTTTTGGATTTCTCCCAGATGAAATTGACTTAAAAGAGTTCAAGAGAATTAGAGTACAGTACAGTACAGTACAGTACAGGACACTACAGTATGAGGAAAATCATTAACATCACCAAACTGCTTGGACAGGCCTCAATGGTTTATCACGAACCACTCACTCCCTTTCAAGAGACCGTTCCTCATCCAACACGATCTTCCACCAACCCCACAGAATAAATAAATAAATATGAACCTCACACTTCGTACACAAACAGATTTCCCCCCAACAGGCCTCATATCACTCACCTCATTGAAGACTTTCACATGTTGTTTTCTTCCCTTGATCGTGTTGTGACGTCTTTCCGAGAAAGAAAAAGATTTTACAAATCCGTTCATTTGTTTCAGTGAAGTTTATTGTTTTATTTGATACACTTGGATCTTTCTCCGTTCTTCAGGTCAATTTGGTTTTTAAATCGTTTTTTGTCTTGAAAACGAAACCTCCTCATGACCGAGGGAGAAGCCAGCCTCGCTGAAAAGAACAATGAGGGTACACTACGTTCCACAATCATTCCACAATCTTCCTTTTTGGGAAACAAAGTCGAGAACACATTGGAAATTGGGAAAGCACAACAACAGACAAAAAGATGTTGTTGGAACAAAAGAGGGAGAGAAGAAGAATTGGTGCAGAGAATAATGAGAACAAACAACACAGGAGGTGACACACAACAGACTTGAAGTCATCGAATAAAGCTCAAACTCAAGAAGGAGAGTTCTGGAAAATGGGTGCAAACAAAGATGGAACAAAAACAATGAAGATTTGAGTTGAGGGAGACAGGCCCCCCGAACAAACGGACGCCAACATTGTCAGACGGAATGAAAACCCATCATTCTTGTTACAAAAACAGCTAAAATTGATGAAAAAGCGGCCGAAATTGAAACCAACACAGTAATTACCATCGTAATAGCAAATATAATAGAAACCAACACGTTCATTGTACACACAAGAACGGTCGTGACGGAAACAAGAACGGACAATCCTGAAATAGAAGGTGGGGAACGGAAGCACGAACGGTTATTTCCGTCGCGAAATGTCCGAGAGCGAAACAAAAGCGGTTCATTCCGGTTACTGTAGTGCGAACAAGATGGCTTTTTACATATCCGTCAAGATTCCATCCGAGCAATCGTCTGCAACTCAAAAAATATTCTCTGGGATCGAGTCACGTCTTCACCGATTTTTTTTTTGTATACCTTGTCGAGACTCGTATGAGAGTGAACACACAATGCACCACAAGGGGTGGGGGGGGGGCAGGAGTGGGAAGAACAAAACAGTGGGGAACAGCGACATTCAGAGATCTGTGGAAGGGAGAGGGATTGGGTGGGGAACATGGGGTATTCAAGATGGACTCTACAGGGACTTTCAAGAAGGAAAGCAGGGAATTTGAAGGAGGTGGGTTTGGGGTGAATTAACAGGGGTAGAAAAGATTGAGGTTTTGGATGGGGGACGATAGGTGGTGGTGAACAGCTGTTTTGAAGGCCTGGAGGGAAGAATGGGATTGAACAGAGTGAGGGAGTTTATTCCAAAGGTGGGGAAAAAGAGGAATGAAAGAGTGAAGGTGAGCAGTGCTTTATGATTTTGGAAGTTTTACCAGAAGGGGTTGCTGGTGGACCTTGAGAAACCTGTGGAAATATGGGAGGACAGATCGCAGTCAGAGCAAGGGAGGCGAGGCCAGAGAGGAGACGGTCGAAGACAAAAAGACCACCGACCTGTCTGCGGTGAGAGACCCAAACACTCAGCCTCATCACAAGAGATACCAATGATCCAAAATGCCTTGGTGTCCTCAGCGTGAAGCTGAGAAAGGTGAGAGGCGGGAGCACTAGCCCAGAGGGGAAAGCAGTACTTCATCAGGCTGCGGATGAAAGCTTTGTACGTGGACAGGAGCTCAGGTGTGCTGAGGAAGGACCTTGCATTACGGAGGATTCACAGCTGGCGATGGGATTTGGAGGCCAGCTTGGAAATATGGTTTCCCCAGGAAAGATCAAGGCAGACAGTGAGACCCACGAGTTAGAATGAGAGGACTGCTTCCACAGGATGTTCAGAAAGTAGATGCGGTGGGGGGGGGGGGCTCCAGATGGTCCTTTTGGAGAGACATCGTGAGAATGTGAGATTTGTCATGATTGAAAGACATGTTCGAAGTGTTGGACCAGCTTGTGATTTTATCCAGATCTGCATAGAGTGAGGAGGGTGCTGCTTGCTGATCTGAGGGATGACAGATGGTAAGGCGGAGGGTGGAGTCATAATCAAGGAGATGAAGAGGATTTTCCAGAGAGTCAGAGAGATCATTGATGAAAATCAGAAAAAGAACAGGGCCCAGAACGCTACCTTGAGGAACTCCCGTCTGGACTGTGAGCTTTGGTTGATGAGATGTTGATTTAGAGGGGATGAGAGAATTCCATTAGGGGCCACAAGTTGCCTGACAGTGGAGGAAGTCCACAAGCCATGAGTGGAGATGTCCTTGGATACCATAGGAAGAGTTTGGTGAGCAGGACAGTGCCAGACCACATCGAAGACACACGATATGTTGAGGGAGATGGCTCTGATTTCATGTCTGGCATTGAGTACCTCCATCCATTGTTGCGAAAGCAGGAGCAGCATATCTCGGGTGGAGTGACCTGGTCTAAACGGAAATTGATGATCGGAAATCAAGCCATTGGAGAAGAGGAAGGATTTAATGTCTGGAGCGTTGATGGAGTCCATAACATTGCTGATGATTGGGAGAAGGCTGATTTCCAAGCAGATGGCAGAATACATTGAGCAAATGAGAGGCTGAATAGAACAGAGAGAGGGTGAGCAAGAGCAGAGGAGCAGGTTTTTTCGACACGTGGGCTGATGCCGTCTGGACCGGTTGCAGAATCTGAGTTGAGGTTTGACAGCAAAATCTCTGTCTTGTGAGGAGAAAAGGACACAGAGTTGTTTGTTTGGACAGAGAAGGACGAAAGATGTTGTTTTCTGGCTCTCCGATGGGTAGTGTCAGGGCAGTTTTGCCCACCTCGAGACAGAAATAACTTTTCGTTCAGTTGAAGCTGTTTATTCAGGAACAAATAAAAGACAAGTTTGTGCACAAGGAAGCTTAGCCTGGAGCGATGTCACAAGCAAAAACTTAAACTTCACATGGAGTATCACGAGTATATGTGTGATCTCACCAGGGCATGGTTTTTTCCTCAAAGGAAATTAACTGAAGAAAGAAAGGCCTTTTGAAGAAGCAACAAATGCAACTTTGAAAGGTTAAAATCACAAACACAGGATGAGAAACGGTGTCTTATCGGTGCTTGCTCCAGATTGTCCGGGTGAGGGGAGGAAAGAGAATGTGATTTCTTGCCCTGGCCATCTGGGCCAGCAAATCAGAGGTAAAGTTTTACAAGGTTTTTACTCATACTAAGGAATGTGTGCAATGCCTCCCGACCAGCTTTCCAAACATATACTTATTAAATTATTTCTGAAAGCATTAACAAAAGCGAATTGGCATTTTACCTCATTATATATTCAATTAAGAATTCAGTTTCCCACAGTAGACAAACTTGTTCCAAGCTTTGTGGAGGGAATTCAGATTGCCTTCACTTGGATTTGCCTTCCATGAGGCAAATGCAAGTTGTTTCAGGACAATTGCCCCACCACAAGCTTCAGTGTACCATGAGCAGGAGGAAGGATACGACAACTGAAGATGAGATGGGATAAATTTGTGAGAGTGAGCGCGAGAGAGCGAGAGACGAAGAGAGAAAATTCCTTTGAAATAATTCCCAAGATGAGTTGATGTCAGAGAGAGCAGATATGGGAGACGAGTGTCGAAGTTTGATGGCTGCTTGAAGTCCTTGCCAGTCGGCCTGATTGATATGCCAGACTCGACGGTGCTGAGGTGGTTCTCTCACAACAGCGAAATAATCTAATTTGACAAGCATGGGGACAAAAGAACCAATTGGAGTGAAGGAAGAACATCAGATATTCTCAGGGAAATTGGTCAATTTCAGGTCCAGAAGAGATGGAGTACCGTTGGTTGAGATCCGGGTTGGGAAGTTGACTGATTGAGTCAGTCCCAATGAGTCACAGAAGTCTTTTGCTGAAGTGCCATGACAGGTGAGAGAGCAACCCACACCCAGCCAACTGGCATGATGACAATTGAAGTCACCACATATGGGGAAGAAAGAATTGGGATAAGAAGATAGAAGTTGGTCCATGTTTTTGGACAGTGAGGTGAAAATGGAGTCATTACAGTTTGGTGGATGGTATAACACACGTGTAAACATGAGGTGGGAGCGGAGGGGAAGCCGTAGCCAGATGTGTTCCTGGGGGTGTGGGAGAGTGAGGGCGAGGGTGCATCAAACGCCCGCTTTTTTGCGAAAGTTTGAAAAACATAATGGCGATAGGACAGATGTGTTCGAATGCATGAAAAAACATTTTTTTTTTCCAAATTTTTGGTCATCATCTTGGGGGTCCACATCGGGGTCAAAGTTCATGCATGCAGCTCCTGCGCATTTTTCAGAATAAGTGTTATTTTTCACTGTATAGTGATCAAAACTTGTGTCTGGTGGTGAAATAATTCTGACATATCAATGTACTGCTCCTTTGGTGATGTTTGTAACACAGTTGGCTTGTAATTTGTTGGCACAGTTTCCTGGAAAATGGTATTTTTTCATGGAAATTGTGTTTTAATCGGAGAATTTGACACATGGCAGATCATGAATGTAAAAGTTTGGACGATTTGGACAGTTTGGACTGTAAAAGTTTGGACAAAGGAACTTGGACTATTGCCTGCACGCTTTGGTCCAGACTTTGGAAAGCCTCACTTCCCCAAGGACATTCACTTGACATCTTCCCTATCTGACTTTGTCTTGGTTGATTCTTGGTTTCTGTTCCAAGAACTTGAACTGGACGATTCATTCTTAACTTATGAAGTGAGTGAGTGGGCAACACTTCCAGCCTATGTGGATTCAAAATCTAAAACCAAAGCACTCAATGCAACGAATGATGCGGCTGAATGTCTAAGAAAACTCGGAACGGACTGTCTCGGTGCAACGAGGTCTGAAGAACACTTTCAGAATGTGCAACAAGTCACTGAGAATGACAGGAAAGAGAATCCGAATCTCCGGAAACTTGATCATGAATGATATTCTATAAGTGCATTGATATGAATACACATAATTCTGGGTAATAAAGCCGTGAATTTGACAGAACCGAGGCATTTGTTACTATTTTGTTGTTTTTTTTGGGGGGGAAATCACCAGTTTCCCGCTTCTTCGGCAAATTTCCCGGAAAATTTGATTGGCTCCATATCACTGGAACATCATCAAAGGAGCAATACATCGATATGTCAGAATTATTTCACCACCAGATACAAGTTTTGATCACAATACAGTGAAAAATAACACTTATTCTGAAAAATGCGCAGGAGCTGTGTGCATGAACGTTGACCCCGATGTGGACCCCCAAGATGATGACCGAAAATTCTGAAAAAAAAAAATGAGAAATGTTTTTTCATGTATTCGAACACATCTGTCCTATCGATGTTATGTTATTCAAACTTTCGCAAGAAAGGGGGCGTTTTATGCACCCTATTCAAAACTGTCCTTTCGGAGAGACAGAGTGAAAATGTGACAGTGTGATATTAACAGTGAAATAAAGAATTGTGGAGACCAAATGCTTTTGTCAATTTTAATTTATTGGAGAAAAATGCGAGTTATTTGAAAAAAAAGTACAAGAGTGCCAATATTTTTGGTCACGACGATAAGTAAATGTGGGACTTGACACAAGTTGAAGACTGACGTAATACTCTGGTGACTTGAGACTCAACTTGAAATTCACCCTCAAAAAGTTGAAACTTGATTTGAGACTTGTCCTCAAAGACTCACCAAGATCCCCTCAAGGGAAGGAACAGCCAATACCTTCCAAGATCCCCTCGAGGGAAGGAACAGCCAAAACCTACCAAGATCACCTCTGGCAAAGAAACAACTGATACCCACCAGATCAACACCAGGGAATGAATAGTCAACACCCACGAAAATGCCTCCAGGGAACAAACAGCCGACATGCACCAGATCCCAGCAGATCCAGGGGAGAAGTTATGATGGAGAAGGATGACCAAAATTTACTTGTGGTTACAGTGAATAAAAAAAAGTAGTAATGATTGTTTGGATGCACTTTTACTGGATGTTTGTTATTGAAGGATGTGTATTTAACTTTGTGATGCATCATGTGGATATCAATCCGTTGTGAAATATTCCCATATTGATGGTGATGCTCCAAATTCCTGGAATTTAATAAACAGGAAATCATAAAGTGTTTTTAGATGAAAACTTGTCAGAATTTGATTGTTTTTGTGACTAGTTTTCCTCGTGGGTGAAGTGCAGCTCACAGCTCACACATGTTATGATGTGGTCAGTCATCACCTCTGGCTCTGCCCCATCAGTCAGTCAGTCATTGCCTCTGGCTAAACCCCATCAGTCATTGCCTCTGTCTCTGCCGCATCAGTCATTGCCTCTGTCTCTGCCGCATCAGTCAGTCAGTCATTGCCTCTGTCTCTGCCCCATCAGTCAGTCATCACCTCTGGCTCTGTCCCGACAGTCATCGCAAATCAAAGAGGAAGGGAAGGACTGAAACGTTCTTCACCCCATTTGGAAATGCATCCCATCCAGATCGAGGCCTATCAACCAAGGATACACACACATTCAATATTCATGATACTTGATTCTTTCATGTTTCAAACATCGATAAATGACTAAAATTGGCTGAAAACAGTTCAAGAGAATTAAAGTACAGTACAGTACAGTACGAGGAAAATCATTAACATCACCAAACTGCTTGGACAGGCCTCAATGGTTTATCACGAACCATTCACTCCCTTTCAAGAGACCGTTCCTCATCCAACACGATCTTCCACCAACCCTGCAGAATAAATAAATAAATAAATATGAACCCTCACACTTCGTACACAAACAGATTTTCCCCCAACAGGCCTCATATCACTCACCTCATTGAAGACTTTCACATGTTGTTTTCTTCCCTTGATCGTCGTGTTGTGCCCAGGCCCGTAGCCAGGGCTCAGTATTAAGGGGGGCATATGAACTGGATGGGGGGGGGGAGCACAATTATTATATTTAATTTTTTGATAACCCGGTATACTATTGTATTCATGCAGCATTGACACATCGATACTGAGGTTGCCGTCGCATACTCACCAAATTGATCTCAGCAAGATTTAATGTCCCGATGTTTTTGGCCTAAAATTATTCGAATGCAGGAGAGCTGCAACAAACTGGCACATTCACAATGCAAATATTCAATGATTAGACAATTGCCACCAATTCAGGTGCACTTCTACAAGGTGTTGTGAAGAATTGGCATTAGAAAATTAATATACCAGAGATACAATGACTAAACGGGGGAGGTTGGCACCAAAATCAGTGTACTTTGAAATAAGATACAGTCGGCTATGACCTGCGATCATCACGTTAAACTATCAACAGCAAATACGACCAGCCTGAAGATACCACAAGGTCCGCATTTAAAGCAGTCAATTACGCAGAGGTAAGGTTATGCACAAAGCACTAGATTTGGGATATGCAAAGCACCAAACACAACATTTAACTTAAACATCAGAAGTACAAAGCAGCCGACCACGGCGGGTGCTGACCACAACCACACTGCAACCACAACCACACACGCATCACCAGCAGTCACACACACAATCTGAACTCCTCGTATAGTTTTTATACCGCTGCACTCACTGTCAGAAGAGCTGCAGGCGATGCGTCTCGGTGTGGAATCTTCTGAGGACCTTCTCCTTCCATTCATTCAGGAATTTACGTGTGAGGTCTCTCTCGAAGGCCAGCTGTAGCAGTTGTGCCTTGCGTGCATGGCTGATGGACCGTCGATGGTCAGTGAAGACATTCCTCAATGTTGAGAATGAGTTTTCACACATGGCAGTGGACGCACCAAATGTTAGTCCAAGTCTCATAGCAGTCACTACACTTGGCATGGCTTCCAGCATTTTGTGGTATGTTGAGAGGAGTTCTTGTGTTGTCCATCTCTCGTTTGGCTGCTTTTCTGTCTGTGAGAGAATAAACTGCTTTGCAACCACACACTCTGTTTCACTGATGGTTGACTTTGTTAATGTCATGATGTGCTGGAGCAAGTGGGGATCCAAAAACGTGCCATTTTGGGGATTCAAGGCAGCGAGTGAACGGGCGAGTTGTGTGTTGCACTCACTGAAGTGCTGAGTGATCGCTCCAAGCACAGTGTCAATTGCGCTGTAAAAAAACCCTCTGCAGTTCCGTCTTGTCATTGTCGTTGTTTTGGCCTGTAGTCTTCAAAACTACAAACTGTTCCAAATTCTTATGCATTGTGCGTGTCCGTTTTGGTGGTGCAGGTGTAGAAGTGCGAGCATCGTTGGCCTTGTTCCACAGATCAGTGAACTCATCCTCAGAGCGGAGTTTCTTCACGCACTCTGTAGCACTCGCCACCAGTTCCAACCCCGTTCGCAAGTCCATGTCCTCTGCCTGCAAGAGTCTGTTTGGGCCATTTAACAACATCAGCAGTTTTTGTACAAAGATAGCAATGAACATGAAGGCAGGCCCAGAGACTTCCCGCAAAATCCCAATAGCCTCCATCCTCATCTCTGCACCGTAGGCGCGCTCTGCATCAATCTCCGACCGTAAGGATGTGATATCCTTAAAAGATCCTATGATCACAGACACGGTGGCTAAAGGTCCCGTCCACCTTTGATCAAGAAGTCGTTTTAACCGCTCACCTTTATACTGTGCAGCAACAGTGGGCTTTCTGAAGAATTTGTACAGGCAACAACAAACCTCGAGGAAATCAGTGACAGCTTTCTCTGCTGCCAGTGCGTGGATAACTACCAGATGGAGTTGGTGATTTAAGCAGTGCACATAGGGGATTTCTCTTTCCAATATCTCTTGCAACAACTTTTGCACCCCACCGTGTGATTCCCAGCCATTACCGAAGCCCCGTCGTACACCTGACTTAATATTTTTGACGCGTCAAGTCCTGTTTTTGTCAGCTCTGCAATTATTAGGTCTGTCAATGTTTTTGCATCACCAGCGTCGGCAGTTGCTATTGTGAGTAGACGCTCTGTTGCTTCATTTGATGCCGATACAAAGCGAATGATGATTGATATTGTTGTGGTTGACCAAATTCGCAAACCACCATTCAGGTCCCTTAGGTGAGATATCTCGGTAAGTATATGTGTAGTTAGGCCCAAACCCGTTGTCTAGAGGGAATAAATGTCATTCATGCGTGCTGCGACTCTTCAGGATAGCCGTTTTTCTTTTACTATCTTTATTTTGGACCAACCGCCATTATTACCACCACCAACCACGTCTCAACAGTCATCACAACATCAACCACCCACCACAACGCCGCTTCACCACAACAGCCACGACCTTTACCGTCACACCTCGCAACCGTCGCATCGCCACCGTTCTTGCGCCGCTTGTGGGTACCGGTATTGGACTCGTGCAGGGCGCGCACCGAACAGCGTGTACAAAACCACGGACTTTCCGCAGAAAAACGGATCAAAAACGACTCACGCCCACTTTTGTTCCGTCCAGTCGGTGAGCGAGGGGCGATTTGGCCCCGCCTCCAGGGCGTTGGAGGGCGGTCGCTATATGCAAATTCATGGATCAAAAAGCATTCACGCCCACTTTTTCTCGGGCCAATGGGGAGCGAGGTGAAAGGTCGAAGGCAGGGGGTCAAAGGCGAAGCCACGGGGCTTATATAAGCGACCGCGTTCGTCAGTCGGGTGGTGTGCGTTGGAAGGAGTGCAGTTGGGAGTTCGCGGAGTCGGAGTGAAGAGGACGGAGCTGTGGAGAGGCGGCGGCGGCGAAGGCAGACGAGTGGGTGCTCGCGTCGGTGCTGGGAGCTGCACACCAGAGAGGCCAGCAACGCGACCGAGGTGGAGGAGGAGACGCTCGCCGCGGGATCTGAGACAGGGTTATATCCTCCTTTCCCTGAGCATCAGCAACCCCCTCCTGTTTCCCCCCGCGCTGAGATAGTGCGATGAAAGGGGGCCCCCTTCCCACCCCCTACCAGACACTGTCCGCGAGGCCCGCGGAGTTGAGGCACCACCGCCGCTCCGCGTCTCATCATCAGACGGGTAGGCCCGACACGGTCTCGGCCCCAGGCCCGCCTACCCCCTCATCCTGGAGGGTGGTTCTCTTTTCTTTTGCTTTGGGAATGTGTGTTGTCGGCGCCGTCTGTGAAGTAAAATTGTATAAGTGTTGCCGTGTGCTCGCGTAGTCGGTATTAGATCTGCATTGTCGCATTTGCTTTTTGTCTTCTTCTTTTCTATGTGCTTTTGGTGGAATTGTATATGTGTGCTTTCCGTTCATCGCGAATAAATGTGCTTTATGTTGAACTGTTTTCCCGCTTCGCTTCGTCATTTCTTTCATTGAATCCTCATCTTGCTTCACGTAAAGGGTTGGTAGTGGGCTGAATACGCCCGATAATTAATCGAACCGTCGAGGCCGACGATAACACCGCTCGGTTATCCCGATAGTACGGAACGGGTCGCTTAAGTGGCCCGTGTCCGAAGTCGACCTGCGGCGAGGTGCGATCGCCCGGTCTACCCTCCGTGTGGGTACTTAGGTAGGTCGAATTTGGCGAGCAACCCTATCCCACGCGGGGGCCGATTGGCTCGATCGCGGTGAGACCGAAAGGTCCACCCGTGACTGGTTTCCGGCGTTAGTCCGAGAGGGTCACGACTGGATTGTCCGTCCGGTGGGCGACGTGCCGCGATTCGAGTTACGTGGCCGTCAGCACGCCGGCGGGCGCGAATCCGTAACACTGGTGTCAGGAGTGGGATACAAACTCATCGCCCTCCTCGCAGCACTGGTAACGGAGAACGGGAAAACGGGCTGTCCTGTCTCCAATTAAATTCACGGGAATCGGTCCAGGGGTGAGAGGAGCGACCCCCGATTCCCTCCAAATTCCGAGCGAGCTAAATTAACCCTTTAAGAGAGGCAAGATGGCATCTCAAGGCGAGCGGGTGCCGGGTGGATTAGGTATGTGTAATAGTAATGTAGAATCCATGGCTCAGGACGAGATCACCGTGCAAGAGAAACCCGTACCAGAAGGTTGGGAAAGGCATCGATGCCGTTCATCTGGTCGGTTTTTTTATTATAACTCCACCACTAAATGTAGTCAGTGGGAGTGGCCAGGGCAGGTGACAATGCAGCACGTTATGGAACTCGCGCAGAGCATAATTGACGGAATGAAAGAAAGGAACAACGAAATGAAGAGAAATACGCAACAAATGGAAAATAAAAAAATGGATGGAAACGCACTCGAAGCGAAAAACCAATTAAAAGAAAGCCAGGAGGAGACAGAGGAGGGATTGAAGGTCGAAACGGTGGAGTGTGAGAAAAGACTTCAAGACATGACGAAGAGAGTTGATAAGCTGGGACTGGAGGTAAAAACGGAGACAGAGGAACTGGGAAGACGGGTAGAAAACCACAAGCGCAAGCCGGAAGAACAGTTCGAAGCCAAAGCAAGGTCGGAGGGTGCGGAGATGAGAAAAGAATTGGAAAAGAAAGTTTCTGAGTTACAGAAACACCAAAACAAAGAGAGGGAACTACAAAACGAACTGAGAGTGTTAAAAGAGGAAAGGAAGAGAACGGAAAATGAAACTTTAAGAAACCACACTGTACAGATCGAACAGCTGGAAGCGAAGGCCAGACTAAAGAATGAGGAACAAGAAAGAGTAATGAGGGAAGAACGAATGAGACAGGAGAAAGAAATCAGTCAGTTGAAAGAAATGACGAGATTGCAGAAGGAGGAACAAGAGAGACAGTGGAATAGAAAACTGAAAGAGTATGAATTTGAAACTGAACGACAAAAGGAAAAAAATAGGTTTGAATACGAGGAGAAAGTAAAGGAGCAAGGAATGAAGCAGGAAGGAGAAATCAGGAGATTGAAGGACACAACAAGATTGGAGAGGGAAGAACGAGAGGAACAATGGAATAGAAAACAAAAAGAACATGAATCTGAGGTTGACCAATTGAAAGAAAGGCTGGAGTACGAGGAGATAGACAAAGAACAGCAAATGAAACACAAAAGGGAGATTAACCAAATGAAGAAAACCATGAAACTGGATAAGGAAAGACAGGAGAGGAAACTCGGAAGAGTAATGAGACAGCAGCGAATGAAACACAAAATGGAGATGAACCAAATGAAGAAAACCATGAAACTGGATAAGGAAAGACAGGAGAGGAAACTCGGAAGAGTAATGAGACAGCAGCGAATGAAACACAAAATGGAGATGAACCAAATCAAGAAAACCATGAAACTGGAGAAGGAAGGACAGGAGAGGAAACAAGGAAGATTAATGAGACAGCAGCAAATGAAACACAAAAGGGAGATTAACCAAATGAAGCAAACAACGAAACTGGAGAAGGAAGGACAGGAGAGGAAACAAGGAAGAGTAATGAGACAACAGCAAATGAAACACAAAAAGGAGATTAACCAAATGAAGAAAACCATGAAACTGGATAAGGAAAGACAGGAGAGGAAACGAGGAAGAGTAATGAGACAGCAGCGAATGAAACACAAAATGGAGATGAACCAAATCAAGAAAACCATGAAACTGGAGAAGGAAGGACAGGAGAGGGAACGAGGAAGAGTAATGAGACAGCAGCAAATGAAACACAAAAAGGAGATTAACCAAATTAAGCAAACAACGAAACTGGAGAAGGAAGGACAGGAGAGGAAACAAGGAAGATTAATGAGACAGCAGCAAATGAAACACAAAAGGGAGATTAACCAAATGAAGCAAACAACGAAACTGGAGAAGGAAGGACAGGAGAGGAAACAAGGAAGAGTAATGAGACAGCAGCGAATGAAACACAAAAAGGAGATTAACCAAATGAAGCAAACCATGAAACTGGAGAAGGAAGGACAGGAGAGGAAACGAGGAAGAGTAATGAGAGAACAGCGAATGAAACACAGGAAGGAAATGAGCCAATTGAAAGAAACTATGAGATTGGAAAACAAAGAGCAGGAGGAACAGTGGGAGAGAAAACAACAACTATATGAGTGTGAAATTGAACAACTAAAACGGAGAGCGAGATTGGAGTCAACGGAGATTGAGGAGCTACGGAGGGAGAACGAACAGCTAATGGGGCTCAGAGAGAAAGAACGACTCAGATGGGAAGGAAAAAGGAACCAGGAAGAGACACAAAAAAGGAACCAGGAGAGAAAATGTATAGAGACACGGGAGACAGAAAAAATAGAGGGAAGACTGGACGATGAAGACGGGGTGAGTGACGCACACACACACACGGAGGTAGTGGAGGATAATGGGGGTGAGCTGGTGGACTGGGTGGAGACCCGGTGCGAGCAGCTGGATGGCCTCCTCCAGGAACGAGGGGAGGGAGTATGCCCCCTTGAGGCGAGTCACGACCAGGTGAGTTCGGTCGTGTTTTGCGAGGTTGAGGGGACGAGTGCTGTGGACGGGTGCACGGAGAGCTTGGGGGGTATAGAGGACCCGGAGACTCTTGTGGGGACACGAATCCCCAGTGTGGTTGTCCCTGTGTGTGTGGTGCAGGGTGTGAGTGCGTCCCCGTGTGTGGAAGCGACCCCGTGTGTGAGTGGTGTGGTGGCGATGGTGCCAGAGTACGTGCTTCCCAGCACGCCGTGTGTGGATGAGGCACCGTGTGTGGAAGAGGCCGTGTGTGTGAATGAAACGGCCAGTGTGGATGAGGCACCGCGGTTGAGTGCCCCCGCGTGTGTGAGTGAAGGACGGTGTGTG
Organism: Eptatretus burgeri; assembly: GCF_056783735.1. Classification (NCBI taxonomy): domain Eukaryota; kingdom Metazoa; phylum Chordata; class Myxini; order Myxiniformes; family Myxinidae; genus Eptatretus; species Eptatretus burgeri. The sequence goes on from NC_140963.1 coordinate 51,224,523, forward strand.
GATGAGGCACCGCGAGTGCGTGGAGCCACGTGTGCGAAAGGGGTAATGGCATGCGTGGGTGAACGGCCGAGTGCAAGGGAGACCGTGTGTGTGAGAGAGCGGTATGTAAGGGAGATGTCGGTTGGCATGCGGGAGCACGCAGCCGCGTCTCCCGGGGTGAATGTGATGGAATGGACTGTGAGCGTCGTAACACGCAGGTGTGCGTGGGTCGAATGGCGACGACGACGACAGAGGAAAGAAAGCCGAGTAGCGGCTGCAGCTGTTTCGGGGACCGTGCCGGGTTCACCCAGCAGTGAGCACGCGGTCCGTGCTGTGCAACGCACGAGAGCACCACGTGCTCGCTTGCGAGAGTGAAGTCCCGGTCCGGAAACGCACGCGGTGGATTTGCCGATCCCGCGGACGGACAAAGTTTAGGCAGGATTATGGATTTGGACCGGACGGGTTCTCCACGCGATCGTGTGTGTTAAGCTCCAACGGGCAAAGCACATGTGTTCGCGTGGGGAACCCCTCGAGACGTGGGGCTTGTGTTTTTTTATGCGCACGGTGACGCCATGGCTGCACGTGGGGTTGGAATCCGGCAGGAGGGGTATCCCTGCCGGATGGTGCCGTCCAAGGAGGGACGAGGAACACGTGCAGCTGCATGACGTCACGGGCAGGTGCAAAGTGCGCGAGTTGCCGCGCTGGTGCTGCGCAGGTAAAGAAAAAAAAAAGAAAAGCAAGCCTCACTTTCGGGTGCACAGGATTCCTGGGCAAGGGGTGGAAGACCCCCTTACCTGGGCACAGGATGGAAACTAGTTAGGGGGAAGGGTTAGCTTAGTTAGACCGACTTCATGGGGCAGGGGTAAGTCCTCATGGAGTCCGTGGAATGGATTAGTTGGAGGGATTGTAGCCAGATTTAGGTTGGGAAATAAAATGATTTATTTAGAAGACAGTGACAGACTTGTGGATGTGTAGAGTTGACGTAGCTTAGCGACGTAGGTTAAAAGGAACGTGCTGTAGTTTAAGGGACAACGTGGGAGCACGAGTTAGTTAGGGGAAGTAGTTAGAAGGATGGCAGAGTTCAGCGGTGTGTGTGTGTGTTGAAGAGTTGGAGAGTTGTGAGGTGAGTACATGGTGAGTGAGTGAGGCCAGCGGGTCTGTGTGTATGGAGTGAATGGGGAATGCATGGTGCGATGAGTGATTGGGGGGAGGAGTGACTCCCGCCCAAGGGACCCCGGGGTCAGAGTAAAGTGAGTTAGCTGGGTTAGTCAAATTGAAAAATGGAGGTCGTTTTGCTGTTGGTGGGAATGTAGGCTCGAAACCCATTTGGAGGGGTGCAGGAGCCCTGTTGACGGGCTTGGGAGCGTGGCTGCGAAAGGTGAGTATCGCTGAGTGGGTACCCCGGGCACCAGGCAAGTCGGCCGCGGTAGGCCATGGGCCCATGGGGGGCCGGGATAGAGTAGTGGGCACGGGTGCTCCTGCTTGGTGCGGGGGGCCGGGGCGCCATTAGCCGCGTGGGCAGTGTTGTGGGCATGGGTGACCCTCGGAAAGGGGCCTGGGAAGCCAGCCTGCCACGTGTGCGTTTCAGGGGAGGTGCCATGGGGGGGCACTCCCCGGTGTTAGGGAGCTGGTAGGCTCGGAGGCAGTGTAGTGCCCGGGGGTGCCATAGCGGGAGATTCGGCAGAGGGTCGTGCCTGCCAAAGGGAGCCACGTGTCCCAGCCATGAGACCGTGTGAGGGCACGGAGAGAAAATTGGGGGGCGAGGCCCGAAATTGTGAGGACACCAACACAGGCGACGGGAATCTGGGTTGTTAGAACCAATAGTTTAAGCGCGAGGCGCTTGTTGAAAGCCCCGGGGTAGTTTAACAGTTAATGGTTAGGGTAGATTAGGAGATGTACCCCTCCGCACCATCCATCCCCTCGCTGTCGTTGTGGGCCGCTGGACCCACTTTGGTTATAGATCGCCGAACTCTGGGGAGGCCATTCTGAGGCTTGAGTTGGGCCTCGACACAGGACGCTAGCTCTCCCTTGTTCCCCTCCGGGAAGGGAACGTAGGGGTTGGGAATAGGCTAGGTGACAGGATAGGTTAGCCGAACAAAGACGATAAAGGGGGTTAGGGGACGATTTATAGAGGGGAAGTAAACATAAAAATAAAAAAAAAATAAGTTGGGGCTAAATTGGGGTTTGACAAATTAAGGGAGTGGGTATGTACAGTGACAGGCAAAGGCGATAGGTGGGAGGGAGACAGGTAGGTAGGTCCGAGCCCGCCTTCCAAGTGGCCAGCACCACCGCACTCCCTCCACCAACCTCCACGGAACGGCAAAGGCTGGCCAACTTCATCTGCAGCTGTTGTGTTGCTGCAAGGCCTGTGCCGGCCGGATCATCTGCAGCTGTGGTACTTCAAGGCCTGTGCCGGCCAGTTCATCTGCCGGCTGTGTTTGCCTGCAGCGGCCTTCTTCTGCGGGCTGTGTTTGCCTGCTGCCTTTGCCATGCCATGCCCACTGCCCACGTTCACCAGCCCCGTTCAATTTTTGCTTTGCCCCCCCCCCCCTGTTCATTTCCATGTGCGCCAGGATCCGCAAGGCAACAGTTTGCAAGCTGCGAGAACTGCCCTGTTGGCAGCTACAACACGGGCCTGCAGTGGCGGCCCGTGCACCGTGTTTGTGTCCATTCATCCATCCATTCGTTGTGTTCATTGCGTGTGCCACTTGAGCTGGCACGGAGACTACGTTTGTGCAGCCCATGCACCGTTGTGGTTCACTGCGTTCAGTTCAAAAGGGAAGGCCTTGGACTGCGTGTGAGCAGCCAGCCACGTTCCCTGTCACCTGCATTGTTTTGAGCCAGAGACTGCATGTGAGCAGCCTGGCTCCCTGCTAACTGCTTTTCTTTTGCAGAGTTCATTGATCCTGGGCCATGGTTTAGTGTAAAATTTGTAAGTTAAGGTTAAGATGTACTGTAAATATGAGTGCGCCCCCGGCATGTCTGTCTTAGCGCCGGCAATTTTATTTAAGTCGTCCGTGTGAGTGAGTTTGTTAAGGTAGTTACGCAGCCCTCAGGTTATTTATTTTGGGGACACAAATACCATGAATGTCGCACTCAGGGATCCGTAGGTAAAATGTACTAGGGGAAAACTACACATGATGGCACACGAAAATTTGACGACTCGGGACGAGTCTGTAAAAAGGGGAGGGGGTAGTGTTGTGGTTGACCAAATTCGCAAACCACCATTCAGGTCCCTTAGGTGAGATATCTCGGTAAGTATATGTGTAGTTAGGCCCAAACCCGTTGTCTAGAGGGAATAAATGTCATTCATGTGTGCTGCGACTCTTCAGGATAGCCGTTTTTCTTTTACTATCTTTATTTTGGACCAACCGCCATTATTACCACCACCAACCACGTCTCAACAGTCATCACAACATCAACCACCCACCACAACGCCGCTTCACCACAACAGCCACGACCTTTACCGTCACACCTCGCAACCGTCGCATCGCCACCGTTCTTGCGCCGCTTGTGGGTACCAGTATTGGACTCGTGCAGGGCGCGCACCGAACAGCGTGTACAAAACCACGGACTTTCCGCAGAAAAACGGATCAAAAACGACTCACGCTCACTTTTGTTCCGTCCAATCGGTGAGCGAGGGGCGATTTGGCCCCGCCTCCAGGGCGTTGGAGGGCGGTCGCTATATGCAAATTCATGGATCAAAAAGCATTCACGCCCACTTTTTCTCGGGCCAATGGGGAGCGAGGTGAAAGGTCGAAGGCAGGGGGTCAAAGGCGAAGCCACGGGGCTTATATAAGCGACCGCGTTCGTCAGTCGGGTGGTGTGCGTTGGAAGGAGTGCAGTTGGGAGTTCGCGGAGTCGGAGTGAAGAGGACTGAGCTGTGGAGAGGCGGCGGCGGCGAAGGCAGACGAGGGGGTGCTCGTGTCGGTGCCGGGAGCTGCACACCAGAGAGGCCAGCAACGCGACCGAGGTGGAGGAGGAGACGCTCGCCGCGGGACCCGAGACAGGGTTATATCCTCCTTTCCCCGAGCATCAGCAACCCCCTCCTGTTTTCCCCCGCGCTGAGATAGTGCGACGAAAGGGGGCCCCCTTCCCACCCCCTACCAGACACTGTCCGCGAGGCCCGCGGAGTTGAGGCACCACCGCCGCTCCGCGTCTCATCATCAGACGGGTAGGCCCAACACGGTCTCGGCCCCAGGCCCGCCTACCCCCTCATCCTGGAGGGTGGTTCTCTTTTCTTTTGCTTTGGGAATGTGTGTTGTCGGCGCCGTCTGTGAAGTAAAATTGTATAAGTGTTGCCGTGTGCTCGCGTAGTCGGTATTAGATCTGCATTGTCGCATTTGCTTTTTGTCTTCTTCTTTTCTATGTGCTTTTGGTGGAATTGTATATGTGTGCTTTCCGTTCATCGCGAATAAATGTACTTTATGTTGAACTGTTTTCCCGCTTCGCTTCGTCATTTCTTTCATTGAATCCTCATCTTGCTTCACGTAAAGGGTTGGTAGTGGGCTGAATACGCCCGATAATTAATCGAACTGTCGAGGCCGACGATAACACCGCTCGGTTATCCCGATAGTACGGAACGGGTCGACCTGCGGCGAGGTGCGATCGCCCAGTCTACCCTCCGTGTGGGTACTTAGGTAGGTCGAATTTGGCGAGCAACCCTATCCCACGCGGGGGCCGATTGGCTCGATCGCGGTGAGACCGAAAGGTCCACCCGTGACTGGTTCCCGGCGTTAGTCCGAGAGGGTCACGACTGGATTGTCCGTCCGGTGGGCGACGTGCCGCGATTCGAGTTACGTGGCCGTCAGCACGCCGGCGGGCGCGAATCCGTAACAATATGTTCTCACATTCAGTGGGGTCCCTCGTCCCATCCACCTTGATGGTAAACCACGATGTGCCTACTTCTTCCACAATGGCATCCGTCACAACATTACTCAATGTGCAGATCAGTTCATTCTGCATTTCCGGACTAGTATAGCTTGCGTTTCGTGGGATATGCTTTATTATTTCGGCTAGCTTGGTGTGTTTTTTGAGTGTGTAGTTTAAAAGCGAGAGGAAGAGCCCACTGTGCCCGTCTGACATATCTTCAAAATTATCAAGGCTCCCTCTAAAAGGTATCTGATTTTCGGCGAGAAATCCCACAACATCTATAAGAGCAGACACATAGTACCGGTTTCTATTTTGCTGGTCAGCATTGAGGAGTGTGGGAATGTCCTTCCCACAATCGATGCGCCTCTCATTCTCCTTCCACCTCAAAACACAAGTTAAATGTTCCTTTGAAGTTGCGTGATTGTGAAACCCCCTGCCTTTCTCAACGGCATGTTTCCAATTCCGGTAGCCTCGCACTGTGAAAGTAGAGTCCACTGGGCCACGTGCAGTGTTAAACTTCCTACACGGATAGCAGAATGCTGCATCTGTCTGCACACTGTATCCCAGCCATTCATTAGTCTGGTACTACCAGGACACAAACAAGTGACTCTTGTTCTGCAACATATGGCCAGGGTACCGCTGTAGAACCACTTGATTCGGTCTCTCACTTCCAAGATCATCGGGAAGCGGCTTGACAGTCACACCCGACCCCGAGGCCGCCGCCGAGCGTGGCAACTCGGCTGCCTGCGCTGGGGCTACAGCTGCAGGGCCAACGTTGCTGGCTTGGCCAGGTTGGCCAGCTTCTGTCGGTATTTCATCGACATGATCGTCTCCTCCTCCTCCTCCTCCAACTCCTCCCACAACATGTCTTTCATCATCTTCTTCATTTTCGTCGCTTGCATTTTTTCCTTTTCTGAGCCATTTTCGTATATCCATCATCCACGTCTTTTTCTCCTGCTGCGAGCTCGTGCTCTGTGATTCGTCCCTCGTGACTCGCGTCACTAATCTCGCAACTCGCGACATTTGACGGTTTTATTTATTAAATGATCCATCCATCAAAAACAGGTTTTATCTGCATAATTTCAAATGTAAGCACGATTGCAAACACACATATTTTAAATTTTTATTATAAAATTACTTTCGTAAGATGGAGGGTTGTGAAGGTCACGCGGTGCACGTGCACTTCATCTTTAATAATGTAAATTTATGTCTTTTCCTTAATCATATTATCATATTATGACGATATTACGTTTATACCTAACTTTCAACCAATCAGGTAACCTGCTCAATAGGGTCTCCATATCGAATACGCTGATTGGCTATTCCTAAAAACTAAATGATCCATGACACATATATATATATAAATATATATATATATATATATATATATATATATATATATATATATATATATATATATATATATATATATATATATATATATATATATGTATATATATATATATATATATATATATATATATATATATATATATATATATATATATATATAACCACCCACAACATCGACATGAGGTCTTGGCTGCTGACATTGTTGCTTGCGTTATTATCTTTTATCTTGTGGTCTTGGACTGTATTGTCTTGCCAATTGCATTTGTAGATGCGCTGGGAAGCGCACACTTATCTCTTGACTGTTATTCAAAGAAGGATATTATTAAAGAACAGTTTATCCAAGAAGGCCTGATTATTCACCATGTTGAACATCTGGAATAAGGGTTTTAGTTCACACAGGTGAACTCTTAAACAGCAAGGAGTTCACAGTGGGCGCTCGTCCTTAAACACTAAGTTGTTCACAAAGTACAACAGGGCATAAATGGGTGGCGTACAAGTGGGGGGGGCACCAGATGCGCCATGGGGGGCATTGCACCCAAATGCCCCCCCCCTAGCGACGGGCCTGGGCAGAGCACATGTGTTCGAGTGGGGAACCCCTCGAGACGTGGGGCTTGTGTTTTTTTTTTTGATGCACCTGGTGACGTCATGGCTGCGTGTGTGGTTGGAATCCGGCAGGAGGGTGAATCCCTGCCGGATGGTACCGTCCAAGAGGGACGAGGTACATACAGCTGCCATGACGTCACGCCAAAGGTGCGCGGCTGTGAATTGCCGCGCTGGTGCGCAGGTTGCGAGTTGCCGCGCTGGTGCTGCGCAATAAAGAAAAAAAATTGAAAAGCAAGCCTCGATTTCGGGTGAACAGGATTCCCGGGCAAGGGGTGGAAGACCCCCTGGCCTGGGCACAGGATGGAAACTAGCTAGGGGGAAGGGTTAGTTTAGTTAGACCGGCTTCATGGGGCAGGGGTAAGTCCTCATGGGGCCCGTGGAATGGATGAGGTAGAGGGATTAAGTGCAGATTTAGGAGGGGAAATGATTTTTGGGACATTTGAGGACAGTGACAGACTTTGAATGTGTGGAGGGGACGTAGCTGAGCTACGTAGTGTTAAATGGAACGTGCTATCGTATAAGGGATGACGTGGGTGCGCGAGGGAGCAAGGGGATGTGGTGAGCAGGATGGCAGAGTTCAGCGGTGTGTGTGTTGAAGAGTTGTGAGGTGAGTACATGTGCTTGGTGAGTGAGTGAGGCCAGCGGGTCTGTGTGAGTGGAGCGAATGTGGAATGCATGGTGCGATGAGTGATTGGGGGGAGGAGTCAGTGGACTCAGTGGATCCACCTAAGGGACCCCGGGGTCAGTGGAAAGTGAGTTCGCTGGGTTCGTTAAATTGACAAAATGGAAGTCGTTCTGTTGTTGGTGGGAAAGTAGGCTCGAAACCCGTTTGGAGGGGTGCAGGAGCCCTGTTGACGGGCTGGGAGCGTGGCTGCGAAAGGTGAGTATCGCTGAGTGGGTACCCCGGGCACCAGGCTAGTTGGCCATGGTAGGCCAAGGGCCCATGGGGGGCCGGGATAGCGTAGTAGGCACAGGTGCGCCCGCATGGTGCGGGGACCCGGGGCGCCATTAGCCACGTGGGCAGTGTTGTGGGCATGGGTGTCCCTCGGAAAGGGGCCCGGGAAGCCAGCCTGCCACGTGAGCATTTCAGGGGAGGTGCCATGGGGGGAACTCCCCGGTGTTTATGGAGCTGGGAGGCTCGAAGGCAGTGTAGTGCCCGGGGGTGCCAGAGCTGGAGATTCGGCAGAGGGTCGTGCCTGCCAAGAGAGCCACGTGTCCCAGCCATGAGACCGTGTGAGGGCACGGAAAGAAATTTGGGGGGCGAGGCCAGAAATTGTGAGGACACCAATACAGGCGACGGGAATCTAGGTTGACAGAACCAGTAGATTAAGCGTGAGGCGCTTGTTGAAAGCCCCGGGGTAGTTTAAGAGTTAATGGATAGGGTAGATTAGGAAGTGTACCCCTCCGCACCATCCATCCCTTCGCTCTCATTGTGGGCCGCTGGACCCACTTTGGGTAAAAGATCGCTGAAGTCTGGGGAGGCCATCCTGAGGCTTCATTGGGCCTCGACACAGGATGCGAGCTCTCCCTTATTCCCCTCCAGGAAGGGAATGTAGGGGTTGGGAGTAGGCGAGGACAGCATAGGTTAGCCGAACAAGGACGATAAAGGGGGTTCGGGGACGATTTATAGTGGGGAAGTAAAAAATAAAAACAACAAAAAAATATGTTGGGGCTAAATTGTGTTTTTTTTTTTTTACAAATTAAGGGAGTGGGTATTGACAGTGACAGGCAAAGGCGATGGGTGGGAGGGAGACAGGTAGGTAGGTCTGAGCCTGCCTTCTGAATGGCCAGCACCACCGCACTCCCTCCATCAAACTGCACTGCAAGGCAAAGGCCGGCCAACTTCATCGGCAGCTGTTGTTTTGCTGCGAGGCCTGTACCGGCCGGATCGTCTGCCGGCTGTGTTTGCCTGCAACGGCCTTGTTCTGCAGGCTGTGGTTGCCTGCTGCCTTTGCCATGCCATGCCCACTGCCCTCATCTACTTTTTGCCCACGTTCAATTTTGCTTTGCCCCCCCCCTTGTTCATTGCCATGTGCGCCAGGATCGTCGCAACAGTTTGCAAGCTGCAGGGACTGCCCTGTAGGCAGCCGCATCACGGGACCGCATTGGCGGCCCGTGCAACGTTGTTTGCTGCGTCAGATCGTCGCGCGTACTGCAGGGACTGCCCTGTAGGCAGCCGCACAAGTTGACTGCATTTGCGCAGCCCATGCGCCATTGTTCGCTGTGCCCATTTAAAAGGGGGAGGCCAAGGACTGCGTGTGAGCAGCCGGCCACGTTCCCTGCCACCTGCATTGCTTGAGCCAGAGACTGCATGCGAGCAGCCTGGCTCCCTGCTTACTGCTTTCTTTTTGCAGAGTCCATTGATTCTGGGCCATGGTTTCGTGTAAAATTTGTAAGTTAAGGTTAAGTTGTACTGTAAATATGAGTGCGCCCCCCGGCATGTATGTCTTAGTGCCAGCAATTTTATTTAAGTCGTCCGTGTGAGTGGGTTTGTTTAGTTAGTTACTCAGCCCTCAGGTTATTTATTTTGGGGACACGAATACCATGAATGTCGCACTCAGGGATCAATAGGTAAAACGTACAAGGGGAGAACTACACATGATGGCACACGAAAATTTGACGACTTGGGACGAGTCTGTAAAAAGGGGAGGGGGAAGTGTTACGGCTGTGGAAATTCACAAACCACCATTCAGGGCCCATAGGTGAGATATCTCTAAGTACATGTGGAGTTAGCCCAAACCTGTTGTATCGAGGGAATTTATGTGATTCATTCGGGCTGCGATCCTTTGAGTTAGGCGTTTTTCTGTTCTATCTTTATTTTGAACCAACCACGTCTCCACCGCCATCACACAATCACCGCAACCACCACGCAAGCCATCGTCACCCACTACAACCACGCTCTAACCCTCAGACAAAAACAACAACACCAACAGCCACGACCTTTACCTTCACAACTCAATCCCGCAAACATTGCATCACCGCCATTCCCAACGGCACCATAACCATCAACCATCAACCACCACCGAAAACCCTCCACCACCTTCACCTCTCTCCTTCTGCGGCCATTCCCGCACCACCTGTGAACACTGAACGTCGGGCTGTCTCGGGCCCGTTCGGCGATTGGTGCTGAACGTACCGAGCCGCAAGTGCAAAAAGCGACCTTTCCGAGGGAAAATTCGGATCAAGAACGCTACACGCCCACTTTTCCTCCGTCCAATTAGCAAGCGCGGGGTGGCTTGGCCCCGCCTCCAGGCGCGTGTGTGTGAAATCGATATATGCAAATTCTCGGATCAGGGGAGGTTCACACCCCCGTTTCCTCCGACCAATGGGTGAGCATGGCTCCGCCCCCGAGGTCATCCTGATCCGAATATTTGCATATTAGCTGCTCCTGCCAGCCTATAAAACGGCGAGCGCAAGGCGAATTGTGGCAGAGTGAGTCAGTTTTGGTTGGAGAGTGGAAGAGGGCAGAATGAGTCAGTTTTGGTTGGAGAGTGGAAGAGAGCCAGGGGAAGAGAGTGTCATCAAGAGTGTTGGGTTCTGGAGTTGGCTGAGAAGAGTTGCGGGAAGAGGCAAAGGAGCTCGTGTCCGAGGCGAGGTCGGCGACGAGGTCGTGGTGTGGGATCGCTCGTCGCAGGTCCCAAGCCAGCCAGCCATCTCACTCCCACAGGGCATCAACAATTCCCCCTTTCCCCCGCGCTGAGATAGTGCAAAAAGGGGGCCCCGTTCCCACCCCACTCCAAACATCGTGCCAACGAAACCCGCCAAGGAGCACGGAGTCGGGGCACCGCCACGCGGCCACATCTGCGGCTCGCCCGACAACGCGTCATGAGGACGCGGGTAGGAACCCCCTGGTCTCGCGGACCTAGCCGCTCCTCCAGGTCATGCGCACAATTGGCCTTCAGGCCTGTCTGCCCCCTTGTCTATGAGGGTGGCTTCTTTCCTTTGCTTTTGTGTAAATGTGTGTTGGCGCCGTCTGTAAAGTAGAACTGTATAAGTGTTGCCATGTGTGCGCATAGTCGGTAGTAACTCTGCGTCGTTGTTGCTTTTGTTTTGGTTGCTATATGTGCATTTTGACTGTATGGCTGTATATATGTGCTTTCCGTGTGCCGGGAAATAAATGTGCATTGTGTGAACTGTTTTCCCGTTTTGCTTCGTCTTTTCTTTGTTGACCCTCCATCCTGCTTCACGTAAAGGGTTCATAGTGGGTGCAAAATGCCCGGTAAATAATCTGAACCCTCGAGGTTGACGATAACACCGCTCGGTTATCCCGATAGTACGGAACGGGCCACCCAAGCGGCTTGTGTCCGGAGTCGACCTGCGGCGAGGTACGATCACCCGGTTTACCATCCGCGTGGGTACTGAGGTAGGTCGAGTTTGGCGAACAACCCTATCCTACGCGGCTGGCCGATTGGCACGATTGTGGTGAGGTCGAAAGGCCCACCCGTGACTGGCTCCGAGCGATAGTTCCCGGAGGGTCACGACTGAATTGTCCGTCCGGTGGGTGACGCGGTCGCGATTCGAGTGACGTGGCCCTCCGCATGCCGGCGGGCGCGAATTCGCAACAATATATATATATATATATATATATATATATATATATATATATATATATATATATATATATACATATACATATATACATATATATATACATATATATATATATATATATATATACACATATATATATACATCTTCCTCTTCTTCTTCTTTCAGCGAGCTCCCGTAAGGGGTCGCCACAGCGGATCAACCGTCTCCTTTTCGCTCGATCCTCCACATCTTCCATTGACACTCCAACCACCCGCATGTCCGCCCTCACCGCATCCATGAACCTCTTCTTTGGCCTTCCTCTTCTCCTCCTGCCTGGCGGCTCCATCTTCAACATCCTTCTCCCGATATACTCCGCTTCCCTCCTGTGCACATGTCCAAACGACCTTAATCTCGCCTCTCTCACTTTGTCTCCAAACCGTCCTACCTGCGCTGTCCCTCGAATATACTCATTCCTTATCCTGTCCATCCTCGTCACTCCCAACGAGAATCACAGCATCTTAAACTCTGCCACCTCCAGCTCTGCTTCCTGTCTTTTTGTTAGCACCACCGCCTCCAAACCATACAACATAGCTGGTCTCATTACCATCTAATATACTTTCCCCTTCACTCTTGCAGATACCCTTCTGTCACAAATCACTCCTGCAACTCTTCTCCACCCACTCCATCCTGCCAGCACTCTCTTTTTCACTTCTCTACCACACTCTCCGTTACTTTGGACAGTTTATCCCAAGTATTTAAACCCATCCACCTTCCCCACCTCAACTCCAAGCAACCGCACCATACCACCACCCTCCCTCTCATTTACGCACATGTACTCAGTCTTACTCCTACTGACTATCATTCCCCTTCTCTCCAGTGCGTACCTCCACCTCTCGAGGCTCGCCTCAGCCTGCTCCCTACTCTCCCTACAGATCATGATGTCATCCGTGAACATCATAGTCCATGGAGACTCCAGTCTGATCTCGTCCGTCAACCTGTCCATCACCATTGCAAACAGGAAAGGGCTCAGAGTCGATCATTGGTGCAATCCCACTTTTACCTTAAACCGGTCCGTCATTCCAACCGCACACTTCACCGCTGTCACACTGTCCTCATACATATCCTGCACCATTCTCACATACTTGTCTTCCACTCCTGACTTCCTCATACAATGCCACAACTCCTCTCTTGGCACCCTATCATAAGCTTTCTCTAAATCCACAAACACACAATGTAACTCCTTCTGGCCTTCCCTATGCTTCTCCATCAACATTCTCAAAGCAAACATCGCATCAGCAGTGCTCTTTCCTGGCATAAACCCATATTGATGCTCACAGATCGTCATCTCTCCTCTCAACCTTGCTTCCACTACTCTTTCCACACCTTCATGGTGTGGCTTAACAACTTTATCCCTCTGTAATTTCCACAGCTCTGCACATCACCCTTGTTCTTGAAAATCGGAACCAGTACCCTTCATCTCCACTCCTCCGGCATCCTCTCACTTTCCAAGATTTTATGAAACAATTTGGTTAACAACCCCACTGCAATCTCTCCTAAGCACTTCCATGCCTCCACTGGTATACCTTCTGGGCCAACCGCCTTTCCACTTTTCATCTTCTTCATAGCAGTCCTCACTTCATCCTTACTGATCCACCCCACTTTCTGATTCACTATCTCCACCTCTCTCTTTTTTTTTTCTTTTTTTTTCTTCCTTCCTCTTCCTCTTCCTCTTCCTCTTCCTCTCCCTCTCTCTCTCTCTCTCCATTCATCAGCTCCTCAAAGTACATTCCCATTTGCGTCCTTTATCACCCAAACCTGCAGCACATCCTTCCCAGCTCGGTTCTTCTCTCTTGCCAATCGGTATAAATCCTTTTCCCCTTCTTTTGTATCCAACTTCTCATATGCCTTTTTCTTGGCCTTTGCCACCTCTCTTTTTGCCTTTCACCGCCACTCCTTGTACTCCTGCCGACTTTCTTCATCTCTCTGACTATCCCACTTCTTTTTCGCCAACCCCTTCTTCCTTATACTTTCATGTACTTCCTCGTTCCACCACCAAGTCTGCTTATCTTCCTTCCTCTGTCCAGATGTCACACCAAGTACCTTCCAAGCTATCTCCCTCACCACTTCTGCTGTAGTTGCCCAATCATCCCACCCATCTTTCCACCATCCAACACCTTTCTCGCCTCCTCCCTAAATTCCACGCAACATTCTTCCTCCTTCAGCTTCCACCATCTGGTCCTTGGTTCAGCCCTCACTCTCTTCCTCAACCTCACCTCTAAAATCATCCTTCAGACCACCAATCAATGCTGTCGAGCTGCACTCTCCCCTGCCACCACCTTACAGTCGCGAATCTTTCAGGTTGCTTCTCCTGCTTGAGATGTAATCTACCTGTGTGCACTTTCCTCCACTCTTGTATGTCACCCTGTGTTCCACCTTCTTCTTCTTGAAATACTATACGTATTTACCACTGCCATTTCCATTGTTTTTGCAAACTCTACCACCATTTGCCCTTCCACATTTCTCATTGTTGAGACCGCACCTACCCATCACCTCCTCATCCTTTTTATTCTCTTCCCCAACATGCCCATTGAAATTTGCTCCAATCACCACTCTTTCATCCTTGGATACACTCTCCACCACTTCATCTTACTCACTCCAGAAATATTCTTTATACTCCATCTCACACCCCATATGTGGGACATGTGCACTGATGACATTCATCATCACCCCTTCAATTTCCAACTTCACACTCATCACTCGGTCAGACACCCTCCTCACCTCCAATACCCTCTTGACATAATCTTCCTTCAGGATTACCCCGATACCATTTCTCCTCCCATCCACACCATGGTAGAACAGTTTGAAACCACCTCCAATGCTCCTTGCCTTACTCCCCATCCACTTGGTCTCTTGTACACACAGTATGTCCACCTTTCTTCTCTCCATCATATCAGCCAACTCTCGCCCTTTGCCAGTCATCCTCCCAACATTCAGAGTTCCAACTCTAACCTCCACACTTCTCCCCTTCCCCCTCTCCCACTGCCTCCGGACTCGCCTTGCCCGTCTCCTTCTCCTCCTTCACCCAGCAGTAGCACAATTTCAACTGGTACCCTGCTGACCACTGGTTCCGGTGGCGGTCGTTGGTAAGGCCTCGGTCACATTTGCCACGGCGGCCGTGGGTCTCCAAAATCTACGGCCACTTGCAATTATAGGGCGGCCGCAGTATTTCCATGGTCACACCATGTAGCAGTCACATATGTGTTTATTTTTCGGGTAGCCGCACGGCGTATTTAGAAATTGTGGTGACCCAAAACATGGGGGTGCCGTATGGTCTTTGATTTAATGTCGCACGGTGACCTTAGGGCGTCCCTGCAGCGGCCATATAATTTTCAAGGCAGACGCAAGGTCGCCTCAAGGTGCCCGCAAGGCGACCGCAGGGGGGCCTTATGGCGAACGTGTGGCCAGACGGACGGTAACGAGTGGGTTCTTTTTATTTTTTTTACCAGTTCTTTTGTTTCGGCTTGTCGAATTGCTACGGCGAGCGTAGAAATGAAAAAAGTTATAACTCCGCGCTATAATTCCACGGCGACCCTACGGCCTGTAAAATATAGCCAAACGGCGTAGGGTCACCCTGAAGCCACCTCAGTTTCTCTGCGGCCGCCGCACGTTTCTGTCAATTCAGAGGGCGTACGGCTGCCGTATCCTCGCCGTAGAGCAAATGTGACCCAGGCCTAACCCGGGCCTCGACCGATCCAGTTTGGAAATTTGTTTTGTTGTCCGCATAATGATTTGGCATAGGATTTTATTCCGGATGCCCTTCCTGACGCAACCCTCGTCGCCTCTTTGGCCTCGGTCACATTTGCCACGGCGGCCGTGAGGTCTCCAAAATCTGCGGCCACTAGCAATTCTACGGGGGCCGCAGTATTTCCACGGTCACACAATGTAGCAGTCACATATGTTTTTATTTTTCGGGTAGCCGCACGGCGTGTTTATAAATTGTGGAGACCGAAAACGTGGGGGTGCCGTACAGTCTTTGATTTGATGTCGCACGGTGACCTTAGGGCATCCCTGCAGCGGCAATATAATTTTCAAGGCAGACGCAAGGAGACCTCAAAGTGCCCGCAAGGCGACCGCAGGGGGGCCTCAGGCGAACGTGCGGCCAGACGGACGGTAACGAGTGGGTATATATACCAGTCCTTTTTTACTGAAATAAAAATATACCAGTATATAAAACTGAATATACTGAGCCTGGTGTTGGCGCAGTGGTTCGGGCAGTGGCTTGGGACCCAAAAGGTCCTGAGTTAATATATGTATGTATGTATATACATATATATAAATATACATATATATATATATATATATATATATATATATATATACATACATACACACACAAATAAACCAAGTCCACTCGCGGCTCGGCGCGCGTCCCGTACGAGCCCAGGACAGCCTGACGCTCGGTGCTCACTGGTGGTGCGGGAATGGCCGCAGAAGGAGAGAGAGGTGAAGGTGGTGGAGGGTTTATGGTGGTGGTTTATGGCCATGGGGCCGTTTGGAATGGCGGTGATGCGATGTTTGCAGGAGCGAGTTGTGAAGGTAAAGATCGTGGCTGTTGGCGTTGTTGTTGTTGTGAAGCGGTGTTGTGGTTGGTGGTTGTTGTGTGATGGCAGTTGAGACGTGTTTGGTTCAAAATAAAGATAGAACAAAAAAACGGCTATCTCAAAGGGTCACAGCCCGAATGAATCACATTTATTCCCGCCAAACAACGGGTTTGGGTTAACTACACATGTACTTACAGAGATATCTCACCTACGGAACCCGAATGGTGGTTTGCGAATTTCCACAACCGTAACACTATATATATATATATATATATATATATATATATATATATATATATATATATATATATATATATATATATATATATGTATATGTATATGTATATATATATATATATATATATATATATATATATATATATATATATATATATATATATATATATATATATATATATATGTTTGCTTGTGTTGGTGTTGGTGCAGTGGTTAGGGCAGCGGCTTGGGATCCAAAAGGTCCTGAGTTCAAGCCCCATTGGGCCACTGAATTAATACACCAGGGGGTTGATTCAGCCTGTCATTCTTCCGAGATCGGCGAAATGAGTACCAGTGTACTGGGCCGGTGTATACCCCGGTTAAAATAGGTGTACCATATCCCTGTGTCATAAGAGGCGACCAGGGTTGCGTCAGGAAGGGCATCCGGCGTAAAACATGTGCCAAATCACTATGCGGATCATACGGATGATCCGCTGTGGCGACCCTTAATGGGAGCAGCCGAAAGAAGAAGAAGAAGACACAAATAAACCAAGTCAAAAACACCAGGGGGTTGACTCAACCTGCCATCCTTCCGAGGTCGGCGAAATGAGTACCAGTTGTACTGGGCCTGGTGTATGCCCCGGTTAGAATAGGTGTACCATATCCCTGTGTGTCATAAGAGGCGACCAGGGTTGCGTCAGGAAGGGCATCCGGCGTAAAAACCTATGCCAAATCATTATGCGGACAACAAAACGAATTTCCATACCGGATCGGTCGAGGCCTGGGTTACCAACGACCGCCACCGGTACCGGTGGTCAGCAGGGTACCAGTGGAAATTGTGCTACTGCTGGGCGAAGGAGGAGAAGGAGGCTGGGAAGGCGAGTCTGGAGGCAGTGGGAGAGGGGAAAGGGGAGAAGTGTACAGGTGAGAGTTGGAACTCTGAATGTTGGGAGATGACTGGCAAAGGGCGAGAGTTGGCTGATATGATGGAGAGAAGAAAGGTGGACATACTGTGTGTACAAGAGACCAAGTGGATGGGGAGTAAGGCTAGGAGCATTGGAAGTGGTTTCAAACTGTTCTACCATGGTGTGGATTGGAGGAGAAATGGTGTCGGGGTAATCCTGAAGGAAGATTATGTCAAGGGAGTATTGGAGGTGAGGAGAGTGTCTGACCGAGTGACGAGTGTGAAGTTGGAAATTGAAGGGGTGATGATGAATGTCATCAGTGCATATGTCCCACATATGGGGTGTGAGATGGAGTATAAAGAAGATTTCTGGAGTGATTAAGATGAAGTGGTGGAGAGTGTATCCAAGGATGAAAGAGTGGTGGTTGGAGCAGATTTCAATAGGCATGTTGGGGAAGGGAATAAAGAGGATGAGGAAGTGATGGGTAGGTATGGTCTCAACAAGAGAAATGTGGAAGGGCAAATGGTGGTAGAGTTTGCAAAAAGAATGGAAATGGCAGTGGTAAATACGTATTTCAAGAAGAAGGAGGAACACAGGGTGACATACAAGAGTGGAGGAAAGTGCACACAGGTGGATTACATCTTAAGCAGGAGATGCAACCTGAAAGAGATTAGTGAGTGTAAGGTGGTGGCAGGGGAGAGTGTAGCTCGACAGCATCGATTGGTGGTCTGTTGGATGACTTTCGAGGTGAGGTTGAGGAAGAGAGTGAGGGCTGAACCAAGGACCAGATGGTGGAAGCTGAAGGAGGAAGACTGTTCCGTGAAATTTAGGGAGGAGGTGAGACAGGCGTTGGATGGTAGTAAAGATGGGTGGGATGATTGGGCAACTACAGCAGAAGTGGTGAGGGAGATAGCGAGGAAGGTACTTCGTGTGACATCTGGACAGAGGAAGGAAGATAAGGAGACTTGGTGGTGGAAGGAGGAAGTACAGTTAAGTACAAGGAAGAAGGGGTTGGCAAAAAAGAAGTGGGATAGTTAGAGAAATGAAGAAAGTAGGCAGGAGTACAAGGTGTGGCGTCGAAAGGCAAAAAGAGAGGTGGCAAAGGCCAAGGAAAAGGCATATGATGAGCTGTATGAGAAGTTGGATACAAAAGAAGGGGAAAAGGATTTTTCCCGATGAGCAAGACAGAGGGACCGCAACGAGCTGGGAAGGATGTGCTGCAGGTTAGGGTGATAAAGGACGCAAATGGGAATGTGCTGACGAGCGAGGAGAGTGTGTTGAGAAGGAGGATGGAGTACTTTGAGGAGCTGATGAATGAAGAAAATGAGAGAGAGAGAAGGTTGGAAGAGGTGGACATAATGAATCTGGAAGTGGGGTGGATCAGTAAGGATGAAGTGAGGACTGCTATGAAGAGGATGAAAAGTGGAAAGGCTGTTGGCCCAGATGACATACCAGTGGAGGCATGGAAGTGCTGAGGAGAGATGGCAGTGGGGTTGTGAACCAGATTGTTTAATAAAGTCTTGTAAAGTGAGAGGATGCCGGAGGAGTGGAGATTAAGTGAACTGGTTCCGATTTTCAAGAACAAGGGTGATGTGCAGAGCTGTGGAAATTACAGAGGGATAAAGTTGTTAAGCCACACCATGAAGGTGTGGGAAAGAGTAGTGGAAGCTTGATTGAGAGGAGAGGTGATGATTTGTGAGCAGCAATATGGGTTTATGCCAGGAAAGAGCACCACTGATGCGATGTTTGCTTTGAGAATGTTGATGGAGAAGTATAGGGAAGGCCAGAAAGAGTTACTTTGTGTGTTTGTGAATTTAGAGAAAGCTTACGATAGGGTGCCAAGAGAGGAGTTGTGGTATTGTATGAGGAAGTCGGGAGTGGTGGAAAAGCATGTGAGGGTCGTGCAGGATATGTACGAGGACAGTGTGACAGCAGTGAGGTGTGCGGTCGGAATGACGGACCGGTTTAAGGTAAATGTGGGATTGCACCTAGCATCGACTCTGAGCCCTTTCCTGTTTGCAATGGTAATGGACAGGTTGACGGACAATATCAGACTGGAGTCTCCATGGACTATGATGTTCGCGGATGACATCATGATCTGTAGGGAGAGTAGGGAGTAGGCTGAGGTGAGCCTCGAGAGGTGGAGGTACGCACTGGAGAGAAGGGGAATGATAGTCAGTCGGAGTAAGACGGAGTACATGTGCATAAATGAGAGGGAGGGCGGTGGTATGGTCCAGTTGCAAGGAGTTGAGGTGGGGAAGGTGGATGGGTTTAAATACTTAGGATCAACTGTCCAAAGTAACGGAGAGTGTGGGAGAGAAGTGAAAAAGAGAGTGCAGGCAGGATGGAGTGGTTGGAGAAGAGTTGCAGGAGTGATTTGTGACAGAAGGGTAGCTGTAAGAGCGAAGGGGAAAGTATATAAGACGGTAGTGAGACCAGCTATGTTGTCTGGTTTGGAGGCGGTGGCACTAACAATATAGACAGGAAGTGGAGCTGGAGTTGGCAGAGTTAAAGATGCTGAGATTCTCGTTGGGAGTGACGAGGATGGATAGGATAAGAAATGAGTATATCAGAGGGACAGCGCAGGTAGGACGGTTTGGAGACAAAGTGATAGAGGCGAGATTGAGATGGTTTGGACATGTGCACAGGAGGGAAGCGGAGTATATCGGGAGAAGGATGTTGAAGATGGAGCCGCCAGGCAGGAGGAGAAGAGGAAGGCCAAAGAAGAGGTTCATGGATACGGTGAGGGCGGACATGCGGGTGGTTGGAGTGTCAATGGAATATGTGGAGGATAGAGCGAAATGGAGACGGTTGATTGGCTATGGCGACCCCTAACGGGAGCTCGCCGAAAGAAGAAGAAGAAGACATAACTGATTATAGTATAACTATAATATACCGTGGTCCCCCAGAATCCGAACGGCCAAGCTGGCATCCCTCAGACCGGCAAGCAGCAGCTTCTTCGCTCACTGCAGATCTGGATAAAATCACAAACTGGTCCAACACGTGGAACATGTCTTTCAATCCACACAAATCTCACACTCTCACTATGTCTCTTCGAAAGGACCGTTTACAAAACCCCCCCATCCACTTTCTCAACAATCCTCTGGAAGAAGTCTTTTCTTTCAAGCTTCTGGGTCTCACTATCTGCCATGACCTTTCCTGGGAAAGTCACATTTCCAACCTTGCCTCAAAAGCCAGTCGCCGACTGGGAATCCTCCGTCGTGCTAAGTCCTTCCTCGGCCCTCTTGAGCTCCTGACTACTTACAAAGCTTTTGTCCGTAGCCTGATGGAGTACTGCTCTCCCCTCTGGGCTGGTGCTCCTGCCTCCCACCTTTCTCGACTTCACGCTGTCGAAACCAGGGCTTTTAAGATCATTGGCATCTCCCGCAATGAAGCTGAGTCTTTGGGCCTCTCACTCAATCACCGCAGGTTGGTCGGTGGTCTTTCTGTCTTCTACCGACTCCTCTCCAGCCTTGCCCCCCTGCTCTCTCTGCGATTTGTCCCAACCACATTTCCACAGGGCGCTCAAGGTCCGCCAACAACCCCCTTCTGGTAAAACTACCAAAATCACGAATCACTGCTCATCTTCACTCTTTCATTCCTCTTTTTTCCCGCCTTTGGAATAAACTTCCTCACTCTATTCTTTCCCATTCTTCCCTCCAGGCTTTCAAAACAGCTGTTCACCACCACCTCTTATCTTCCCCCATCCAAATCCTCGATCTTTTCTACCCCCGATAATCCACCCAAGCCCACTTCCTTCAATTCTCCTGCTTTCCTTCCTGAAAGTCCCTGTAATGTCCATCTTCTCCTCGCCATGTTCCCCGTCCCATCCCCATCCCTCTCCCTTCCACAATTCACCTGTGTCTGTTCCCCAATGTTTTGTCCCTTCCACTCCCACCCCTCTTGTCTCATGCCTCCTTGCTGTGAGTTGTGTGTTAGCTCTCATACGAGCCTCGACCAAGGTATACAAAAAAAAAAAAAAAAAAAAAAAAAAAAAAAAAAAAAGCTGTTTTAAAAAAATTGGAATCCGAACAATTTTTTCGAGAAAGTTTGGCCCCAAAAACCCAATACATTTTAAAAAACCGAACACAACGAAGCGTTCATGTTTGTTCACGTGTCTCCCCCACCTGTTCGACCCGCATCTTCGCGCTTTGTTCATTCAGTTCGTCGGTGGAAGTACTCAGTCACATTTGCTCTTCGAAGAGAGAAGAGATATTTCCTCGACATGCACGTTTCGTCACCCGTCTGTCAATACCGCCACCGTCAGGGAATACCAGGACTCAGTTATGCGCCGTCTGTCTCCGTGACGGTGACCTGAGGAGAGAAGCAAGGAGACGTGCTTCCTCCACAAGAACCCTTCTTTCGTCACGGGTCCCAACTGTGGGAACATTACCGACAGATTCCTCGTTTGTAAATGCTCCCTTCTTCTGGGTAAAACGACCATCGGGTAAAGTCTTTCTCTTCCTTGATGAAACGATGGTGAAACCTTCCCAAACATTCGTTTTGCTGTTTTGACCATTGGACTGAGAGGAATGAGAGGACTGGGCGTTATTTCCAGACACGGGTTCTAACAAATCGCTTCCTTCACAGTCGAGGAAGAAGAAGAAGAAAAGGACGTATCCTTTTGACGAGGTTTGTTTCATCGTTTGACGAAATCGTCTTAAGGCAAGATCGTTTCAAGTGTCCGAAATTACCATATTCGAAACATTTCAGGGTGTTATTGGTTACGTGTCCTTGGTAATCATGATTATCAATTTTGAGTTTTAAAACGATGTTCAAGGTTCTTTCAGCGTTCGAGGGAGGAAGCACGACACAAGCTTGTCTCCTTAAAGACATCACATGCTTCGTCCGATCGTCCTGGCTCCGGAAAGGTAACATCGTGATCTGAGAAACCACAGAACCATTACGAGATAATTCAGAGATCAGCATCTGATTCTTCAGGAAAGGAGGAGCGTGCGAGATAATGACCTTCACGGCCGGTGTGTCCAGAGGGAAGACGAGCACGAAATGTCCATCATCTGTTGATAGTCCAGTCGATACGATTTCATGAACCAGTTCTGTCTCAGACACGAAGATTACCACACGATTGTTCATTCGTGAGGCTGCACGAACTTTGTCAGTACCGACTATGTTTCCCGTCGCGATAACGACATCCTCGACGAAGACGTCGTCGGGCGGGACACAGACGACGCCACGTTTTCTTGTTAATGCTTCAAATGCCGAATAACGGGAATACGAAGTCATATTTAGGAAGGGGGAGGAGGGACGATTGCTCTCGTGCAGTAATTAAATACGAGCCGAGACGGGTTTCCAAAGGAAATTAACACGGCGACAGTGAGGAAAAAACGATCAGTTGAAGGGCCAGGATGGGCCGCAAACTAAAAGATATCCACAAGAAGCTGTGGGCTCTTTCTCTCTCTATCTCGGGGAAAAGTTATGCGAGGAGAAAACAGGGAGGGGTGGGTAGGGAATGGGGAGGGAGAGGGGGTGGGTAGGGAATGGGGAGGTAGAGGGGGTGGGTAGGGAATGGGAGGAGGGAAGGGAAGGGGAGGGGGAGGGGTAGGGAATGGGAGGGGAGGGAAGGGGAGGGGAAAGAAGGGAGGGGAGGGGAGAGGGGAGGAAAGGGGATGGGAAGAGCTGAACTGAAGGACAAACCCTGAAATAACAAGGACAGATGGGCGGGGCGGGGTGGGGTGACGACGGCGCGAGGGAGGGACACACACACACACAGAGAGAGAGACAGAGACAGAGACAGAGACAGAGACAGAGACAGAGACAGAGACACACACACAGACACAGACACAGACACAGACACAGACTCAGACACAGACACAGACACAGACACAGACACAGACACAGACACAGACACAGACACAGACACAGACACAGACACAGACACAGAGAAAGAGAGAAAGAGAGAAAGAGAGAAAGAGAGAAAGAGAGAAAGAGAGAAAGAGAGAAAGAGAGAGAGAAAGAGAGAGAAAGAGAGAGAGAGAGAGAGAAAGAGAGAGAAAGAGAGAGAGATAGAGTGAGAGAGAGAGAGAGAGTGAGAGATGGAATGAGAGAGTGAGAGAGAGAGAGTGAGAGAGCGAGTGAGAGAGAGAAAGAGAGAAAGAGAGAGAGAGAGAGAGAAAGAGAGAAAGAGAGAAAGAGAGAAAGAGAGAAAGAGAGAAAGAGAGAGAGAGAAAGAGAGAAAGAGAGAAAGAGAGAAAGAGAGAAAGAGAGAAGAGAGAAAGAGAGAAAGAGAGAAAGAGAGAAAGAGAGAAAGAGAGAGAGAGAAAGAGAGAAAGAGAGAAAGAGAAAAGAGAGAAAGAGAGAAAGAGAGAAAGAGAGAAAGAGAGAAAGAGAGAAAGAGAGAAAGAGAGAAAGAGAGAAAGAGAGAAAGAGAGAAAGAGAGAAAGAGAGAAAGAGAGAAAGAGAGAAAGAGAGAAAGAGAGAGAGAGAGAGAGAGAGAGAGAGAGAGAGAGAGAGAGAGAGAGAGAGAGAGAGAGAGAGAGAGAGAGAGAGAGAGAGAGAGAGAGAGAGAGAGAGAGAGAGAGAGAGAGAGAGAGAGAGAGAGAATTTCTTTGTAAGAATTCCCAAGATGAGTTGATGCCGGAGAGAGCAGAGATGGGAGACGAGTGTCGAAGTTTGATGGCTGCTTGAAGTCCTTGCCAGTCGGCCCGAATGAAATGCCAGACTCGACGGCGCTGAGGTGGTTCTCTAATAACAGCAAGAGATGTCTAATTTGACAAGCATGTGGTTAGAAGAACCGATTGGAGTGAAGGAAGAACAGCAGATATTCTCAGGGAAATTGGTCAATATCAGCTCCAGAAGAGATGGAGTACCGTTGGTTGAGATCCGGGTTGGGAAGTTGACTGATTGAGTCAGTCCCAATGAGTCACAGAAGTCTTTTGCTGAAGTGCCATCGCAGGTGAGAAAGGTACCCACACCCTGCCAACTGGCACGATGACAATTGAAGTCACCACATATGGGGAAGAAAGAATTGGGATAAGAGGATAGAAGTTGGTCCATGTTTTTGGACAGTGAGGTGAAAATGGAGTCATTACAGTTTGGTGGACATTCGTGATGGGATGAGGAACAGTGGGGAGTAATAAGAGAGGGGGTAGAGGGAAGTTGAAGATTGGGGGAGGTGGAGGGTTGAGATGGAAGAGAGAAGGTAGGGGAAGGGTAGGGGAAGGAGACAGCTTTGATGATGTGAGGGGGGCAACTTTGAGAAGGGGGAGTGAGGGGGAGATTGGACTGCAAAGGGTGAGGGGAGTTTTGAGAATGGTGAGAGGGAAGCTTGGAGGGGGAAAGAGTGTGAAGGTTGGCTGAGAGGGAGGGTTGAGAGGGAAGCAGAGACAATGAGAGCAGGCACGGCCAAGAGGCAGGAGAGCGATGGGAGAGGGCATGGATGAGACTTTGTAGTGGTATGGTGAAGAAGGGAGTGGGCAGGGGGGAGGTGCAACATTTTAGAGGTTGGGAAGAGGGGGAGATGTGATGAGAGGAAATAAATTTGGCCGATGTTGACATGCAAATCATTTTCAAATTTCAAGTTAATGGGATTTAATTTGAGGATTTTAGACATTCGTTTAGTTGTTGACCTTTGACCGATGGTGACCTTTTGGTCCATGTTGACCTCAAAAATAATTGGCTGGTTGAATTCAGTGACCTGAAATATAAATCATCTTCAAATTTCAAGTCAATCGGATGAAAAATAAGAATTTTAGAAATCTCACCTGAGTTGTTGACCTTGTGCCAATGCTGACTTTTTGACCTGAAAAAGAATCGGCTTCTTCCTTATGACAAACTCTACCATGCGATGAAGTTTCATGAAGATCAGTTTAAAATTGTGACCTGCCAGTGATTGACAGAAACAAACAAAGAAACAGACAGACAGAATAACAAAATCGACTGACGAATATACTTGAAAAATCTTCGATTTTGCAAGTGACAAACAAGACAAGATAAAGACGTCGTGCAGAGCACGATACTTGCAAAATCCACCCCCTCTCCAAAGGTTACCTTGGATACATCAAATTGTCCATTTCATTGAGATTAAAATGGACAATCTCAATCAAAGCTCAGGTCAATCAGATGAAAGTTAATTCTTTTTCAGATTGAAATTGATAACTTTAAAAGTTTGACCTCGAGTTGACCTCTTCACCTCATAGTTGGTTTCCAAATTCAGTGATGGACCGCAAATCCTGTTCAACTTTCAAGTTAATCGGATGTAAATTGATGATTTTTCAGCTGAAAATTGATGATTAGAAGTTTGACCTTGAGTTGACCTTTGGATCTCAAAAATAGTTGGTTTCCTAATTTAGTGGTGTAATATGAAAATCTTGCTCAAATTTCAAGTCAATTGGATGAAAAATGACGATTTTAGAAAATTAATCTCAACATGACCTTTGACCTCAAAATCAATCGGCTTCTCAGTTGAGACAACTTCTACAACTTGGGAAAGTTTCATGACGATCGGTTTACAATTGTAACCTACAGGTGATAAACAGACACAGACAGAAAAACAAAATCGACTACTTCAAAATCGACAAAATCTTCAATTTTGCAAGTAATAAATGAAAAAAGAAAATGCAGGTGAGCGACCTGGGACAATGGGGAAGCAAGCACGGTAATTTTGTGCACCGACGGATATCAAAGCCAATACACGAGGAAAAAAATCACAGAAACGTCGGAAAGCATCCATAAATGAAAATTTTAAGAAATGAAAAAAAGAGAAAGGAAATAAATAAATGAAAAACCAAATGCTGGTGACCGACCCAAGACAATGGGGAAGCACGGTTCATTATTGCTTACAATGCAGAAGCAGACTGCGCTCGAATGGATATCTAATATGTTTGTAGATATATATATATATATATATATATATATATATATATATATATATATAAATATATATATATATATATATATATATATATATGTATATATATATATATATATATATATATATATATATATATATATATATATATATATCTTTCTATGTAAACATATATATATATATATATATATATATATATATATATATATATATATATATATATATATATATCTTTCTATGTAAACATATATATATATATATATATATATATATATATATATATATATATATATATATATATATATATATATCTTTCTATGTAAACATATATATGCGGCTCCGCGAGGAGGTTGATGTGAGGGACACATCGGCCATTTTGGAGTTAATGCCATATGGCACTATTTTAACCCTTACCCTATCATCCGAGCATATATCATCATATCATTAAAAATAAATAAATACACAGCGACCAATACATAACCTTTCGCAGAATGCGAAGGTAAATATCGCTTACATCACTCCTCACGGGGCTTTATATTATATATATATATATATATATATATATATATATATATATATATATATATATATATATATATATATATATATATATATATATATATATATATATATATATATATATATATATATATATATATATATATATATATACATATATATACATACATATACATTGTTACGGTTTCCGCCGCGTTCGGCGTGCGGGCGACCGTTCCAGCCAAATCGCGGTTGCGCGCCCACCGAAGGCCGCAATCCAGTCGTGACTTTCCGGACCAACGTCAAAATCCAGTCACGGATGCCTTAACGCATCACAGACTCGCCAATTATTCTGTCCACGTGCTACACGGTCGATCGCCGAATTATCGATGTACCTAATTGTTTGCGCGGACAGAAATACCGGGAGTTTATACCTCGACGGGATCTGCACGAAAACGAGCGGCTTAAGCGGCTCGTTCCGTATGCGAAGCCGAGCGCTTATAAATCGCCAAATCCCGTCGGACCAAATTATCACTTTTATCGGCCTTAACAGCCAGTTAATATTCCGAGTGCACCATGGCAGTCAATACAGGAAAGGACGCAACGAGCAAGTTCACGTTCAACAATGGGGGATTTATTTTAACACGGAAGCAGTGAATGAATGGGGATAGGGGACAAGACACGTGCAAAAGCCTACAGCCGATTGCCATTTCATTTACAGCACGCACTTAATTACAATTCGACTTGAAGACAAGGCGCCACAGATTTTCAGACAAAAACCCAAGAAAGAAAAGACACAGGCTCGTAAGCCTTAAATATTCCTCAGAGCCGGGATGACCGCAGGGGCTCCGAGAGGCTGGGCTGGTTACCTTGCCGCCCTGGTGGCGACTCGATGGGTTTTTGTTCGGCGACCCTCGGTATCTGTCTCTGTTCCACCTGGGGCGTCGCAAAACGCGCCAGTCGCTTGAGCGCTTGAGCAGCTTGGCAGGTGGCTCTCCTTGGTCGCTTGGCCTTCCCCACGGCCTGATCGATCGGGCCTGGCCGACGATGCTTCAGATGAGCGAACGGGCCTTGCTCTTTTAGAGTTGATGCTCTTTCAGGACCCGCTCACTCAGCATCGCTCGACCGACTCAGGGCCGTCTGCTCGGACCGTGACGTAGCTTGCTTGACTCTGGCTGTTCGACGCGCTCCGTCTCCGGCTGTCAACGCGCTCCGTCTCTGGCTGACGACTCTCCACTGACGACTGCCCCTGGCGACTTCTCCTGTCTCCAACGACCCAGCCCAATTGACTCCCGACCGACTTCTCGGCGTTCCAGCACGGCTTTTTAACGGGCCCGGGGGCTCCCGCTCCCCCACCTCTCACCCGAGGTTTGGCTCCACCCCCTTTTCACCTTCGACCCTTCACCCCCAGCTGGCTCCACCCCTTTGACTACTGATTGGACAGTTCCTTTCTTGGCAGAGGCCGTTCTGATCCACTTATGCAAATCAGCCGCTTTCACGACTGACTGCACACGGATGCTGGAATGTGGCTTTCCTGTTGCGCCGCGAGTTCGTAACAACGGCATTTTGCTGCTGTTTGCTGAGGAGGGTGCTGTGTTGTGGAGATTGACGTGGTTGTAGACTCTGTGGCGTTGTGGTGGGGATGGCGTTGTTGTAGAGATTGTTCATAATAAAAGATAGCAAAGAATAACTTCTAACTCAAACATACGCAGCCTGGCACACGAACAATTTCCGTTATACATTGGTGGGGAAATCTAACCTGGAACACACTTATCGAAATAACTGATCTTCGGGGAACCTGAATGGTGTTCTGTGAATTACCACCACCGTAACAATAATATATATATATATATATATATATATATATATATATATATATATATATATATATATATATATATATATATATATATATATATTGTTACGTTTGAGGGGGGGGGTATGCATTCAAAGGGTAATTAGGATGTTTAATTAGGTATGCCATGCTGTTCGAGTTTACCAGGATCTCGATGTAATAAGTAGCAATTCAGTGGTGATAAGTTGTCTCGTAAATGTTCATTTCTTCAAGGGGGGAAATGATAATTGTCACGTAATTAGATAGGGACACGGGATAGGGTAAGTGTGTCTGCGTAAACCCCTTTTGGTATTCTCTGGAGACTGGCCGTGACGTCACAGGACAGTGCAGCGGATGGCTCCGCCCCGTGATCACGATTAGCAGAAGGCGACGGCGGTGGGCCAATAAACGGCTCGATTGGAAGTGACGAGGACCAAGGATAAAAAGGTTCTGTTCGGGGTCGAAAAGGAAGAGGAAGAAGATTACAACCAAAAGATCGTGTTTTTTTGGTGGGGAGGCTGTTGCGCGGGGAGCATCCTTGTTGTTGTGCTGATTCGATCGTGTTCTTGATCGTGTCTTGGAGCCTTGCTGAGCCTCGTGCCTCACCTTGGTTGGCTCTGGGGTTCTGCTGACTCGGAGTACGGGGTCGAACGCCGGGCGGACCTGCCTCCCTCTCCTGCTCACAACTTGGCGCCAGAACTGGTTCCCTGGCGGCTGTGAGCGGACTTGGGCCAAGACCAGGAGGTCGACAGCACCACGGTTTCTCCTGCCCCCCTGACGAGAGCAAGGCCAGCTCGTCCGACGCCGATCCAGGGACAGTTGCGTCCACACCACGGTCCAGCCTGACCACCAGAAATAGCTACGTTTTGTGTGTGTGTGTGTGTGTGTGTGTGTGTGTGTGTGTGTGTGTGTGTGTGTGTGTGTGTGTGTGTGTGTGTGTGTGTGTGTGTGTGTGTGTGTGTGTGTGTGTGCTTGGCGCCTTGGAAGGTTTGAGATCTCTATATTCATTGGAATTGTCTGTGTTTTTCCCCACGCCCGATCCCACACCATCCCGTCGAATCGCCCCGGATCCCTCTTCTTGCCGAGTCTTGTTATTTCTGGTAATAATAAAAACAAATAAACATCATCAACTCAGTGAAAAGTGACTCGTGCCACCTTCCTCGTCCCGTTTGCGGTAGAGCGATTAGAACCGCCATGTTTGGGTTATAAATAAATAAACCGCCTCCATCGTTTCGGCTCATTCTACGTTGGCGGGACTGTTCAAGTCCCGTGGACGTCACAATATTATAATAAGCATTTCAGGAAATAACTGTCTGAGTACCTGGATGTGTGGAAGCATTCATCAGACCGGATTCTGAAATGTGTAACAACATACATACATATATATATATATATATATATATATATATATATATATATATATATATATATATATATATATATAATTATTATCATGGAGCAAACGTACATGATTATGCATGTTTGTGAGCAAAATGTCTCCTTCTTCAAATTTTCTGAAACAAATTCCGTCATGTTGTTCATGTGTGTAAAGCTGCAAACCGAAGAAACACATTCGTGACAGACCTGAATTCATCAGCGCATATTTTTTTGTCCCCATCCCCCCACAACCCCCGATCCATCATCATCCACCATTACCTCCTTCCCTCACTCCCGGAGAAAGCAGGCATGGTCAAAGATACCTACGCCTCCGCAGCGACGTGTGGTGAGGCACGCGAAGCACGCCGATCCACACGAGTATATATAAAAAAATGACCGTTTTTACAGCCATTTTTCCCTGCTGTGCAGGAGTTTGGCTTTTTCTTGAGGCAATGTTTTATGGCCGGATGCCCTTCCTGACGCCAACCCTGGTCGCCTCTTACGACACACAGGGATATGGTACACCTATTCTAACCGGGGCATACACCGGGACCAGTACACTGGCACACATTTCGACGACCTCGGAAGGATGACAGGCTGAGTCAACCCCCTGGTGTTAATTCAGCAGCCAACGGGGCTTGAACTCAGGACACTGGGACCCCAAGCCGCTGCCCTAACCACTGCGCCAACACCAGGCTACGATCCACACGAGTATATGAGAAACTTATTATCATGATCAAACTGTTCAGCCTGGCTGAGGTATGTGCTCTTCAGAATGCCATTGTTGTTTTCATTCTGCATTCGTTGGCATAATCTTCAAACAATAATTGTAAAGAAACATCAGCATGGATCATCCACTTTGAAGAAGCGAACACAAGAATGTGACAGCCTGGAGCAAGCACTGGGGTTTTGCTTTATTCACATAAAATTGGAAGCAAAAAGGCTTGTTGCAAAGTTGGAATTATTGTACAAAAATATAATATGATCAGCAGCAAGTATTTAAAAGCTTCTTTGGTCATCAAGCTGTTGATAGCAAGTGCAAATTAAACGTTTTTAATCAAGTAAAGTTTTACTTTTTTCCCTTTACAATGCTGAGTGAATGAATCAGGATTGGTTTGTATAAAATTATGAATGAAAGAAGGTAAAGATGGCAAATGACAAGATATTTACAATAGAAATGAAAACGCGTTTTACCATTGAAATATGCACAGGTCGATTTTTAAATGTTGTTTTGTTTTCAGTGATTTTAAGACTTTGTCCTCATCAAACGAAACAAACAAGCAAAAAGGGTGGCGGAAGGGGGGGGGGGGTGATGAAAACATGACCTGGATGAAGATTCAACCACAAACCAACTACGTGGTGGTCCAGGAGTCTTGCCCACCCCTCCACCCCCTGCTGCCAAGTCGCTGTGCACTATTGTGCGACGGAGGCAAACATGGCACACATGAGCGATGGCCTGTGGAACAGGATGTGGGTATTGAGAGCACAATGGCTCATTGGAAATATCTAATCTGTGGCTGCTACCACTACGACTACAACTACCTTGATTCACCCAATTATTCCCACCTTCTTGTGGAATTGGCCACACGAGGTAGAGTGGCCAATCTGTCAAGAACCGGCTGGCCAGGCCTGACATTCGACTGAAAACGATTTCGGGATGAATTTGCAATTTGCTCAGGGTGCCGGTGGTAAGACACCATGGGATCTTTAATACGCTCACCGACTGCACAATTGCACTGCACACTCAATGATGCAACGACCTGTCTGTGAAGCAGAACCCATCCACAAGTTTACAGCCGAGCCAAGAATCAAAGAATCAAAATGGCGAGTGCACGCAGGACTTCTGCACAGTCCTCTCAGACGACAAATAAATTTCATAAATGGGAATACGTTTCAAATTGGGAACAAATACACGGGTTCGCAAGCAATATAGGCGACCGTGTTTGTACAAAGTTGTAGACAGACCCTCATTGTTGTAATTATTTTTCTTCACAAATGCACATCAGTAAGGTTATAAATAGTCGTTCCAGTTCATTTCAACACAATCATTGGAAAAATTGTTGGAAAATTTATAGTTGTTAAAAAAGACAGCTGTTGGAAAATTTCATATTGCGACGTAAAGAACCATTGCATAATGCGGTGCTCCAAAAAGAAGCACAACACGAAAACCAAACACACATATCCAAACCACTCCAGCCCTCCCACAAAGCAGCATGCTGACACCTCAACACAACTCTCTCAAAGTCTGTGAACACATAAACTTTGTCCTCAACAAACACCACTGACCAAACTACCACCACTCCTCCTCCACCCTATTCCCCAAACAAAAACCATACTCACTCCTCAGTATTCGACACACACACTTCTCCACTACCAACTTCAAATTGAAACCAAACTTATAAAAGGCATTTAAAAGTTTAGGAACTGTGCTTTCATTGCCACTCAAGAGCCACAGTACTTTGCTCGTATGAACGTACACACATGCTTGTTATATGCCATTAGTTCTAATTCATCTGACATTGTTTGTTGCTTCATAGTATAAAGCTGAAGTTTGCTATGTAACACTAATCTGGATATTACCAAAATTGATCATGATGTGTCATCATCTCCTTTTGGAAAAGAAGGTTTCAGCACCGATGACGGGCACAAACACACACTGGCCGTATGTGGCAAATATACACCGATTTTGACATTCGCTGAATGGGCAGCTGACTTTAAACATGGCCACGAGTACCTTCAAGATGATCAACGCACAAACTTAGGAGTGGAGTATAACTCATCAAGGACACTAAAATAGTCAGAGACAAACACAATCATCCACAAACACTTGGGGGTGAGTCTCAAGTCTCGGCAAGATTGGTCCGTCAAAACCTCAATGCTCACGATCGACAGCAACAGCTGGCATCATGATGTGAATCTCCCAAACAATGATCCAGCCAAACGTATTGCTTAGTTGATGGTGGTTCTGAAACCAAATCTATGCATTGGAAGCACTGACAATCACCAACACCAAAATAAATTTTACATCCGACCCGAGCTGGTAAGATCATGCCCTCAATTTTCTGGGATGCCAAGGGAATCCTGCTATTGGCTATTTCTCAAACAACTACAATTACAGGAGAATGTTACACCAGCTTCACACAAAGGCTGTGGCAGGCTGTAAAGAAAGAACACCGAGGGATATTGACCAAAGTTGAACTTTGTAATAATAACAACACCTGAACAAAAATCCCATGTTGCCACCATTTGTGACTTCGGCTTTGAATAGCAACATCACTCCCGCACAGCCTGCACATTGTAGCTCCCAGTGACTATTATCCGTTTCGACATTCGAATTGTATCACGAGGAATAGACTGAAGCAACCTCCTGAGTCTTCACTTGCTGAGATACTGTTCTCACCCTCTCATTGTCCCATAGTACATCCATTTGTCGTTCTCCCAAAAAATTTCCTTTGACATTTTATTTGTCAATGTATTGCCATCTGTTGCTCTGCTCTTCCACATGCTTTGTGACCTGTATAAAAACAGATGTGGCTGAAGGAAGTATCTTAAAACTTCAATATTACTGGAATAGACTGTTTGAAAGACAAATAGAGCGAATGTGTTGAAGTCAAGGACACTTTCCTTCCGGTGATCTGTCCGAAGACAGGCTGGGTGCTGCCAAAGCAACTCCACAGCAAGGATTACAATGGGTGGCTTGCTGTTGCCTTCCAATCGCAGTCAGGACAAGAATTTAGAATTTGTCTGGCGATCGCTCATCTGCTCTTTGCGAAGGAGTCTGTGGGATGTTTAATGTCGACCAACTAATGCTGGCAGTTCATATCCTGTGAGTCCACCTGCTTGACGTCCTCCCGATGGATGGCACAGACATTGATGCAGAGCCCTGCCGGCAAAACACCAGGAAGACAGTTTATAACTGGACGAAGATTCAAACCCAGGCTGGTCAACTCAGAGATGAGTGTGCAAACCTCGAGGCTATCCTACATGTCCGAGAAACACTATATATGTACACGTCCATTGAGAATGCCCATGGTAACACTTAAACAAAAAAATCCGAACCAATGGCATAAAACCAAATGGTTTAAAACCACAAATGACTTGGGTAGACACAAATCAAAGCTTTTGTTGAAATGTGAACAATACAAACACGAAACCTCTTTTAGAAAATATAACGGATCTCTGAACGAAGTTGTAGCAAATAATGGAACAACATGAACCAGGAAAGAATCCAAATGAAAACCAGTTGGATGATCATCAGTGGATAGACTCCACAAACTGCAGCAGTGATCCCCAAGGAAGAGCTGGCAGACCAAGTGCAAACATTCACAGGCAGGTTGAACAATTGACAGCGATTAATTGGTTCGTATCATCAGACAACTTGGCTTCTCAAAGGCCGTTGCCACCGTTTCCAATACCAAATAAAACAGCTTGCATGATGCATTTGCGATGCAAGAAGGATATTTTAAACAGACACTTGTTGAGATTGCATGGTCTATGGGCTCAGCTCATTGCTTTTCCTCCAGTGTTGGCGAAGGAATGGCTTGTTCTTCAAATCTGTGGGCACATTGGATAAAAGGGAAGAGGTTGTAATAAAGTAGCATTTCCAGGAAAAGTGCAAATTCTCCCTCGATGGAAATACCATCAGATCTTAATATGAATGGAATAAAAACAATGTAGCTGCTTTGCACTCAAACCCTGCCACATTTGTGGCAATCGAGTTGCAAAATGACAGATGATAAAGGAGGGCAAATTGAGTGAAGCATACGTGCACATTTAGAATTCCACTTGTGGGTATAAATTGCACTTGTGTATATTTAACATTGTGACGGATTTTGGAGACCCCTGGGATCGCGCGTACAAAAGCACAAAAAACCTTGGTACAGTTATTTTGTTGGACCGTTGTGTCGCTAACTTGGGAATTCAGTGTTCAGTATAGGAAGGGAACATGCGTTGTGCTTGTAATGGAGTCAACCCCATTCTCTGTCTCTCTGTCAGACACACACACACACACACACACACACACACACACACACACACACACACACACACACACACACACACACACACACACACACACGGCATCAAAAGGATAAGAAATGACAGTACAGGAAGGATCACACGGCACCACGCCACAAAGCCTCAGCCCCAGCTGCACACCCAAAGCCTCGGCAGCCACTGCACCGCTGAGCCTCAGCCCAGCCGCACTGCCTGGGCCTTGGTGCTCACTGCGCTGCCAGGCTTAGAGGCGACCAATGGGCTTCACTGGATCACACGGATGACCATTGGAGAAGCGGTCGGATCATGGAACATGTGGACGTGGAGGAAGACACATTTTGGCTATAAAAGTCTAAGTTTGAGTCCAGAGAAGAGACCGCGTCTGGAAGCCTGGAAGGTAAGACTGGAGAGGGAGCTGGAGCATATGGAACCAGTTCACGGAAGAATGACTGATCTCGCGCTCCTGGGCATGGACACCACATACAGACTTTGCAGGCTTTCTCCCTTCTTTAACGATATTTCCCTCGTTCTCTTTCAATAGAGAGCTTTCAACAAAGCACCACGGTCCTTTTCAGTACTATCTGACATTTGCACATTATACCCTCGTATCTCTTCAACACAACCATATCATGCACCCTGTTCGGGCACAAATGAACCAGCCAGTTCACTTCCAGGCGAGAGTGGGGTGGACCCTACACCCCATCACCCTCTCTCTCAGTCTATCCTCTCACTTATCTTCTTTTCCCAGAATGAGAGTGGCACCTGTATATTTGTGCTAAGTTCACTGATTAAGGGGCCTATGTGCTTAGATAAGGTTTTCTATTTTCGACACAGCTTGACTTGTACATATGTGCCTTTTGTTAAATAGTAATCCTTTCCAGACTGTCTGGTTGTCTGCTTCCATTGGTTAGACGTCGTGTGTTGCAAACGGAATTCTCCCAAGCTGGGAGGACCAAGATGATCTTCGAGTAAAAGGCTTAACAAGAGGGCGAGCAAGGGATCGTGCAGCCTGGAAAGCAGCTATTAGGTGAACCACAGCTTACACATGCAAGCAAACATCCAGTCAGTAGCCACCGCGTCCACCTTCGATAACGTTTGGCCATATCTTGGAACCGGTTGCTCGTTGGAAAGCAGTTTCCGATCTGGGGTGTTTAATTTGCCGGGAAGGTAAAGCAGGATTCAGATGCTGGACTTTACCTAAATTAGGAGTCTCAGACGGCATCTGTGGTTGCTTAGCAACCCATCACGCAGCGGAGTTATCTGAGGAACGATCGCTTCCGGATTGCTATCGGGGGGGGGGGGGGGGGAAATCGATTGTAAGAGCTCCCCTTGTAATCCACCCAAGGCGAGATGTATGCAAGGCCTCAAACAGGTGATCTGAATGTGACATTCTTCAGAAGCATCTTCTGCTTAAATTCCCCAAATCCAGGCTTTCCACACATCACCACTTTTTATTTTTATAATTTCTACAGTTTGTGGAACCTCCTTGCTGAGGCTGTTAAATCCCACTGCTCCCTTAAGCCATCTCGTGTCATCCCCAATCCCTACCCTTGATCTTTTCTACTCCAATTAACCCTTCCTAACAAAATACTTTTACTTGCAGATTACTGTGTTCTCTGCCCTCTCCTGTTTGTTAATTTCCGTACTTGTATCCAACTGTAGCCCTGATCGAACTGTTTCATTGTCAGGGCATTGCCTTTCCATCCCCCATCACGTCACTCTTCCATGAGCTTGGATCTTGCAGACAAAAAAAGCAGCAGCAGGCAGTCCTACATTCCTCTATTCACAAAACACGACACATTGACTCTTCCTTGAACAAGTATTGTTCACCTTTTCCAGGAAGTGGAAAACTTAACAGGGATATCGGAAAACAGAATCCTGTTGCAGAAAATGTCAGATAGTGAGACGGCATTAATTGCTCATTTAATTGTAAGGTTAGAGCAGAGAGTTGAAATGTGTTCAGCATGCCAGCGAGAACTCACCTACTCTTCGTGAAGGACACCGTGGGATCTTTAACGTCTATTACAAATGCGAGCACATGGGGCACGCAGTTTAACACCAATCTGAAGGACTATGCATGCAATAATGTCTCGCCCTGCATGCGAAACACCAGGGTGACAGTTTGGAGCCGAGTCGGGATTCAAACCCCGGCAACAAAGCTCATAGACGAGTGGGTATCCCTCTAAGTTATCCTGCCAGTTATCCATCCCAGCCCTCTATTAGCGGCACAGTGCTTGGAATCGAGCTCACAATCCTCGGAAAGTGAGAAAGCACGATCAACATTTACCGGAGATAATAGTTTTGGAGAAAACAAAGGCAATAAAAATACGAGTCTTTGACAAGGCTTGTGTTGAAGTATGATAGGTTTGGTCAACAGAAAGTTGACAGGGGTTTGCTAACCACGGACACAAGCAAAGTCGGGCTGACGTTCGTGATGTTAATCAGAGTAAGACGGCTCGTGCCCAAAACATTTCTGAACTTCATTTCTCAAGGCGGTCGATGTTAACTTTTAGTTGATTTATCAAATGGTTTTGCTAAAATCTGAGACGTGTCTATTCCATATTGCTTGGAAATCAGCATGGTCCACAGCAAAAGCTCAAGCTCACAGAAGTTTACATCACAGACTTTCATCAACCTGTGCAAGGATATTTGAATCGCAAAGTAATTTTAGGATTTCGCGGAATATCAATAACGTCCATGTTCAATGCCTGGAGAAAGTCTACACCGCCTTTGAAAATTTTCACCTTTTGTTGCCTTACAGACAAATTAAATTGCATTAAATCAGACTTTTCCCACCTTTATTTCCACATCATAACCCACAACTTCCAAGTGAAAAACAAATTCTACAAATTTCAGCAAATCAATTAAAAAATACAAAACTAGAATATCTTGGTTGGTTAAGTGTCCACCCCCTGAGTTAATACTTGGTTTTCGCACCTTTGGCAGCAATTACATCTGTGAGTGTTGGGATAGGTCTCTACAAACTTTGATTTGGTAATATTTGCCCATTCTTCTGCACAAAACTGTTCAAGCTCAGTCAAGTTGTGTGAGGAGTGTTGATGGACAGCAATCTTCAAGTCATGCCACAGATTTTTGATTGGACTTAGGTCGGGGCTCTGACTGAGCCACTCAAGGACATTCATCTTTTTGTTCCTTAGCCACTCCATTGTAGGTTTGCTCTGTTCTTTAGGTCGTTGTCATGCTGAAAGGTGAACTTCTGTCCCAATTTCAGCTTTCCTTCAGAGGGCAGCAGGTTTTCATCTCGGAATTTTCTGAATTTTGCTCCTTCCATTTTCCCTTCGAGCCTGGCAATTGCCCCAGTCCCTGCTGATGAGCAACGTTCCCATTATTATGATGCTATCTATGCCTGGTGTTTGGTTAATGGTTAGATGGTGGGCTTGGGATCTTTGCATCCTGAGTTCAAATCCCACTTGGCTGTTGAATTAATACCAGGTGGAGTTGACTCTGCTTGTCATCCTTCTGAGGTCGGCAAAATGAGTGCCAGCTTGTTGGTATCCTGTGTCGGAGTGGCGACCTGTCCAGGAATGTGTCCATTGGCCAAGGAGACTGATTCGGCAGCACCAATGCTCTGCACAGAGTATGGTCCCAATGGATAGAATGGATGGATGGAACCATGATGCTGCCACCACCATGCTTCAGTCGGGATGGTGTTGTTTGGGTGATGTGCTGTGTTGGGTTTGCGCCAAACGGAACGTTTTGCATTTCGGCCAACAAGTTCCATCTTGGTTTTGTCAGACCACAAAACGTTTTTACACATTGCTTCAGAGTTGCCAGAATGTTTTTTTGCATTCCTCAAATGGGACTTAAGTTGGGTTTTTATGAGTAATGGCTTCCTTCTTGCCACCCTACCATACAGGCCAGACTTGTGGAATGCTTGGGATATTGTTGTCACGTGCACACAGTGACCAGTTTTTGCCATGAAGGCATGTAGCTCTTTCAAAAGTTGTCATTGGCCTCTTGGTGGCCTCTTTGATCAGTCTCCTTGCTTGGTCATCCAGTTTGGAGGGATGGCCTGATCTAGGCAGGGTCTTGGTGGTACATTACATGCTCTCCACTTCTTAAGGATTGTTTTGACTGTGCTCCAAGGGATATGCAAGGCCTTTGAAATGTATTTATACCCATCCCCTGATTTGTGCCTTTCTACAACTTTATCCCAGAAGTCTTGTGAAAGCTCCCTGGTGCTCATGGTTGAGTCTTTGCTGTGAAATGCACTACCCAGCAGAGGAAACTTCCAGGAACAGCTGATTTTATTCTGAAATAATCAGAATCACTAGAATTTAATGCGGGTGGAGGTCAATTCACTTGGTGTGTGATTTTGAACGCGATTGGTTACATCCGAGCTAATTTACAATTGCTATTTTAAGGGGTGGTGGGGGGGAGGGGGGAGGGGGTTGACACTTATCCAACCAAGATATTCTCGTGTTGTATTTTTCATTAATTTTCTGAAATTTGTTTTTCACTTGGAAGTTGTGGGTTATGATGTGTAAATGAAGGTGTAAAAAGTCTGATTTAATGCAAGTCAATTCCAGGCTACAAGGCAACAGAAGGTGAAAATTTTGAAAGCTTGTCGACTTCCTATAGGCACTGTATGCGAATAGTTGCTTCCTGTTGGAGCAAATTTATCTATGTTGTTTCCCCTTGCAGAATGGGAAGTGCAAATTGTGCTGCAAATTGAATGATAGAATGAGGCCAATTAGAGCTTTGTTACTTTCGACCATTTCATCAAATTATACACAAATGACTTCATACTCCATATACCCAATGCCTAATAACAGAAAAATTATGAACTCAATGCATGCCCTTAACATGGCTCCATGAAGGAATGCCATCCAAAACAGAAACCTAAATCAGCTATTTCAGTCCTACTGGAGAATGATGATGGCCTCCCGCAACTCATGGTGAGGGGTGTGCGATGCACTCACCACACCAGCCAGTGGAGAAAAAAAAACAAGTAGCTAGCCACTCGACCCAATTACCCAGCTCAGGGAGGTCATGATCGTTAAAAAGTATAGTGACAAGGGAGTCGCGTATGGCTGCAGCAAGCGAGATGGGATGCGTACCGGAAATGATGGTATCAATGGCGCCATCTTTGTCTTTGTACACAACACGAGCATTGCCTCCATTCTGCTTCATCTTCAGCTCAGCTATCATGCTCGCTTGAATCTGCTGGTGCTCTTTTGTGGATTCCTGCAAACAATAGGCAAGGCTCAGCTTTTTATTTTTAAAATCAAGTCCCTCACACAACACACAGGGTGAAACCCAACACTAAAACCATTTACAAACAGAATTGATAACAGTTATCTGGAACTATATGAGGAACTTGAAAATACATGCAAGGACTCCGTTGTGCAACCAAAGTGGGAGACAGTTTGGGCCTGTATATCCACACTCCCATGCACGTAACCAAAATTAAATTTCAAACACAAATAATTACTAGATCTGATCATTTCTGATTATTTTTCCCAAGCCACTTCAACTCTGATTACAAAAAAAAAGAAGAAATGCATCATCAAGCAGCAAATGCTTTATTACCTCATCCACCGAAGGTGGACGGGGTTACGTTTTCACCTCTCCATCTGTCTGTGAGCAGGATATCTCAAAAAGTTAAGGACGGATTCGGATGAGATTTGAAGGACAGGTTTGGTATGTGACAAGGATGAATTAATTATATTTTGATGAACATCTGGATC
The DNA here is from genome assembly GCF_056783735.1 of Eptatretus burgeri. Classification (NCBI taxonomy): domain Eukaryota; kingdom Metazoa; phylum Chordata; class Myxini; order Myxiniformes; family Myxinidae; genus Eptatretus; species Eptatretus burgeri. Next base: position 51,264,824 of record NC_140963.1, read on the forward strand.
CACATCCGGTGACAAGTATTTAAGGCGATTCAGATTCTTCACAATTGATCGGGCCAAAAACGATATACATCACGATATCTCAAAAAAAAAGTATGGACGGATTCTGACGGAACTTAGTGGACAAGTTGGGTGTGTCACAAGGACAAAACGATTCAATTTTGATGAAGATCTGGATCCGAGATTAGATCACAGACCTACTAATCAACTTTTGTGTGTATTTAACATTACAGACACCACTTGTTGTGTCGGTTGCCCTTCACATGCTGTATAAGCATCCTTTGGATATGAACCACCTTGTTCATTAGTTTATAGTGCAGCAAAACTACTGTTCAGAGAGCAACCACACTTAAAGGTAGCAAGCAGTGCAACCTCCAAGAATACCTGACCACTTGCGACTCAGAGTTCAGGCAGGAATGCAAAACAAGAGAAAATTCAAAATGCATCGATTACAACACAGATTTGGCATTATGGGAAGAGGGGTGATGGCCTTACCAGGCCTGGCCCATCTAATTTAGATCCAGCACCCATTCCGTTTCAGATGCTAAATTGATGACAAATCACTAATACATCCATTTGGACCATACTCTGTGCAGAGCGTTGGTGCTGCCGAAGCAGTCTCCTTGGCTATTGGGCACAATCCTGGACGGGTCGCCACTCCGACTCAGGATACCAGCGTGCCGGCACTCATTTTGCAGTCCTCGGAAGGATGACAGGCCGAGTTAACCCCACCTAGTATCAATTCAACAGTTGAGTGGGACTTGAACTCAGGATCCTAGGATCCCAAGCCCACCACCCTAACCATTAAGCCAACACCAGGCATAATCACAAATAAATCCCAGTTAAGCACAAAAAAATGTCTTAATACTTCTGTTTTTTTTTTTTTTATAATCGAGCGGTAATAAGAATTGTGACCGGTAATACCTCCTGTTTGGAAGCCCCTTTGTGGGATCCCCTTGGTCACGGTTTAGTGACGTTTTCCAACCTGTGCATTGTGTCGAAAAATATTGGATTGTTTACACAAACTCTATGTTCATGTGAACGATCATAATCCTCACCTCTTGGCCCTTTCCCTTTCCCACCTCCACGTTCACCTCCTTATCCTGTTCAAGTTCAAGTTTCGCTTCTTGCTCAAGTTGGCATTTGTTGTCCTTCTCCGCTTTCTGTATGCAAACGAGAGAGATAAATTGCTGGATGATTTATCATGAAAGGATCAAAGGTGTACACCACAGCATTAAATCCAAAACCAGAGATCTGTGACAAAGCAACACGTGGCTAAAAACAGACAAACCCTCACGATCACAAAACACTTCTCAAATTCAAAGCTTGAGTCGCTGGTAAAAATGTTCTCTTAATTGAGAAAAGCAGTTTACATTATCATGCGGAGAGTCCCCTTCCACAACTGCAAGCAATAAAAAAGGTAACCATACATCCTGGTTAATATCCCGTGGATAGCCGGCTGAAAGTATAATTTGGATGAAGTGTCACCTGAGCAGTCATGCGATGTGCCTCCATTCTCGCACATGTCAAAACATGCTTGGTGACTAAATAAAGGAATTACCCGAAATAATTTATTTCCCTCCAGGAGTTTCCAATCCACTAAATCAGTGAATTCAAGAAATGTTGTGGAAACCAGACAGGCATGTGGGAAATTAAGAAATAAACAAGAAAAAGAGCAATCAGAGATTGCAAACCCTCGCCAGGACTTCTTTTGAGTGGTGAATTTTTACAGGTTTTCAGGTAAATCCAATATGGCTGCCAAACCATGTGACCTATGTTGTCATATGTGTGTGATTTGTTCCTCATAGATAGGCGGTCATAGGTGTGAAGTTTCGCCTCGATCTTTTCAGCCATTTCAGGAAGGTTTTTGAAGGTAAAAAACAAACAAACAAAAAAAAAAACAATATGGCTGCCGAATCACTTGACCGATGAAGTCATCAAAAAAAAAATCTTGTGGACCATTTTATCCCTAGATGACTCTCAAAACTTTATATACTGATCGGATGTAGCGTTCTACAAATGCAATTATGACATCATAACGATGGCAAGCACCGATGACGTCATAAAAATACCACACTCATTCCCATGAGGAGTGCTTGTTTTGTGCCACTTGTACACCCCATGGCTTGGGGAACACTTGTGTGAAATTTCCCCTTGATTTGTCCAGCCGTTCTGGAGAAAATTAAAAAAACTAGATTTTCGGGTAAATCCAATACGGCTGCCAAACCATGTGACCAATGACATCACATGTGTGAACCTTTTGCTCCTCATGGACAGGTGATCATATGTGTAAAGTTTCACCTCGATCTGTTCAGCCACTTCGGAGAAGATTTTTGAAGGTTTAAAAAAACAAACAATATGGCTGCCGAATCACATGACTGATGACGTCAGGACTGATGATGATGAGGAGTTCGTGCTATGTGCCAAGTTTCAAATTTTTCCTTGGTGCAGTTTCAGAGAAACAGAGGTCCAACGTTTTTCCAATATGGCTTCCACACCATGTGACCTATGACATCATAATTATCATTGTAACATTCCACACTAGTTGTTGCACCAATGGTGAAAATTTCGTCTCATTCCGGCAAGTGGTTGCGGAGAAAAACACGAAAGTTCTGTGCGGACAAACAAACAAACAGACAGACAGACAGACAGACAGACAGACAGACAGACAAACAAACGGAAACAAATGCAATACCCTCTCCGAATTCTTCGGTGAGGGTAATAATAATTCAATGTTGACACGCACGCAAGACAGCAGTAACGGAATGCTGAACACACAATATAACAATTATGAAGAAATGAATCGAACAGCAACAGCAAAGAAATGAATACAGTCAAACATTCACACAACAGGGCGACATAATAAAGGTTGGCCAATTCATCCCCAGAATGAACACAGCAAATCCTCCTTCGTGCTGGAGGTGGTGCCGTTCCCAAATGAGAGAATAGCCGCAAAGTCCCCACCTTTGTGGACTCACACACCCCGTACCCCACCCCTTCAAGGCATTGCCTGGTGGATGCCGACCAATGGAGTGCTGCACTCACACACACACAAACAAATAACGGTGCTGATCGTGAACCAATCACCGCCATGGCCACAAATCAGCATGGGCCAATGGTGCGTTGCTTCTGTTCTTCCAAGCAGATGTAGCACATCGTGCAAACAGTGTGGACCACAAGCATGCCACCTTGCTTTCCACCACACAGGGTTCGCCATGTTGGAAAGTCTGTCCACATCTGGTGAAAGTCAGAGGGCCAGAGTTTGTTCCTCTCCCTCTCCCGGTGGTGTGTGGGAAGGAGGGTATACCGTGGTGCATTCCGGGAGGTGCAAACCAGCCGCATCGATGTTGGGGTCGCCCGAAGTTCCTCCCTCTCACCCGGCCCCCGCCCAGTCAGACACGGATGACACAGGATGAGACTCTTACTCGAAATCAAAGCCAGTCAGCGACTGGGCATCCTCCGTCGTGCAAAGTCCTTCCTTGAAACACATGAGCTCCTAACCTCATACAAAGCTTTCATCCACAGCCTGATGGAGTATTGCTCTCCCCTCTGCGCTGGTGCTCCTCTTCATGCTGTAGAAACCAAGGCTTTTAGGATCATTGGTATCTCCTGCGATGAGGCTGAGTCTCTGGGTCTCTCACACTCTCACCGCAGGTAGGTTGGTGGCCTGTCTTCTACCGTCTCCTTTCCGGCCTTGCCCCCCCTCTCTGTTTGTTCTCTGTCCCCCCCCCCCCAAATTTCCGCAGGGCACTCAAGGTCTGCCTGCAACCCGCTACTGGTGAAACTACCAAAATCAAGAATCACTGCTCAGCTTCACTCTTTCATTCCTGTTTTCCTGCCTTTGGAACAAACTCCCACACTCTCTTCAAACCCACTCTTCCCTCCAGGTCTTCAAAACAGATGTTCACCACCACCTCATATCTTCCCCCATCCAAGACCATGATATTTTGTACCCCCATTAATCCACCTCCTTCAAATTCCCTGCTTTCCTTCCTAAAAGTCCCTGTCATGTAAGGACCTGAAAGTCCCTGTGGTGTCCATCTTGTTTAGATCTGTCCAACCTCAAGATTAAACTTTCAAAACTTGTCTCCCTCCTCTAAAACATGGTGGCACCTTGTGAAGTCTGTCTCTGGTGTATGCTGCCCTTCCATCGCTTCCCTCTCTTCAAATGGCATCACAGCCAACTCCACTCATGAGAAGGATGAATGTCTCAATTCTGTGACTGCTTCCAAATCTTGTGTCCCCAATCCACCACTATCAGTACCTGTCCTTCCCTGCCGTACCTAACTGCTCCTGGAATGTGTCATTTGCACCTGAAAAGGTGGAGAAGGTTCTTTAAATCCTCGACTCTGACTCTGCAACTGGACCGGATGGTATCAGCTCACGTGTCCTAAAAACTTACGCTGCTGCTCTTTCACATCCACTCTCTGCCATTTTCAACCTGTCATTTGTGCTCTGTCAACTTCGATCTGTTTGAAATCCGGTAATATCACTGCATTACATAAAAAAGGTGCAAAATGGATCCCATTAAATGCAGACCAATCAGTTTACTTCCAATTATCAGCAAGCTCATGGAATCCACCATCGCAGTTGACATGAAAACATTCCCTTTCTCCAACAACCTCAACTCAGATCAACCTTTTGGTTTCAGACCAAGTCACTCCACCTTGGATATGCTGCTTCTACTCACCCAACAATGGATGGAGGCTCTCAATGTCAGACATGACATCAGGGCAGTCTCTCTGGAC